>NC_079444.1:37459042-37576542 GCF_903798145.1 Danio aesculapii
GTCTTGTAAAGCCTCTGAAGAACCTTCTGGCCACACTTGTATCTCCTTGCAAACCGGTTTGGTGACTTTAACTATCGGTCTGTAAGCAGGCATTAGCATGACAGTTAAGTGGTCCACCAAGGTGGGGGAGGGGGAAGGCTTTGTAAGCTCCTCTCTGTGTGGTGTAAACACAAAAGCGCAACAGTCCTTTACAGTCCTATGTGATGAACGAAGTAGACGGATGTAGTCCAGTTTGTTGTCTAGCGAGCGTACGTTCGCTAGAATGATGGAGGGGATTGCGGGTTTGTGGGGGTTAGCCGCTAGCCTTGTTCGGATACCCCCGCGCTTACCCCTCTTCTGCTTCCTCTCGCGCCGCTTGAAGCGCCTCCATTGTGGGCGAGGTGGTGAGGTGGGGGTCGGAGGATGGGTACGCATCCGGAGCAAGCCGAAATCTTGCAGCTCATCAGTGTCCGCGGAGTTTAACTTGTGAAGTTTGTTTCTACCGATGTCGAGCAGAAATGTTCAACTATATGCGCACTTAAGGACAGATAAACGTGACGTTGACGCACAATAACACGGCGACGTACAAGACGAGGAACACAAAAACACATTAATAACATATTAATAAATAATACCAAGTTTTAACACATCTGCTACATTCCAGTGGAGCCTCCGTTGCGCTCTACCACAGCTGGCAAAACTTTCTGAAGGTGGTCTAAGCACCAAATAAGTGTTTTAAATTATGTTAGTCTCCTTATTTCTTTCCGTTTTATTTTAAATATTATAAATGTTTAAAGTTTTAGGTAAAGACGTCAAAATATGCCCACACATGCAAGCTAAACTAGATCATATCTGAGTCATCATGCTTTATTACCCAACCAAAATCAGCGAGGAAAAAATAAATGTTTTAAATTAAATTATATTTAAATGTTAAATTTGTTTTACGCAGCATATGTTTTACGCAGAGGATGCCAGGAGGGCCAGCTGGGGCTTCGGGACGGAGTAAAGGAGAGGCAGGACTTTGCCCCGAGTCTGGGAAAGATGGCTTGCCGTCATTACACTAGTTTTCAGATGGCACACGATGGCACACGAGTTACATGCGCCAAACACATGAACAAATAAATTAATAAATAAGGGAAAGAAAACATCTAGCCTTACAGGCTGAGTTCTTTTTGATTATAATCGCCGTTAAGTTTCTGTTTTAAATGTAAGGCTGTTGCAAAAAATAATAAAATTGCTTAAAATAATACAATTTTAATTTATAAGTGACTTTGCTGCGTCCCCCTTGATGTTTCAATAACGCATAATAATCTATACACCAAATTAAAGACACTTAAATAGACATGATTTCGGCCTCACTGATGCCCATTAACTCCTGACAGACAAGCTTTTGGTTATGAGAAGGGGGAAGGGGTCTCCACTATTAAGTGTTTTTCACAAACATGAATACACAAAATCCAAAACTCCTATAGGACGGATGGCGTAACAAAACCTATGCGTTTAAAAACGAAACCGCATTAAATATGGGGCCTTATGAAAATGAATGTTTCTATCTTTTGAACGGTGACGGCATAATATCATGGAATTACTTTCAATAGCAAAATAAAAAACATCTCAAGGAAGAACGGACAAAAGAAAGTTTCACTTCTATCACTCTTTAAAAGTTTTGGTTTGGTTCATTGTAAATGCTGAGTCTCGTTATGAGCTGATCTTCATTTCTCTGTGTTGGTGGAATAAAGCAGGCGAGTCAGCCGCACCAATTTATGAGCAGACAGAGCAGGATTCTCATGATGACCACCAGCGCAATTCCGCTCTTTGTTATGAGCTGTAGTTTCAGTGTAAACTTAGTAAAGGTGAGTTTCTTTGGCGATGATGTGTACAGTGTTAGATTTTATATTTAGCGGACATTTGCGCTGAACACGCGGTGAATGCAACGCATCAAGATTCGGGCACCTTCTCCGAAAACACTCGATTGATCTCAGCTGGCGGATCAACATTTACCTCATGTTATGATCGCTGTCATCTGCGCCATTATTATTATTATAACTTTAGGGGAGGTTTGCAAACCTGTGCACTTTTCACTCTTCAGTCGTTTGTATTTCCTGCAGTAACAAAAGCTCCCTGTTCATTATATTCAGACACACAAATGCTCCCAAATATATTATAAGGGGGCATAGATTAAATTTCGGGCGCTCATGCGACCAAAATGGTTGCAATTTCGAGCCCTGTAGTATAAGGACATGTATTCAGACCACAACTGAACGTTTGAAGAAAATTGAATGCCTTATTATTTAGAATTAGCTATTATTGATGTAAATGCAGCCGTTCAAGGTGCATAATTGATTTATTACGGTACTGACAGTATTAGAAAATCCATGTCGTGGCGCAATGTCACACCGGTGATGACTATGACACCGGTGTACCGCCCACCCCTACTACCTGTTATTTAAAATATCTATATTACGCTCCAAGCATTCGCCAAAAAGAAAATATTTCTAAGTAAAAACACAAAACATAGCTGAATAGAGTGTTGCCTGCTTTAGAGGATGGGTTAGTAATTATATTATAACTGGTTATGTTCAGGTCAATGAAATAATACCTTTAATAAATAAAATATGTTCGTAAGAACGTGGTGGGCCAGTGATTCCGTCGCTGTCATCAGTGGTTTAATGAGCTCAGGAGAATTCTGATTTGCATTTTTCTATGCATTACTAACATCACTAAACCAGACATTTGTTTTATAAGTTAACCAAATATTCGCAGAGATTCAGCAGTTTTTTTTCTGACGCGTTTGCCAGTCATGCCAGTCAGTGAAAAAAAAGGAACCGTGGCCCTGTTTGCAGGTATTAATATTCGTTTTTTTCGTCAATCTGATGCAATTTTTATTATTTATACAGGACGTTAAAATGCAATTAAAAGTTTCAAATCAATTAAACTCAATTTATAAAAAGGCTAGCCTATTTTATGCATTAAATATAACTAATTTCCTTTATTTCTGATTAGACCATGCATTTTAGACTATTTTACAATTGTAATATGTGCATATGCTTTTTTTTTAAATAACATTCGTTTAACAAATATTTTAGCACATCGAAAGTAATTAAGTGACCTGTTTTTTTTTTTATTAAAACCTTTATGCAAAAGGATCAGAGGATAAATTATCGTAGGATAAACGTATCTTATGGAAAAACACCAATTGACGGGCTCTGCTTTCGGTTTTAAAAGAATCAAGCAGCTTTAAAAATATATAATTTGCTGAAGAGAAATGACAGGAAAAAAAGAAAGAAAAAGATAAAATATATAGGGACTGTTAAAAGAACGTTTTTCTTTAATATATTCTTTCGACTCCGAAACATCAGCTAAGAAAGATTATGATGAATGACGGAGTTTCTCTATTGCCTGCTTCAGCAGTTGTCCCGGTCCCGCTGGTTATGAACGAGGAGGCGGAGAGAATGCGCTGTTTAGTTTCGGCTTGATATATTTAAATAAAAACTAACACCGAACTGCTTTTAACGCTCAAAAAGTTAAACTAAAATGCACAATTCTTGTTGGTTGCACCCGCGGGATGCACAATGAACCAAACGCGGCATTATTTTAATTCTATATTCATGAAGAATGAGCCATGAGATTGAGATTTTTGAAGGTGCTCTCTAGCGGCGAAGTTCCTGGCAGAGTAGCGAGTGAAAAAATGTGCATAAAGAAATTGGACAAGAGGAATAACATTTTAAATTATATAACAATCATCGTATTCTTTCTAATCCTCGCCCAGTTTTAATACAAGTTGTGTTTTTTTAATATTTGTGGCTGGGAAGTTTATTAAGAATATATTTATAATTATATATAATTAAATAAATACATAATTATATATATATATATATATATATATATATATATATATATATATATATATATATATATAGAGAGAGAGAGAGAGAGAGAGAGAGAGAGAGAGAGAGAGAGAGAGAGAGAGAGAGAGAGAGAGAGAGAGAGAGAGAGAGAGAGCTGCTGTAAAGGCTATTTCTTTCCGTTCGCATCCCGTCCCTTTGCGCCCCCTGGCGGCTTTTTCACAAACTGCGGTCTTACACTAAAAACAGAGCAGCATTTATTTCAAACGGCGGCGGTATAAGCCACGGCGGTAATAGCCACTTTGAACTCTCACCTACTGTATCTCACACACCGCTACAGTCTTTGACCCCACGCTTTTTTATTCCAACACCCAGCTGACCACTGGAGGAGAGAAGAGCCCTATACAGATCTTTCATCTTTAAAAGCTGGAGATAAGAATTAGGGTCAGGACCAAATACAACACCACCAGTTGAAAAATGACTCCAGTAGTTTCCTCATGAGGAAGAGCTTTGCTGTAGTGCAAGAAATTATTAGAATTACTTGTTATATTATTTATTATTATTATATATAGAATTACTATATATTCTATAGAACGCAAAATTACCCAATATGCTTTGGGTGTATGCGTAAGAAGGATGCTTTGAACTTCCGGTCAGCAGCTTGATGTATATAAAGAATGACGTTTGGACAGCTTTGAAATGGTAGTGTTAGGTCCAATTCTATCTTTGTACCCCTACCCCTTTCCCTTTCTCGTGGCCCTTGAAACAAAGTGTGAAGGGGAAGGGCTTCAAAATTTACCCCCAAGGAATAGGACAACACTACAACACCTGCACACATCATCATATGTCATTACAGGCTCTTACTTCATATGAGATTGACGATAGTGACTGCTGTAGTTTTCCACTTGTGGAAATAACAAGACACGTTATTTTTGGGTATTTATCTTCAGGAAATCACTGAAGGCAACAATATCACGTTATCATAATGATCTAATGTGGCAATAGGATCGTAACTGTACTATGCATTTACACTGTGCCCATATTCATCTATAAACACACGAAAACAGCATTGTACCAGACACTGTAGAAAGCCAATTCCCAGCCAATAGACTTTTCTGACAGGGTATTCGAGTCATCGAGTGTCAGATGTGAAAGTATATTGTGGGACTGCTATAGAAGAGTTATTATTATGGATCATAGATGGCCAAATTTAGCAGTTCTTTTAATCGTTTAAAAAAAAAAAGCATGACTGTAAAACATGAACACTATGAATGTATTAAAACATGCGCTTGTTTATTGTAAAGATAAGTAAAAATGACGAATAATACTCATTTGTACATCTCCTGACTTCCGTGTGCAGTTCCATGTTGCCGTTGTATTTGCCGTTTTCATACGTCTTGGTTTCGAGTGTGCTCCTGAAAATTCTCCATTTTAAGGGCTATATTAGCCCTTTCCCTTAGCCCTACGCCTTTATGTTAAAGAGAATTGGGACAAGTATTGGGAATTGGGTAAGGGGTAGGGCTAAGGTCTAGAATTTAATATCTTTTAACCTAATACTGCTGTTGATCAGCACCACCTCTTGGACTAATTGTTTAAAAAATGCGATCTAATGGGATGGAAAACAACAGCTGCGAGTCGTTTTACCCTCATCTTATGTGTTCTAAATGGAGCCTCGACATCGCTGAAGTTAATATTTTCTCTTTTTGATTTCAAATATATAAACAACCCAAACAAATGTCATTTACCAAAATGTTTGACAAACACATGTACTAACACTGGGATTGAAAGAGTGGCACAAAGTGAAAATAAAGTGACATTTTGAAATGACATAAACACATACTCTGGTAAATACTACACAATACAAACTAACTAAATTAAACAAATATGGCTCCCGATTAGCTGATTACAGTATAACAGCTGACAGGTTTTAAACACTGACGCTATATTTCAGCATCTTATCTGACGGCACCACATCTGACAGAAGTATATCGGCTTTAACACACACCGTGGTGCATCACAAAAACACTCCGTAAGCCACTGAAAGTGATATTGACAGCCACTTTCGGTTTGATTATTCCTGTTGAGAAACGCTGTAAACGGAAGTTATAAGCACCCTATCGGAAGACACTGGTCACTATGACGCTGGAAAGATGGTTTGTTCTGTAGACAATCCAAAATAAATATTGCTTAAGGGGGCTAATAATATTGACATTTAAATGGTCTTAAAAATAAAAACTGCTTTTATTCTAGCTGATATAAAACAAGTAAGACTTTCTCCAGAAGAAAAAATATTATCAGACATACTGTGAAAAATTCCTTGCTCTGTTAAACATCATTTGGGAAATGTTTGTAAAGGGAAATTCAAAGGAGGCTTGAACTGTGTTTATATAAAATAGTTCCATATGAAATGTTCAATAACAAGTAGTGATTCGCTCCATCATAACGGTTTAGATACTGGATAACAGTAAAAACCATCACAGTCATGTAGGTGTGTGTGTACAGTATGCAGAAAGCCCGTGACTCATTAAAGGTCTGCCTGATCTCTGCTAGACTCCACAAAAACACAAACAGCAGCCATTAGCAGCATCAGAGCAGAGTTTATTGCGTCTGCTTCAATCAGCCGTCAGCTTTTCTGCGAGTCTACTCCCGTGAATCCGTCAGAATGCTGTTTGTGCGCCACTGAAAGAGCATCCTGTCTTTATAAACAAACAGTGAGTAAAGTGTTTATCTTCCTCTCT
This sequence comes from Danio aesculapii, assembly GCF_903798145.1. Classification (NCBI taxonomy): domain Eukaryota; kingdom Metazoa; phylum Chordata; class Actinopteri; order Cypriniformes; family Danionidae; genus Danio; species Danio aesculapii. The sequence continues at coordinate 37,465,605 of NC_079444.1, forward strand.
GGCTTGTTTTCCTTTGTGTTTTCACCGTTGGCCTCCTCTTAACACCCAGGAATAGAAAATCATTCTCCCTCGTGAGCCGCAGTGAAAAGCGCTTCTCTTTTTCTCATTATAATAAAAGCACAGACAGATCCTTGTTAAGCCCGGATGAGCCGAACGGGTTAAACTTCTTATTTCATAAATATGAAAAAAAAGAAGACAATCCCACGGTCGGAGACAGATTCAGGGATCTCCAGCCCCGCATTTACATTAAAACGGGAGCTTGTTATACGGTGAAATTTCAATGAAGGCAGCGCAGAACGCATTTAATGAAATTCAGATGTGGCTCCATGAATCTCATTAACAGTCTTTGTGCTTTTCTGCTGTCCGATTTCCCCCTCGTCTGCCCAGTCGTGAGAGAGATTTCATCAGCGGCCGGCTTTCAAAAAAGACAATGTCCGTTCAGATCTGAACTCCCCACGCTCTCTCTCTCTCTCTCTCTCTCTGACGGAGGCCTGAAAAACTGTCGGAGTTTTGAGTTCAAAAGGTGCACCACTGACTCTTCCTCTGTTTCTCTTTCTCTCTGTGTTTCCGCAGGCTTCGGCTTCGTAACGTTTGAGAATGAAGACATTGTAGAGAAAGTCTGTGAAATTCATTTTCACGAAATCAATAATAAAATGGTAAGTGCTCTGCCTGTTTTCAATTTCTGAAGGTGATTGCGGGATTAATATTTTATTTCCCATTTAGCAGAGTCTCTACAGCGTGCGCTCGCCAGCACTGCGAGTGTGTGTGTAAACAGTGTAAAGTGTTGGGCAGTGGCTAGAAAGCGTGAAATTGTGTGTGTGCACGTGTGTGTGAAAACATTTTGATCCGTCAACAAGAGTCAGAAAGTTTCTCCCTCTGGCCTTCAGCTATAAACGTCTGCTTGATGAGTGATGGCTAAACAGAGCGGCTAACTGGCACACCTCCACTTCATTAAAGCAGGATTATCACCCCACCAGTATTGGGCAGAACCAGCAGATGGGCCGCCAACGTCACTTCTTTAAACTTTAGGCAATGTTTCTCTTTTAAATCAGACGCAAAAAGAGATTGTTGATGATGAGTTTGTTTGCAATATCTGCTTGGGAGTGAAGAAATCCACACAATATGTTTATGGCAAACCTGTCAACCCTCCCGTTTTTGCAGGGATTTTTCTGTATTTTACGTTTCTATCTCATTATCATCCCATTTATGTATTTCCCCATATTTCTCCTGTATTTTTAGTCATTCTATGAAAACACAGAGATCTCTAATGTGATAATTGCGAGATCTGTTCAAAAGAATTATGCTGTTAGCTTTATTTTGGCGTTAAAATTTATTTTAAAATGTCCGCAGTCACTTCCTTTCCATTAAAGCTATGCCCTCTTTGTGGATATGTGCATCGTCGCCCTTCCTTCACTCAGAAATAAAAGTATGAGAGCTGTCACTGGGGTGGAATCTTTTCAAAAGATACACATTTGTACCTAGAGGGTCCCTATAGATACCTAAAGGGTACATATTAGTACTTAAAAAGTAAATAAGTGTACCTCTTAAAATTTGTAGGTACAAATATATGCTTTTGAGGCACCAATATAGACCCTCTAAGTACAAATGTGTACCTTTTGAAAAGGTACCACCCCAGTGATAGCTCTCATACCTTTATTTCAAGAGTTCCCACTTAAATATGCTTAGCGTCAATAGCAGGTTTGGCATGCTGTCCCGGGAGAGAACCCTGAGCTCGGAAATACTTGATCCCAAGGCTCCGGCCCAGTCAATAAGCAAATAAGGGAATCCGAGATCAGGTAGGTCTCGAGAGCTCCCCCTTAGAAAAGGGAGGAAAAGGAGGAGATGGGGTGGAAGGGGGGATTCTAGAGCAGTAGGGAGAAAACGATTCATTTATTGTAAGCTTGGATCACTCTGATTGGATCATTACTGATTACAGATGAGCAGCCAGTCGTGCTCAATAATATCACATGCTCCTTGCGAAATTAGTTTATGAAACTTTACTTCTGAGAGTGTATGCAACCTCTAAATCAGTCAATTTATGTATCGGTGCTGACTGACAGTCGCACTCCGTAGTGATACAGACACTGTTTCCAGATCAGCTTCTGTACATGCGCTTTGAAGAGGAGCAAAAGTGGACACGTACACTACAAATACACTTAATATATAAACATGTCCATCTTGGTTTGTTTTATTTCCTGTATTTTTACATCCTAATGTTGACAGGTTATGGTTGAGGTGGTTTTCTTAATAATGATAGTTAAAGAGTATTGTGTTGTTTGTGCTGGTTTTAGCCTTAGACTGTATAAATATATGGACGTAGTGTCTGTGACGTCACTCGTATGTTTCTGAAGTGCACAAATGAGGCATCTAGGAACAAATGTTTCCTGATATCGACTCTTTGTTAGTTTTGAGAGGGAGGACAAGAGTGGAACTACTTTTGTTAAGAACTTTTGTAATTGCAGTGCTTCCCACACATACACACACATACCCACACATACACAGGTATATCAACGACCGCCCAAGTATATTTAGTGACACTGTTTTTGTATCGTTATCATCCTTTCACAATTTTTTGTGTCTGTCCACTATAACCAAACATCCATGATAGATTATGTAGTGGAAAATCTTCACTCATTTACTCGTTTTGTACAGCGTAAGAACTCAACACTCCAGTTTTTGCCAAGATTCTCCCGTATTTTACTTTCTATTCAGTTATCATCCCATGTAAGTATTTTCCCCTATTTCTCTTGTATTTGAAATCTTTTTATGAAAACACAGAGATCTCAAATGTGATAATTGCAAGAGCTGTTCAAGAGAATCATGCTGTTAGCTTTATGTTGGCTTGAAAGCACATTGAAATTAATATTAAAACAGCCGCTTCCATTAAAGCTATGCGTGGATCATCGCCCTTCCTACACAACCTCTGAATCAGTCAATTTATGTATCGGTGCTGACTGACAGACCCGCTCCATTGTGATAAAGACACTGTTTTCAGGTCAGCTTCTGTACATGCGCTTTGAAGAGGAGGGAAAGTGGACACTTACCCTACAAATACACTTAATATATAAACATGCTGGTTTTTGCCATAGACCGTATAAATATATGGACGTAGTGTCTGTGACGTCACTTGTATGTTTCTGAATAGCACAAATGAGGCATCTAGGAACAACTGTTTCCTGATATCGACTCTTTGTTAGTTTTGAGAGGGAGGACAAGAGCGGAACTACTTTTGTCAAGAACTTTTGTTACTGCAGTGCTTCCCACACATAGACTTTTACGGGTATATCAACGACCGCCCAAGTATATTTAGTGACACTGTTTTTGTATTATTATCATCCATTTACACTTTGTGTCTGTCCACTATAACCAAACATCCATGATCAATTATGTAGTGGAAAATCTTCTCTCATTTACTCGTTTTGTACTGCGTGAGAGCTGCCAACACTCCCACAGACAGCCTCACGTGCCCTGCAGACCCACTGAGATACGCCTTTTTGCATTTGGCTGGGGTTTCTAAATCTAACAAAATGTCCGGCTTCTGCTTTCGAAAGCTGTTTAATTATATGCGCATCGTCACGAGAGCAAGAGAGGCATTAAATAATTGATTCTTTAATCTAAACGACTCAGAAAACCCTCACTAAATACTCTGAGAGGATGAAATTATGAGGGGGGACGAAATCTAAATTGGCTGCAAAATATTTGAACGGCAGTAGAAATGGTTAATCAGTCATTATTTAAATAATCTACACATTTTATTCCTGTAATTATTTAAGATATTTTCTGTTTTTATTCCTTCCATTTTTTTTTTTTTGCTGTATATTTTATTAATTTAATGGTCAATAAATTACATATTTTATACATATAAAATTCTTTGGTAATACTGTACAAAATGTCATGCCAATAAAGCAACTTGAACTTGAATGCGAGATAAAGGGAAGATTTTACCTGGTAGTGGGTGCATATGGCTCTGGAATAGCATAGAAGTAAGAGAAATAGTAGATTTATTTTTATTTTTTTATTTAACAGTCTTTTTTTTAACAGTAAATTTTTTTTAAACCAATGTAATTTAAATTATTTTAATATGTCAATAATTAAATAATAATATATTTAGATAATAATATCTATGTCAAGCTTATGCTATTCTTCTAAATATATAACCTGTAGTGATGTTCATCAGGAGTTTTGGCATTGCTGATGTGTAATATTAGTCTTCTTGCTTGCAATTAAAAACAAAGTAGCTAAAAGTGGGCGGAACAAGCCATCCTTTTCTTGACTGTGAGTCACCATGCTGACTGTGCACTCATTTCGGATAATCAAACATGTTCAAACACGTGGGTGTATTTAGAGATGCATGGTTGCAGTTTCGTAGATCAGTTTTAAATATCACTTGTTGACATTTTGTCCACATGTGCTTGGTTGTATACTTTATTAATAATTTACCAATAGTTTGGTCTTTTAAATACATTTCTAAAAAAAAATCACTGTCAGTAGGTTTTCAGATCCTAAAGAGTGATTCATTGAACAATCCATTTAAATGATGCTTTCAGAATGTCTGCTTTATTCAGAAATGAAGCTCATGATTGTGTTTATGAATGAGTTATTGACTCACTCGATTCATTTCAAAACAGATCAAATATTCTGCTCTGGCTTTGTTTGCAGCTATTTTAGTTTCTATTACAGATAAAAACCTGCAATTTTGCCCCTAAAATGTGATTTTATTCCGTTTGCTTACTTTACTTGTCTGCTTAAAGGGCACCTATGATGAAGATCATCTTTTGTAAGCTGTTTGGACAGAACTGTGTAGATATAGTGTCCACGGCCATATTGGATTGATAAACATAAATCTCTTTTTTTAATTTCCTGATGTTAAAATAGGATCCAAATCCCTCCCATTTTAATGCTCACCGTCACGTGATGTAGGAGTGTGATTTCCCTGCCCACCGAATTAATTGACTGATCCTTATTAACATGTCTCTGTTGTAACACGTATAATCATATCCACAAGACAGGACATGCGCAAAGCAACAGGAATTAAAAGATCTGTTCAGCTCTCTGTGATCATCTGCACCTCAAGATTGAGTTTTACAAGTTTAATTTTTTTTTTAAAATGCATGTGCATGTTTGTAATGAATACAGACAAAACGCTATGTAATTCAACACCACAGCCGCATAGTTTCAGTACAATTATTAAAGAAGATGACTCAATCCCAGTTTGTGGACTTAAATCAGGTTTATTTTGTACATTAACATAACGGATGCCCATACAGCAGTGCATATTAACCTGTATCCTGTCACAATTGCCAAGCAAAAACAGTGTAAAGCTTAATGTGTGCGTGTGTGTGCATGTGCAAACTTTATAATGACATAGTATGTCACTCATCGTTGCAGAAAGGCTTGAATTAACTCCACAACAAGTATATCAAATAACCGTTGGGAACGTTCTTACTCTAGTAAGGGAGATCTGCCTCATTCTTGTCTGTCACTATGCTGATTATCTACGTGAAGGCTACAAGCATCAGAGCAATACAGGCAAATCTCTATGGCTCTGATGCGCATTTGGGAATGGTGGACAGGGAGAACCAGCTCATTTGCATTAAAAGCACAGCCAACAAAAACAGCTGCAATGTCCTAACAGTTCAAATTTTCCAGATTTTAAAGTGATAATGAATAATCTGATAAGTATTTTGATGGGTAACTTTATAGACACATTCTGGAGACACAAAAGACTTGCATTAAATCTTGAAAAAGGGGTAAAATAGGTGCCCTTTAACTGCTGTGTGAAATAAATATCCTGTATATAATAATATTCCTATATTTACATGTATTGCACACTCGCTTGATGTGTCAAGGTTTGCAGTGTTGAAATAGATTCAACTATTTTCTTTAAAATGCTAAATAGCCAGAATTTTCATATTCTCTGTCCAGAGTTTTACATTTACCCACTTTAAATGTCACATAAAATTGACATTTAAGACGGAGCCGTCTGTCTGCATGCACACGTTCAGTCTGGAGCCGCAGCACTGCAGATAGCCCTGTCTGTGTGAAGCTACAAAAAAACGTAATCTTAATCTAACTTTAATCTAATATTTTATTCAAAGAATTGATTAAAATTGGTTGTATTAAACATAATTGTTTGAAATATGCTTCAGTTCAGATGTTTGATGTTGACAATATTATTATCCAGCAAGAACAAATTCAAATGATCAAAATAGGGAAAACTTGAGCATCAAATTATTAGGATGATAATTTGGAGGATCACTGAAGATGATGCTGATCAAATTCAGCCTTGCAAATTAGAATATAAAATATACAATATAATATTACATGTAAAAGTAAAAAGGAAAACACAGTTTTGATCATAAAAACAATATTTCACAACTGTACTTTATTTATGATCAAACAAATGTCACCCTGCTGAGCATACAGACTTATTATAAGAAATATGACAAATCTTGATGGCCAGTGTATAGTTCAGACATGTTCTTACAGTGCATCCGGAAAGTATTCATAGCGTTTCTCTTTTTTCACATTTTTTATGTTACAAACCTTATTCCAAATGGATTAAATTCATTTATTTACTCAAAATTCTTCACACAATACCCCATAATGACAATGTGAAAAAAAGAGTTTTTGAAATTGTTGCAAATTTATTAAAAGTAAAAAAGCTGAAAAATCCCATGCACAGAAGTATTGACAGCCTTTGCCGTGAAGCTCTAAATTGAGCTCAGGTACATTCTGTTTCCACTGATCATTCTTGAGAATGATCAGCAGCTTAATTGGAGTTCACCAGTAGTCAATTCAGTTGATTGAGCATGATTTGAAAATGCATACACCTGTCTATATAAGGTCCCAGGGTTGATAGTGCATGTCAAAGCACAAACCAAGCATGAAGACAAAGGAATTGTCTGTAGATCTCTGAGACATGATTGTCTCGAGGCACAAGGCTGGGGAAGGTTACACAAAAATTTCTGCTGCTCTGAAAGTTCCACTGAGCATCGTGGCCTCCATCATCCGTAAGTGGAAGATGTTTGGAACCACCATGATTCTTCCTAGAGCTGGCCATCTAAGCTGAGTGATCGGGGGAGAAGGGCCTTAGTCAGGGAGGTGATCAAAAACCCGATGGTCACTCTGTCTGAGCTCCACAGTTCTTCTGTGGAAAGAGGAGAACCTCACAGAAGGACAACCATCTGTGCAGCAGTCCACTAATCAGGCCTGTATGGTAGAGAGTTTGCCAAAAGGCATCTGAAGGACTCTCAGACAATAAGAGACAAAATTCTCTGGTCTGATGAGACTAAAATTGAACTCTTTAGAGTGAATGCCAGGCGTTACATTTGGAGAAAACCAGGCACTCATCACCAGGCTGATATCATCCCTACAGTAAAGCATGGTGGTGGCAGCTTCATGCTGTGCGGATGTTTTTCAGCAGCAGGGACTGGAAGACTAGTCAGGATAGAGGGAAAGATGAATGCAGGAATGTACAGAGACATTCTGAATGAAAACCTGTTTCAGAGTGCTCTTGACCTCAGACTGGGGCGACGGTTCATCTTCCAGCAGGTCAATGACCCAAAGCACACCACCTAAATATCAATGGAGTGGCTTCACTACAACTCTGTGAATGTCCTTGAGTGGCCCAGCCAAAGCCCAGACCTAAATCCTATTGAACATCTCTGGAGAGATCTGAAATTGGCTGTATACAGTCGCTTCCCATCCAACCTGATAGAGCTTGAGAGGTACTGCAAAGAGGAATGGGCAAAAATTCCCAAAGACAGGTGTGCCAAGCTTGTGGCATCATATTCAAAAATACTTGAGGCTGTAATTGCTGCCAAAGGTGCATCAACAAAGTATTGAGCAAAGGCTGTAAATACTGATGTACATGTGATTTTTCAGGTTTTTTATTGTTAATAAGCTTGCAACAATTTCAAATAATCTTTTTTCACATTGTCATTATGGGGTATTGTGTGTAGAATGTTGAGGAAATAATTTAATCCATTTTGGAATAAGGCTGTAACATAAAAAATGTGGAAAAAGTGAAGCGCTATAAATACTTTCCGGATGCACTATATATTTTCGAAAGAAGGGTTTGTAACGATAGATAGACTGATGTATTTATAGGCAGATATAAAACCAATACATAAAAGCACTGATGGTAAAGATCAACCCCTGTCGGGCTCTGACAGAAGTCATGTGTTCTTTCTGTCTTGCACTGATACCTCTCCTTGCACACCGAGAGCTCTTGGGACAGCTGTATGATGTGCAGCGGATCAAACCCCTGAAGATCTTCCTCTGTCACACACAGGTTGTTCTTGAGCTCAGGGACAGATGCGTGCCATCGATTTTCCTCTGATAGTCCATCATGTATTTCTACTGTTCAGAGGGCAGCGCGACCTCTCATCTCTGTTCTGATTGTCTCTCCTGCTGTTCGTTCACTGTGACTGTAAAAACACTGTTGATATAAGGTAAACCCGTGTAATGCTGGAACAGGCTGTTTGTTGTGATGAGATCTGATTGGTTTCTTACATTGCACTTTTGCTGGGCAGTGGAGCTACACATGAGGTTGAGGCAGTTTCACACTTGGTTTGATATTTTTTTCTCTATTTTTATTATAATTTTTTTTTGTCTGAACCAAAATACATTTGCAAATGCTTTAAAAATGGAAATATCAACAGGCATTGACCGATTTTTGTTGAGGCATTGCTCAGATACACTGGTTGTGATGGCACAAAATGACAAAAAGCAGCAAGTTGATTTAAAGGCGACATATTATGCAAAAAGTACTTTCACAAGGAGTTTAAACACAGTTTTGTGGTAACACTTTGTGAATATAACCAGCCTCTAATGGTCAAAATTAATTAATTCAGTTTTTTATAATCACACTTGATAAAAACAATCTGCAGAAACACTTCACACATTCTACCTTTGAACGCCCATTAGTGATCTCTCCCTCATTAGCATAGACGGCCCAGAGTGAGAAGCAGCTGTCCACCATTAGACTTGAATTTGCCACTATGCTGACACGCATGCGTTTATAGCTCCACCCTCTTTTGAAAAGAGGGCTGGGTGCTCAGTCTCATTTGAATTTGAAGCGACGATCATCAAAATGGCACAATTTGGCTCAAAGCCTAAAAGGGGCAGTTTCAAAGAGTTATAAACGTTGTTTGTGTAGTATTTGGAGCTGGAACTTCACATACACGCTCTAGGGACATCAGAGACTTGTTTTAAATTTGATTTAATATGTTATAATAGGTGTCATTTACTCAAAAACAGTGACTATACCTGTTTGAACTTGGTACCTGGTTTAAATTATACTTATTATACTCCATTTACATAATAATTTTTAAGGCAACGAGTTTACTCACTTTTTAAAAGAAAACACAAGTAACCACTTATTACATGCGTTTTCTTAATATTAATTTGATTTTAAAGAAATTGTATTCGTATTTATTTGTACAGATGCACAATACAGTGTATTAGTATTAGGGCTGCACCATTCTAGCAAAAATGTGAATAATTTATTTTTTTTTTTTGCTTAAAATGAAGATCACGATTCTTTCTCATGATTCTGTAAATGTAAAATAAAGGTTAATATGATTAGCCTATTATTATTGTTAATTCTTCAACATATGGTAAAACAAAAATAATAATGTTAGGCCTTTGTGTAGGTCTACTGTTGCTTAAAATACTAAATTTTGTATAGTCATTATGCTGGACTTGAACAGACTTTCAATATGTCTTGTTTGTTAATTCACAGTAAAATGATGACATCAGAATATAACTATTCAGAATTATAAAGTTGATTTATTATGTTTAAGACATGCACTTGTCATCTGTTATTAACAGCATTATTAGACCATTTGTTTCCACTGGTAAAATTAGAATTTTGTCATTATTAGACTCCTTCTTGCATTATATTCAACATTATATATAGGCTAGGGTTGTTATACTGACACTGTAAACATTTAATTTTATGCACAATACTTTGTGTTCACTATGAAAGAAAAAAACATCAAATGTTTGTAGTAATCATAACTCTAAAATGTGATATGATCCGCACAGGTTTCACTTTCACTTTTTAGTGTCGATCATGGCTGCCGTCACTGTGAGAAAAAAAACACATACATGCAAAGCAAACCTCCTGCACGGCCCTCAAACAATCGCTCTGTGCAACAAACTAAACGTTATTTACACCTTCATTACCTGTTATCCACAGCCTATGCAGCTTCTGTTCACCAAAGCTGCCATCAAAGACGGGCATGCGCGCGTTCTTGGCAATGTTGCCAGATTGGGCGGTTTTGAATTTATTTTTGCGGGTAAAAAATGACATTGACGGGTAGTGTAATAATGGGCGGTTTTGTAACTGCGTGCCTGCCAGCCCCTGTTTTCACTCATAAACCTGTTATGATCCCCCGAAAAGGTTCCATAGCCCCCGTTCTCCACATACAAACGCTTACAACAGTTGTGATCTCCCAACGAGACTACAGATTGTTGGGCGGTGCTTTTTAGGTTTAGGCTGGAAACAGTCAGCTACATCTGGCAACACTGGTTCTTGAAAGTAAACAAACAGCTGGCGGTCAGCTCACATGTGATTTCGCGGCTGCGAATACATCTTTACAAGAAGACAGAAATTACATTTTTGGGTGAATTATACATTATAAATACAGTATGTAACACTTTTAACGCCATTTGAAGGTGTCAATGTTGCTGTGAATATTTGTGCGACTGCCTTGCTTCTCTCCTTGAAAATTTAATTGGCTGAATCGTAGAAAAAGCTTAATTAAGATCGTGTGTAGGGTCGAATCGAGATCTTTTTTCGATTAATCGTGCAGCCGTAATCAGTATCCTGTTGGTTATGGAACAAGGATGTATTTTTTATTTTTATTGTGCATGTTTAAGTATAGAAAATATATTGTTACATCTTCAGTTAATTTTTTAATCTTTAGCTTTAGTAGCGTTTTTTTTCTTCAACCTGTTCTATTTCAATTATACTAAGTTGAGACTGCATGATTTTCAAAGTAGTCGTGTCACAGATGTTTTCACACTGCATGACTATCTGGGGTAGCGTTTCATCGCTGTTTTGTTTGCACAGAAAGATGGATCGGCGACACGGGGTTTCACACTGCATGACTTTCAAATAGGAAGAATCGTTGACAACTTTGTCCAAACTACATCTCGCAACCAAACACATGCGAGAACTGACATAAAAACAACACAAGGTCACGTAGTATATCCTTTGTTATTAACTACATAATGAGAAAGAAGCCTTTAGTGGGGTAGAAAATGTACTTATTTTGCTCACCTGGGTTTGAAGGGAATTAGCAATTTCTCCTCAACTTTTTTCTTTATCGACCGGTTGTGATATTGCTCAGATGACACGTCAAACGGTGCTCCTGTCAAATTTCCACTAGTTTTCCTCCAATTCTTGGGTCCAGATAAACTGATAATGACCGCTTTTAACTTCTCCTCCAAGCTCCCGCTGTCCTGCAGGTACACACACTAGTGGATGCTACTCTCTCATTGGCTGTAGGTATCACTGATGTTATTTTCAGTCAGAACACATTTCACACAGCATGATTTAAATCGCTGACAGGTCCTGATATTTAGCATTACCAAATATCTCACAGGCATCAGCGATTCATCAGCGATTCTCCCAGATCGCGTCTTTGATAGTTCACATTGTGTGATTGTCACTCACGTGAACGAGCACCGATTTGCCTGTGATTTCAGGCATTTGCCAGCGATTTCTCTAATCCTGTCGGCGAGTCAAAATCAGGGCTAAAATCATGCAGGCGGAACTCAATGTTTATGGTTTAGTAGTAAAAAGGGCAACTTGTACTGGTTTTACTGATTTGTGAGTCTGATAATTCCATTTTTAAGGTGGGTGAATGTGAAGTCTGATTTTGCAGTAATAATAGAATGTAATGTGTATTTATATAGCGCATTTATCATGTATGGTCATACACCCAAAGTACTTCACAATCATGAGGGGGTTTCTCCACATCACCACTAGTGTGCAGCATCCACTTGTTTGATGTGACAGCATCCACAGGACAACGGCGTCAGTGTGCTCACCACACACCAGCTATAGGTGGAGTGGAGAGACAGCGATAGAGCCAATTCAGTGGATGGGGATGTATGAGGCCATGATGGGTAAGGGCCAATGGAGGGAATTTAACCTGAACACCCCTACTCTTTATGAAAAGTGATTTTAAATGACCACAGAGAGTCAAGACCTCGGTTTAACACCTCATTTGAAAGACGGCGCTCACTGACAGTATAGTGTCCTTTCACTTTACTGGGGCATTAGGACCCACGCAGACCGCAGGTTAAGCACCCCCTGCTGGCCTCAATAACACCACTTCCAACAGCAACCTAGTTTTCCCACGTGGTCTCCCATCCAGCCCTGCTTGGCTTCAGTGAGTAACTGGTCTTGGGCGGCAGGGTGATATAGGGTGCATGGTGAATACAGCAGCATGTATAAAACATTGACTGCTGCTTCTCTTTTATTACTTCAGAGGGAAGCTGTAGCGTCTGTAAATGGACTCCTGCTGTTTTTAGAGAAGTGCTTGTAGATTTTCATTTTTCTCCCAAAAGCGTATAGCGTTTATGATATTTGTTGCTGGAAAATGATGTTGCGTGAGTTTTAAAGGGCACATATGGTGAAAATCTACTTTTGTAAGCTGTTTGGACAGAACTGTGTGTGGGTATAGTGTGTCCACTGTCATATTGGAGTGATATAAACCCAACAAGTCTCTTTTTAAAAAATTTCCTGATGTTAAAATAGGACCTGAATCCTAGTGATTTTGAGCACAACCGCAACGTGACATAGGAGTGTGGTTTTCCCCGCCCACCGAATTGATTGACAGGATCCATGTTTCCATAATAACATGTACACACATGTCCACAGAACATTTTTTGCAAAAAAACTGGGATTAAAATATTTGTTACAACTCTCTGTGATTTTATAAATGTTTTTTAAACAGAGCATGTTTGTAATAAAGTAAAATCACTATCTAATTCCTAACCGCTATAATCACCACAGCCGTATGGTGTCAGTAAACGCTAGTGTGCGTGTGTGCGCGTACTGGAAACAGCATTTGTGTGTGACTCATTTCAGAAAGGCTTGAATAAACTCCACCACAATTACATCAAATAAACTTAAATATACTCTCTCTATCACTGACTGCTGTTTATCTGATGTAATGTATGATGAGAAGCAGAAACCCACATAGGAACAGTGGGCGGGGAGAAGCAGCTCACTTGCATTTAAAGCCACAGGCCACAAAAACAGCTACACTGTACTCAGACACCAAAATAGGCAAATTCTGGAGGCTATAATGAATGATCTGATGGGTATTCTGAGCTGAAACCTTACAGACACATTCTGGAGACTCCAAATGCTCATCTTACATCTTGTAAAAGGGGTAAAATAGGTCGCCTTTAAAGTCTTTTTTTAGTGGAGATGCTGACCAAATAATGCACAGTAAGATTATTACACATGCGTAAAATGAGCTAATTATTGAGGACAGAAATGTTGAGGATACATTTATATTCTGAATGTCGTCGAACCAAGTGTGTGTGTGTGTAGATGCTACAGTATAGTAATGAAACTGCTCACAGATGTTTGCAGTGATGATCAAAATGCTCCTTTTATGACTTTTACTCTTCAGCTGCCTTTAATGCGTATTGCTGCTTTTTGAACATAAAGCTTTTGAAGATGAGCACCTCTCATTGTCCCAGATTTAGGGTTTGAAGTTTGAGCTTGTGAATGGAGTCCTGGTTAAAACTGTTTGAGAGGGCCTGTTCCTACAACAGCAGTGTGTTTGTGTGTGTGTGTGTGTGTGCACAAATAATGGCCCATGATGTTTATCTCCTGGATGATGTCTGGTTAGAGGAGTGTTTGCCCTCCAGAATTACACCTGTTGAGATTGACATGCTGTACAACAGGCTGTCCACATCAATACATCTCTCTCTCTCTCTTTCTCTCTCTATCTCTATCTCTCTCTCTCTCTCTCTCTCTCTCTCTCTCTCTCTCTCTCTCTCTCTCTCTCTCTCTCTCTCTCTCTCTCTCTCTCTCTTTCTCTCTCTCTGTCATTTTTTATTCAAGCTAAATAAACATTCTAGGGCAGCATAGTGGTGCAGTGGGTAGCATGATCGCCTCACAGCAAGAAGGTCACTGGTTCAAGTCCCAGCTGGGTCAGTTGGCATTTCCGTGTGGAGTTTGCATGTTCTCCCCATGTTGGTGTGGGTTTCTTTCGGGTGCTCCGGTTTCCTCCACAGTCCAAAGACATGCGTTACAGGTAAATTGTATAAACTAAATTGTCTGTAGTGTATGTGTGTGAATGTAAGAGTGTATGGGTGTTTCCCACTGTTGGGTTGTAGCTGGAAGGTGCATAAAACATATGCTGGATAAGTTTGCAGTTCATTCCGCTGTGGAAACCCCTAATTAATCAACTGATTGAGCCGAAAATAAAATGAATGAATGAATGAACATTGTGCTTGGTAAACTTTGACAGTTGCACTGTTCAGTTCCACCAGGATTTTCTAGAATAATTGCTTGCTTTTCTCAAAATATGTGGCAAATTGTGGCATTGTATTGTAGTGAAAACTCCACAATAGTTCTAATTTGTTTGTAATTATTGTTAGTGACAGTTGTTGAATATTCTTGTGAATAATTACTGGTTTTAGTCCCACATTCACAAAGGCTTAGTAACACCATCTAACACAATCTGAATCTAATGTTTGTTTGGGTTTTTTTTTTGGCTCTCCAATTGAAATCTTACGCTAATAATTGACCATAAACAAAATGGACAAGCATTCATTGATTCATTTTCCTTCGGCTTAGTCCCGGATGGGGTCGCCACAGCGGAATGAACCACCAACTATTCCAGCACGTTTTACGCATCGTATACCATTCCAGCCACAACCCAGTACTGAGAAACACCCAGACACTAATTCACACACACACACACACACTCATAAACTATTGTCAATTTAGTTTATTCAGTTCACCTATTGCGCATGTCTTTGGACTGTGGGAACCTGGAGCACCCGGAGGAAACCCTCACCAACACGAGGAGAACATGCAAACTCCACACAGAAACGCCAGCTGACCCAACCAGGACTCGAACCAGCGATCTTCTTGCTGTGAGGTGACAATGCTAACCACTGAGCCACCGTGCCGCCCACAACAAAAAGGTTATCCCTTGCAATAATATCTAATAAAGGTCCAAACAAATGATTGAATCCTCACTTGAATCTTCTACATCAGCACTCTAGTGAATTGCTTTGTCAGTGAGCAGGGATTGACTGACCATACGCCGCAGCGGGACACTCGCTTTATATAGTATATGAGTGCTTTAAAATGGAAAAAGAATTCCAGCATGAGTCCTGTTTGATAGACAGATGGGGTAATATTTCAGATTTCACTGATCTCTCCCAATCAATGATTCATGACCTACACTTGTCTATTGCCTTTTCATTCTGTTCACTTCCAAAAGGCATGAAAGAAACGAGGCTGTACGAGACATCAGCAATGGGAGAAATCTTATCGCGAGTTGATCCTGGTGAAATATTGAAGGATTCACTGCTACTCTCAAACTACAGTAAATCAGTTTACAATAGATGGATATAAACGAGGATGCTAAAATCCAGTTTGGTTTGTAGCTTCAAGCATTAGTAAAGCACACTACATCTAGTTCTAGATCCAAAAACGCCAAAATACAACATAAAACAATGCATCTTCAGATCTTAAAATAATCCTTACTGTACATGCCACATTGCTACAGCTACATGAACGTTCAGGGTTTGAATGTGTTGTGAGGATGTTGTTGTGTATTCAATGTGAACTGGATCTCTGGTACAGTGTCTGGGTATTGTGGGCACTGTTGCCAACTATTTTCAATGAAAAGGCGCTAGGCTCTGCCCGAAACGTCGCTGAAAGTCGCTAGATTACGTCATACGTCAGTTTGCACGTTTCTGACATCATCACGTTCTACCGTTTCTGTTTGTTTAACAGCCTTTGGTTAATAAAGGGGTATTTATATTTGCACTATGCTTTATGTAAGCATGTCAATTTAACTGAATTTATTTCTGCTTAAATACAGTATATCAATATAGATGTGTTGTTAATTTGCAGTAATCTCTCAGACGTAATATACTCAGTTTAGAAACTGTCACTAAAATATCTGTGATTGGGAACAAGAAAAGAATAAACAGTCAAAATTAAATGTTAAAATAAAGGAGATGCAGATCGCTTTGACTGTACAAGGGAAATACCTCACACTGCCGGTGCTAAATCATTTGCCGTCTGTACGCAGAGGAGTGATCTGCTCTCAGGCTGCAGGTGGGAGAGACTGCTGTACGAGGACTGACTGGGCCGCCTGTCAGTGCTCTAAGGCGGGGGAGAGGGTGACGGCATCACCCGCAGCTCGTTGAGAAGAGTAGTAATGGTACAGTATGGACAAATGAGTCTATAAAAATATTCAGTAACGCACAAAAAAAAGTGACTAGATTTGTCGCCAGTCGCTTTTTTGAAAATTTGTCCAATGCTTGGTTTAATTGACAGGTCTTGCATTACCATTCGCCTTAAGAATGAAAGTCCACAGTCCACAATTACTTCCTGCTTTCATAAATTAAGGACATTCTTCTTTTACACAAACTTAAATAACACACGTTTTATACAGATAGAAAGATGGTATTATAGAAACATCCTAACTTGAGAAAACAAAAGAATCCTAAAAGCTGTCTCCACTGACTGTTGGTATGGTCTAGATAGGATACAGCTGCGTATATGCACATCAATATTGCATCAACTTTGTGACACTGTACAGAAGTGTTTACTGCGGCTCAGACTGATCAACATACTTTGAATTTAATTGAAAAGAACAGCATGAACATGTTTTGTAATATCTCCTTTTGTGCTCCATGGCAGACAGCAAGCAGATTGTTTGTTCAACATGCTGATTATAATAACAGCACCTTCTGATCAGTACGTAGTAATTGTAGATGCGTTTACATGTTATACGATCTCCCACGCTGCATGATCCGAGTGGAAACCTTTGTACATTTCATTAATTTAGACTGAACATTATAAATCCGTCACTGGCCCCGTCCAGAAATACCTCGTGTATTCAGAGCAGCACTGATGGCGCAGCTAGCAGAAATGTGAGCGTGTATAAGTCTGTCCTTCTGTCTGTGTGTGTGTGTGTTATTTTGTGTGTCCAGCTGTGCTGAGCAGCATCTGTGCAAGTCTCAGTGGGAGAGAATCTGCAGTTTGTGTGTATGTATGTGTGTTTTTTGAAAGGCCGAGCCACACACAGACACACACACAGATGGACGGGCCCTGGGCAGGCAGACGAGTCGATCAACACAGAGGACAGATTCAGCCAAGTGCAAATGCATCGTGTTCTTACCGTAGAGGCGCTGTCAGCAGACACGCACACACACACACTCTCTCTCTTGCTGTAAGCATGCAGATGCGCTTGGTAAATAGGATCCTCTGGCTGCTAGGCCTGTCAGGAGGAAAGTCTTCCCTCGTCTGACCCGGTTCTGCTCGTATCACCAGAGAGAGCAAGCGTCTGTGTGTTTGTTTGGGTTTGATGTTTTCTGCGTGTGTGTTTGTTTATTTCTCCCCTTTGCTAGAGATGTGTTGTCTTTCCTCTGCTGGATCTCTGGAGGAATATCCCTCTGTCTCTTAGGCGGGATTGCTGTCTGCTGTCCGCTCATGTGCTCAGCTCCACAGGTTCAAATGTCAATCAGAGAGTGAGGAACGTGAGGATGAGGAGAGGAGATCACAAACGCTCAGACTTTTAGCTGATTTCTTTTTTTGTGTGTGTGTGTGTTAACTTTGTTGACTGAAGAATGCTTTGGATACACAAACGCATGGCTGTTTGTTATGCCAATAATGTACACAAAACTCAAACTGACAGGGCTTGAAATGTGACTCAAGCTCTGTGCCAAAATTTCACATTTTTAGCTTTTATATTTACGCTCTATTGACTCCTCCAAACAATAGGTGGGCGAAGTTTATGAAATCTGTCAAGAATATGGACAAGAAAAAGCCACATTTCATCCAAAAATAATTTGATATATATATATATATATATATGTGTGTGTGATTTCTCAAGTTTTTGAAAAGTCCTAACAGTGCTGTGCATATTTGATCAGAAATGCAGTAAAAACATGTTGTTGATTATTAAAATTGTAATAATTTTTATTTTAATTTTGATTTTCTATGTATAACAAATCTGTGCATACAATTCAACATTCAGATCTTTTTTTGACTAACTGCATCTCTGTTTAATGTTTATCATCTTTTTGTTTTTTCATATTTATTTTGTGTTGTCAATTGTCACTTTATGTACACTGGAAGCTTCTGTAGCCAAAACAAATTCCTTGTGTGTGTGAAGCACACTTGGCAATACAACTGATTCTGATTCTGACATATTTGATTCCTCTGCGTAGCACTAATGGTACATGTACCACAGTTTGAGAACCACTGGTTTAGAGGATTGGCAAAGCAAGTGATTTTGCTGATCAATGTGCATCAATATGCAAACCATGATGGGAGCTGTGGTCTGTGAATGTTATATTTCTTTATAAATGCAGGAAATACATACTGTGTGTGTGTGTGTGTGTTCTTGTCATGTTTTTGTTTGATTTGTCTAACGTCACATGTATCCTTATGAATAAAGCAAGTTTATTATGATCAGTTCAGAAAATATTCTTTTGGATGTGCATATGCTGTATACTTTAATAATGTTAATGTGTTAATGTTAATACTTTAAACAGTTAATGTGTACTGTTAAAGGGTTAGTTCACTCAAAAATTAATGATGCACCTTTATGTCTTTCCGAACCCCTGAGACTTTCGTTCATTTTCAAACTAAGATTTTTGGATGAAGTTTGAGAGCTCAGGTCCTACATAGACATGCAAAGTCCAGAAAAGGACTTGGAAAAACTAACTCTTAAAGTACGAATGAAATCAAAACTAACCATATTGATATTATTAGCCCACATTGCTAGTTTTGTGGTGAACAATTGATCTGTACATGTTATTAGGAAAAAAATACTTTGCTCTTGTAATCTAAAATCTGAAAAGGCTCTTCCTGTTTGTTTTCAGTTACATTTCTCAGATTAGGTCTGTCTTGGGTATTGGGCGTGGCTAACATACTTAACCACGCCCCACCAACTTTCATTATTGACAACAAACAGAAATGGTGAGCAGGAGGTGCCGGTTATGTTGTAATACAGTAACTCTTCTAAAACCCCTTTCCTCGTCTTTCTGAATGAAATGCCTACTTTACTACATCCAATCAGCTTGCAGGAGAATAAAACAAGCCACGCCCACTGTTTTCTCATTTAATATTCCATTTCTCTAGGAACTGTGTAACAATACAAAAAAAGCATTCGCAGCTTCCGGTTCATGTGGACTTTAATGTCTTGCTTAATCTGAAATGTTAACACTTAGATTTTCTCTTCTTCTCTGTGCTTCTGTCTGCAGGTAGAATGTAAGAAGGCTCAACCAAAGGAGGTGATGTTTCCTCCAGGCACGAGGGGGAGGGCGAGAAGTCTTCCCTACACTATGGACGCCTTCATGCTGGGCATGGGCATGTTGAGTGAGTTTAACACACACACACACACACACACACACACGATCACTCACGCCCTCACTCACCGGTGCACTGAAGAACAACTCATGGGCGGGGCTTCTGACTACAATGTGTGATTGGCCGCTGGACCAGAGGCAAGCTTGCGGTGTTAGTCCAGTTAAGGTGCTGTGGGATTCGTCAGACCTGATGAGCAGATAAGCGTCTGTATTAATGGCTCAAATGAAGAGGAAAATGAGACTAATGTTGAGTGCAGCCATCTGCCTGACCTCTGCCTTCACTAATGACAGCAGAACACCTCAGCTGCACTCTTCATACACCACACACCCATGCCTCATCCTAATATCCGCTGATTGTTTATGTTGCTATGAGTGGTTGCTAAGGGAGCTTTGGTCAGTTCAGGTCAGGGCTGTGCTTTATCATAAATAAATTGATCAATCAGCACTATCCTTATTTCTCCCATTATCAGTTTATTCACTACGGATGAACTTAGAAAATGGTAATAAAATGTGATAAGAATTAAATATTCTAACTTTGATAGAAATGTTCCATACATAATGGATTACCACCAGGGTGCGAATTACAGGGGGGTTGGGGGGGTCTGACATCTCTAATTAATGCTTGATCCTCCCTGAAGGACATCAAAACTAGATGTATGGGGGGGGTCTGGCCTTTATTGTTAAGAAACAGTTTGTTCTGATCTGTATCTTTAAAAATATTAGGAATTAAAATAATAGATAACTTAAATATGCATTTGACCACCCCTATAATGGTTTATACCATTGTGAATGCATGTTTGCACCACAAATATTAATTCAACGGTTTAAAACTGTCAAATCTAAGTAAGTGTTCAGAAAACATGCTTGTAAAATAGGCATTGTACTGTAGGTGTTGGTGAAATTAGATGCGTAGTTTGTATTTTAATATATATTTGCTCGCACATGGAAGTAAAATAAGAAATATGTGCAGTCTCTTATGGTCATCCATTAATAGGTGCAGGAATCAGAACTGTTTATTTAACATCACAAACACCACTGAGAACCACTCAATATCCCTCAAAACACTGAGAACAAGTTTGATTAATAAATTAGATGTAATTAAATTAAATATATAAATTTGGTTCACTGAGGCATATTACCAAACATATCCGAAAAACCTGCCCCCACCCCTCCCCCCATCGTCAAAGTATAATTTGCACCCTGATTGCAACCAACGTTATGACAATATGTACACAACTAGCAGTACTATGTTGGGCATCAAAGTCCACCTGTAGTGGAACAGCTGAACGTTTTCCACACTCACAGCAGCAGTTCTTCACTTCCTGCTGATTTTTATGCACAGTATGAAGACTTTTTGGCTGTAATACTTAACAGTTTACTCAATTTTTTATTTTACTGTCAGTTTTGGTCAATGATAGTCAGTGAATATTAAACAGCAGGATATGATTTAAAATAGACATCAGACCAATTTGAGTCTTTATGAATAAATGGGTAACTAGACTTATGAATAAGGCTAAATATAATTATGACTTGGGGCAGCACGGTGTGGGTTTACTCCGGGTGTTCTGGTTTCCCCCAGCGTCTAAAGATATGCAGTATAAGTGAATTGAATTAATTAAATTGACCATAGTGAATGTGAGGGTGTATGGGTGTTTCACAGTACTGGGTTGCGGCAGGAAGGGCATCCGCTGTGTAAAACATATGCTGGAATAGTTGGCGGTTCATTCCGCTTTGGGGAGTTCTGAAATAGAGACTAAGCCAAATGAGAATGAATGAATAATCATGACTTCACTTTCTGCTGGTACTTCCTGCAGTCCACTGTATGAAGATTTTTGTGGTTTTATGTGTCACAGTTTATTTTGCTGTTCTCACTCACTCATAATCTTCAGTGCATCAGTTCCTTCAGCAGTGTCTTTTGCATTACACTGAACTGAACTTCAACAGTGATATTTAGGCCCAATCCCAATTCTACCCCTTAGCCCTTCCCCTTATCCATACCCCTCATTTTGCGCATTCCCGTGAAGGGGTAGGGGTGTCCCAATTCTCTTTAGCTTGAAAGCGTAGGGCTGAGGGAAAGGGCTAGATAGCCCTCAATCTGAGATTTTTACCGTGTTTTACAGCCATGCTTAAAAAAAAAAAAGATAAAATACAGAATGATAAATTTAGCTAACTATAATCCCTAATAATAACTCCTGTATAGCTGTCCCACAACATTCTGACACTCGATGACACTGGAATCCCCTGTCAGAAAAGTCTAGTAGCTGAGAATAAGCTTTCTACAGTGTCTGCTGTTATGTTAGTGTTGTTTTCGTGTGTTTATAGATGAATATGGCCACGGTGTAAATGCACAGTACAGTTACGAGCAAGGGGAATAAATACAGCAGTCACAATCGTCAATCTCATATGATGAAAGAGATCGCGGTGACATTTTGAAGTCTACACTCACACTCTGTTTTAAGGGGAAGGAGTACAAAAATAGAATTGATATTGGGCTTTATACTAAACTTTAATTTACTAGAACTACACCAGCATTCTACACTCCTCTCCTGTCTGCCTGAATGGCTTGAATGGCTGCTTTGAAATGCCATCTACATTGTAAAAAGCACTACAGAAATAAAGATGAATTGAATTGGTTAAATGAAAAATATTGTCCTGTACCAACTAGAAAAAAACTAAGTATGGCATCTGAATCATTTTTATTTGACAATTTTATGTACAGTAATTCTTTTAAAATATACTTTTTAATTTTCTATTTAACACACAAGTTACACACAGATCCCTCATACTGAACTTTTAACAAGGCGTGAACTTTCTGGAAGTTGTCTTGGATTACTGTGGAGGAGGGTGAAGAGAGAGAGAGAGAGAGAGAGAACAGGAGCGTGAAGCACTCATGTGAAAATATTAACTCTGCTCTTATCTAAATGAAACCGGAGTGAACAGGACGACCAGACAGAACTTTAGCGCAATTTGCATACAGAGAAAAAAAACCCAGCAGCAGATCAGGGCTCATTATTTAAGGAACTGTAAGTTTCTTATACGCCAAATCTCATTAAAGCTGCCGCATTCACGCTTTTGTTTACCGCAGCTAATCGTGTCATTTATCTTTATAGTCGGGCGGCGCGTGTATGTTTGCTGAGATTAATACACATTTGAGCTGCTGCCTGCTTCAGCTGCCGCAGATGTATAATTGATTCTAAAGTGAATCTGAGCTGTTGAGCCATAAAATAGGTATATTAGCCTGAACATTAATAATGCAAATCAGAGGCTGAGATAGCAGCCGCCAGGGGAGGACACAGCCTTTTTACCCATAATGCAGTGAGATACGGACAGGCCAGCTCAGCTCTTCTCTTGCCTCTTTTATTTCTTGTACATTTTTTCATGTCATCTGATTTTTCTCTGTTCTCTCATGTAGTCTTATGCTTTATATATGTATATACTATCAGGGGCGGACTTAACCAATAAGTGAGGTAAGCAGCTGCTTAGGGGGCCCCGATTAATGCCAAGAAGCCTATAATGATCATATAGCTCTTTTATAATTTTTCTATCATGTAAAATCTGTCTATAGCCATTAAGACATTATTAAGTAACATTATTACTTCTTTTTTTTTTTTTTAAACCAGGAGCCCTCATCAATAGTGAAACATTCCTTCCATGCTGGAATAGTCTCTTCTAATTTTTTGTTGTGTCTCCTGGAGAACGCTGCTTTTTTGGCCAGCTCCTGCACATGTTGCAGTGCAGTGTGGGGGAGATGTTGCTGAGCTCCTGCAGTCGTGTGAGCACATCCTCTGAGGAAGAACCCTTTTTTTAGCTGTGTATTCTCTGAGAGCTGTCAAAAGTGTTTTCAGTGCTGTCACCTGATATTGAGTGACTTGTGACAGCTTCTGCAAATCATAAGTGCACATATGCCAGCTCTACACACCACGCTGTGTTTGGACTGATTTCTCAAATCTGTGTGTCGTGATTTATTACCGAGCTCTGGCGACTGCTGTTTCACTTTTTCCTGTTATGGGAAAAACATGAAATTAATGCCACATGTAAAGCATCAAAGAGAAAACATGTGAAAATAAGGCCAAGAATAACACACATCAGTCTCTCTCTCTCTCAGCATCAGAGGAAAACAGATGGCGGTGAAATTCTTGATTTGAGCTGCTGATTTGTTTGAACACACTGTTGTGCTGTTCATCGTGGTCTTCAGACACACTCAACCCCACGTCTACAATTAATACTTCCTGGCTGATCCAGGTTAAGGGGTTACGTGTGATTTTACCCCATAGGGCAGAAAAGATCAGCAGAAACTTCACCAGTGTTGATGTTGTTTCTGTCTGTGTGTGTTTGCAGGTTATCCAAACATTGTGGCAACGTACGGTCGTGGATACACAGGATTCTCTCCTAGCTACAGTTACCAGTTTCCAGGTGAGCATCCGTCTGTCCATCCATCCATCCATCCATCCACCAGCTTACCACATATGATTATGCAAAGAGCCACGTATATCATTTTTATATTGTTAGCTTGTTGTTACCTGTACACATCTACAGCATTAGATATTGCAGTGTGAGTGTATGTGTGTTTGTTAGCGGCGTGAAGGTGAGCTCATTGCTCTGCTGCTGGCAGATATGTTTGTTGATATGAGTGCTGTGGAGGGACACCTGCCTGCTGATATCATGAGCACAGCTAATGGCTTTTTCTTCTGTGCCTCTGATGGATGTGTTGATGGACACTGCTCTTTCCTCAACATGTTTGTAGTGAACATTTGTAGTTTCACTGTATTGCTATTGTAGTTAAAAATGGCCATTTTTTTTCTTGTTCATTTTTAGTTAATAATACACAGCATGCATCAAAATAGATGTAGTGTGTGTGAGGCTTCGAGAAACGATGCTTTCTCTTTCTCACTGAGCCAGTAGTTCTTCAAATATTTCTATTCAGAACAGTAATAAATTATACTTGACGCGGTTGACTCATCCTGATCCATAAAAAGATACAAATACACACAAAACCACACACGCTGACAGCCTCATTCACATAAACACACACATTCGCTCACTCTCACACAAGCGTGCTGTGATCTGTGGTGAGCCTCAAACTCTTGCACAGTTACTCATCTTTATGTGACAGCACCTGACACACGAAATGCCATAAAATCATTCACTACAACATCTGTCTCTCTCTCTCGTGCTGTTTCTTTAGCACTGAGACTAGAAATGAACCCTGAAGAAGGACAGCAGTGGCGCACATACAGAGTTTGAAGTCTGTAATTCTTTCTAACACAAGTCAATCGGAATCCGTGAGATCATGAATGAGCCTCTGACAAACCCAGTGATCTCTCCGTCTCTGCTGTCATTATGGAAATCAACCATCTGTAAGGGCGCTTTTGGAGAGCTGTTGTGCCCCTATTCTTTTTTTAATGATCCGTCTTTGTATCATCTTGACTGTGCGCTGAATTTTGAGTCTAGGATTTGTTTTTCATGCACGCACGCACACTAACGAACACACAGATGCAATGCACATCTTTTGGCTATTTTTGTTGTTTCACAGAAGTACTGTTTGTGTGGCGCATCAAAAGAGAAAACCAAATGCACTTTCTGTTACTGTCAGGGACAATTAAAAAAAAAAATCTTGTTAAATCACATATAACATAGTTTTTACAGATAAACTATGGTGATGGTCAAAGATTAATTGTGATTAATCACATCCAAAATAATAGTTTGTTTTGACATGAAATATCTGTGTGTATTGTGTACATGATAAAACACATACAGAAAGAAAACTATACAAAACAATTGTTACATTGATATTTAAATTTATATATCATTTTTATCACATACAGCGGGGTAAATAAGTATTGAACACATCATTATTTTTCTTAGAAAACAGATTTCTAAAGGTGTCGTTGACTTGAAATTTTCCCCAGATGTTGGTAACAACCAAATAAATCCATATGCAAAGAAAACAAATCTGATTTGTTTATGAAATGACACAAGAAAAAGGATTGAACACATGAAGAACGGGCTGTGTAGAAAGGCAGTGTAAGCTCAGACAGCAGCTGAAATCTCTCAGTAGTTCTTCAGCAATCCTCTGCCCTTCCTCAGTGTTAATGAATATCAGCTGTCCAACATCTACATTAGGATGATGAAGATGAAACCAGGGTGGACATTTCAGCAAGACAATGATCCAAAACACAGTCATGGAAACTCTCAAATGCTATCAGAGAATGAAAATCAAGCTGTAGAATGGCCCAGCCAATCCCCTGACTTAAACCCAATAGAAAATACAAACTAAAGATCAGATTTGATAGTCGAGAGCCACAGAACCATCAAGATATTTACACTCTGTTAAAGTCTGTGAAAATCTTACACCTGAGCAATTCATGTGGCTTCATTCTCCATATGAGGTGTCATTATGCTACCATCATCAAAAAAGCCTTTTATATAAAGTATTTAATTCATTTCAGTAGTTCAGTACTTTCTCTGTCATTTCACACATATTTACATAACTCATTTTTGTGTGAAGTGAACGATTTGGTGTTGGGTTTTATATTTGTTTATATGGCACTTCCATATGTGTGTGTAATTCAAAAGGTCATAATCCACAGTCGTTAAATAATTATTTAATATGTCTTTATTTCTCATTCTTCTGAGATCTAAAACACAAACGTTTCGGCTCAATGCCTTTCTCACTTCACCCTCTTATTCCACAATCACTTTACATTATTAAATACTCAATAGTTAAAAACAATCCAACCTCATTTCATTGCGTATATAGCAAGTAACAACCTAAGGGATGCCTCCTCCACCTACAAAAACATGATCTCTATCCGAGAGAGCAAATTTGTTCAAAAACTCACATATAAATCATCGTCACTCACTCATTCATATATTGGCTTATTGATACAATGAAATCCCAAAAATCTGAGACATTAAAAATTCATTCTTGTCATGTATAATCATTATTTGCTTCATTATAAACTCAAAACTCATTATTCCTAATCTTGTTGGGTAAGCAACAGTACATTAAAGAAACACAGAGATTCAATTTTGCATTTATTCTGTTTGGGTTAAATGATTTAACTTTATAAATCCAGAACGCTTCTCTTTGTAATCATTTTTTATTTAGATTACCTCCTCTAGGTGACTCCTATACATTTTAGCTGTTGTGTGTGTATCACAAGCATAGCATTAACACTCAATGTTGACATTGTGGAGACAATTTTTATTTATTTTTTGCTCCCCTTGAGGTAATTGACTCATAAATCTCTTACAAATGTTTCCTGTGAGGGTTGAGTTTAGGGGTAGGGGGATAGAATATACAGTATAAAAGCATACTTCTATGGGGTGTCCCAATAAAGATAGCTGCAAAAGGATGGTGAATCAGAGTTCATCTATACTGTATATCTATAGAAAAAGAAGAGGGGGGTGGCATGTGACTTTGCTTTAGGGGCTCTTTGCCTCATTCTCATTATAAAAGCTGTTCAGATCTTCTCAAGTAACCCACAGATCTTTAAACCGAGCTCTGCTGTGCTGTGCTAGCAGTTGGTGTCCTCCAGTTATTTCCTGGCTGTCTTGAGTTGATACGTTTTTTTTAAATGCCTAAAGATGTTTCTTAAGTGTTTGGTGAAGGCCATTAAAATGCATAACAAATTAGAAGTGTTTACTCTGGTAATAATGAGGTGGCCTTGCTAATTAATACTAAGTGCTTCTAGCTAACAAGGCAAGCTGCTTGTTAAGAGGGTGGAGTCCTTCTCGCTCCTCCAGTGTCACCTGTCACCCACAGTCCTACTACATTTCTTTGAGGGATTTCACACAAATTCTCATGGAAAGCAGTCTTAGCTATATTTCACATTCAAAATCCTCACCTAAGGTCGACTAAAACCATCATCCTGTAAACACTTCCATTAGAAACAGGCCAAGCGCTTCGGCTTTTTTGTGCCCGAGCGAGGAATGATTTATTTTCGACAACAAAGTTCAGCCTGCTTGATCGCGTTCCAACACGAGAGCCGATCTGTGGAAGGACGTGGAGAGATGCTTTTGTTTTATGATTAGATGCGCCTCACCTCAATGACATCTGCTTCAGAGCGGTGTAACTATACTTCTCTTCATTACACACATGCTTACACATGTGATTCACAGTCCATATGTGTCCAAAACCCAACTAATGTTGCCTGAGATGAGACGCTGGTCTTATTGGAGTAGAGCGGTCACGGCCGCCCGTTAAATCTTCTCTCATTATGAAGCTGGCGGCTGACGTCTGAGGCTTTCGTGATGTCCAGGGATCTTTCTGGGAGATTTCCACTCCCACCTTTATCGTTAAGTGTAATGGCGTATGAAAGGGCTAAAAAAAGATTGAGCTCTTTAATCAGCCTGGCAAAATGACTTTTTGTCCCCTAATCACACGTCAGAGGACTCTCACGATGAAGATCCAGCACAGTAAATGGTTTCATTTTGGGCAAAACCGCTCAGGTATGAAGTGATCTTAGTTTAAACACACCTGCGCACTGAAAGCCATTCATAATGGTTCTGTGTGTGTGTGCGTGCGTTTTATATTGTTGTTTAGGAAGCATGTATGTGCTCTTGATATAGACACCACCTCTGCCAGAGGCTGCAGATTCCACCTTTGATATGGCATGAAAAGCTTGCGCAAAACTACAAACGCCGCATCATTTTTGATTTCAGACGGACAGCAGCAACAGGTCACTTGCAGCACAGATGAAAAGAGAGCCACGGCTGCGGCTTTTCCCAGCGCGTGTTATGACAGCTTTCATTGTTTTTATTTTCCTTTCAAAGTGGGCAATGAAGGAAAGATGAAGGCACAGATTTTGTCATTTCACAGATCCGTGTTGTTGATGGGACACAAACTGTGTGTGTGTGGGCTCCCATCAGATGTATTTATAGCCTCATTTCAGGACATTTCGGCAGCTGTTTCCTAAAGCAGAGTCTTTTGAAAAGGAAATCTTTCTCTCTGTGTAGCAACTATTAAAACGAGGCCACTGCTTAATAGTAAGGCACAGATTTAAGACCAATCTAATTCAGGCCAGCGCTGGCTGATTGCTGCAGCAGTGCATGTTCTTAAGACCTTGTGCAGGATTCTGTCATGATATCTTTTTTGTTGTACGATATATAACACCAAAATATATTGAGATAAATGATATTATTGTCATTTTAAGACCATTATATAATGCCAAAATGACAATATAATAGCATCACAATGCAAGTACACTCTTTCAAAGAACACATAATATTATATTCTTAAGAATATTTTATTTAATTGTAGTCATTTTAACCATTTAATAATGAGCCATTGGAATCAGAATGTGAAAGCACATATCCTAAATTAATAATAATAAATGTAAACTAAAAAGTTCAAGGTAGAAAGTAACAGAGCCTGCGATATCTGCTACCAGATCTATTTTCAGTTGTCAGACACCCACATGAAAATAAACTAGTAATTTATAGTAAATGCAGTGTTTTTTTTAACCACACTGACACATACTCCTCCAATAGAGATAGAGATGTTGCACAATCAGCTATAATGTTGCTAGAATTGGTTATGTATGGGTGATATATACTGCATTACCAAAAATGATAGAGGGCATGTCCATGTGTTGTGCCATATATTGATTATTATGACAGACCTACGATTCACACATTCATCCTCCTGCTTAACTGCTAAAAAATAACCATCTAAATGTAAGAAATATAGAAATGATTTAGGTAGATACAGACAAATTCAAAAGTCAAATATCTGCCAGTGCGGTAAGATCATTTTACTTGGAAATAATGTCTTAAAATAAGTATTATAACACTTATTTCGAGCAATATACTCTAATTGTTTTAAGAATATCTTGTTAATTGCAGTTTGTTTTCTAATTTTGTGTGAAAAGGCCTTAAAACTAGATTTTCTAAACAAGAGAAATCCTCTCATGTTCTGTCTTAAAATTACCCAAAGTGTTTAAACTTAAAACAAGATCATTGTACGAATGAAATCAGGATCACACATATTTGCATATTGTCCACCCATTTTTGTCTTTTTACTTGTTGCTTCTCAAAATAATGAAGCTTACTGCAACAAACGGAGTGAAACAGAATGTATTTTGTTGATATTAGTGGTAGATACACTCACCGGCCACTTTATTAGGTACACCTGTCCATCTGCTTGTTAATGCAGATTTCTAATCAGCCAATCACATGGCAGCAACATAATACATTTAGACATGGTCATGATCTCCTGCAGGTCAAACTGAGCATCAGAACGGGGACGAAAGGGGATTTAAGTGACTTTGAACGTGGCATGGTTGTTGGTGCCAGACGAGCTGGTGAACTGCTGATCTACTGGGATTTTCACGCACAACCATTTCTAGGGTTTACAGAGAACGGTCTGACAAAGAGGAAATATCCAGTGAGTGGCAGTTTTGTGGGCGCAAATGCCTTGTTGATGCCAGAGGTCAGAGGAAAATGGCCAGACTGGTTCGAGCTGATAGAAAGGCAACAGTAACTTAAATAACCACTCGTTACAACCGAGGTATGCAGAAGAGCATCTCTGAAAACACAAACACGTCCAACCTTGAGGCGGATAGGCTACAGCAGCAGACAACCACACTAAGTGCCACTCCTGTCAGCTAAGAACAGGAAACTGAGGCTACAATTGACACAGGCTCATCAAAATAGGACAATAGAAGATTGGAAAAATGTTGCCTGGTCTGATGAGTCTCGATTTCTGCTGTGACATTCGGATGGAGTCAGAATTTGCCATCAACAACATGAAAGCATGGATCCATCCTGCCTTGTATTAACGGTTCAGGCTGTTGGTGGTGGTGTAATGGTGTCGGGGATATTTTCTTGGCACACTTTGGGGCCATGAGTACCTATTAAGCATAGTGTCAACGCCACAGCCTACCTGAGTATTATTACTGACCATGTCCATCCCTTTATGACCACAGCGTACCTATCCTCTGATGGCTACTTCCAGCAGGATTATTTTAGCTAATATAAATCTTAAATATGCAAGGCTGGTCTTAAATGATGTCTCAGATTGTAATTAAGATAAATTTGTCATTAAAATACTTAACTTTACTTAACAAGAAAAACAAAAGATTAATAATGTTAGACAATCTGATCTGGCACAGTGTTGTATTCTTAACTTGGTCAATACGATTTCTTTGGCTAGAAATAAGATAAGTGTAGATGTTAAGGAGTTTTTGCAGTGTTCTTGTCCACCCTTCTGCTCTTTCAGAGTTGTAGACCCTTCTATGCTCCCTCTGGGTCCGTCCGTGTGTGTGTGTGTGTGTGTGTGTGTGTATATGTGTGTGGTTTTACGGTGCCCAGGGGCTGCTAGCAGACTCAGGGAGAGCACTGTGTCCTTGTGGCCTCTCAGCAGGGTGTTTGTCTCCCATCAGCCCATTCGCTGAAGCACATTCAAGTAACGCCATAAAACCGAATGCTAAATGTTGGCGTTATCTGCTCTGTAATGAAAAGCCCATGAAATTGATTTAATGCTGCAGCGCTTCTCTCAAGCAGCCTCTCACGGCGGAAACACAAAACAATGAGCCTCCGAGATCTAATAATTAACCCACCTAATCCGCCAGAGTTAATCTCTCGCAAGAACTTTGTTCCAGCGCTAACTTTGGTGCAGGGAGAGAAGCCGCCGGGGGACAGAAGATGCTGAGACGCAGCACCAATGACTTCGCTGAAGGACACTTGTGCTCAGCTACAGCGCAGGCAGGGACCCGTGACTGCCATTAGCATTAGCATTAGCATACTGATTTGTGTTTTGTGTAGAGATTAATGAGCTGAGGGAAAGAAACAGGAAATGACATGCGTAATTTAAACCAGAGAGACCACAGAGGGGTTTGGATTAGCTCTTACCATTCTTAATCTGGACTGTTTTATTTGTTACACTTTCTGAAGATGTTGCGCTCTATTGATAATACACATGATAGCATGTTCCTTCCTCATCACATTTTATTACATTTATTTTTATGGGTTTTGTTGAGTAGACAGTCAAAAGTATTATTATTTTTGTCTTCATTGTGATAGGATATTCAATACTTTACACAAAGTATTCTTCTTCTTGTTTTATTTTTCATTTCCAGTTTTGAGTAGCCATATACAGTACATATCAAAGTGTAGATGTATGAATATATACACACAGGTTATCAGTTTTTGAGTAGCCATACAGCATTCTGTCTCTTTTTTTTGTGCAGTGGATACCCTTCCAGATGCAACCCAACACTGGGAAACACCCATACACCCTTGCATTCACACACACATACACTACGGCCAATTTAGCTCATTCAATCCACATATAGCGCATGTCTTTGGACTATGGGGAAAACCGGAGCACCAACGCCAACATGGGGAGAACATGCAAACTTGAGAACATGCAAACACAGAAATGTCAAGTGACCCAGCCGGGGCTTAAACCAGCGCCCTTCTTGCTGTGAGGCGATCGTGCTACCCACTGCACCACCGTCATGCCCCAATTATTTATTTAGTATTTTTAAATTGAGCCAACATAGATCTTTGTCAAACATTCTCTTAATTTTATTTAAAAGTTGTTGTTTTTTTGTATTTTTATTTTTTTATAGTTTTTTATTATATCAATTTTTTCATTTATGTAGTTTTTAAATTAGTTTTTTTTCCATGAAAACTAATTAAAACTTAATCATTTTAATGTGTAGACGCATGGCAGATATGCTTTGCCTTTGCCCATTTGACATTCATGGCTTATTTGCAGGACCAGACAGAATCTGCTGACATTTTTTGCTATTTCTGTGCAGAATTTTGTTAAAAATCTGCAGATTTATGCGCAATTATTTTGTGAGTAACTAAAACCTTAATATATGAACTAAAAAGTGATGTCTTTTTAACTTGTATTCAATGTTTACAATGCAAATAGATCTTTATTTGGTAAACAAAGCAGGTCTCTCATATAAAATCTCTACTAAAAGACAGAAAATATTACTTTACACACTGTATTGTAAATAAATCATATGAACATTTTCATATTAGTCAATAATTATACTGAAATTCATTTTAAAACTGAATAAATATAGATTTACACAAGTAAATAAACAGAATCAATGATGGGCTAAAAATCTGCGGAAATCTGTGGAATTTTGCACGCGCAGATGTGGGCCTACTTATTAGGTGATAGTTTATCCCAAAATGAGTGGTTTTAAACCTTAATGAGTTTCTTTCTTCTGTTGAACACAAGATACTTTTAAGAAAGCTGAAAACATTTTTGTGTGAACTATCCTTTTCAAATTTTGATCTAGATATTAGAATTATTATTTATTATTATTATTTATTATTTATAATATTATATATTATTTCATTTCTTTGTCATACCTTTGTCATATTTTCCCTACACTCACTGGCCACTTTTTTAGGTACACCTTACTAGTATCTGGTTGGACCTTCTTTTTTCTTCAGAACTGCCTTAATCCTTCATGGCATAGATTCAACAAGGCACTGGAAATATTCCTCAGAGATTTTGGTCCATATTGACATGATAGCATCACGCAGTTGCCTGCACATTTGTCGGAAGCACATCCTTGATGCGAATCTCCCGTTCCACCACATCCCAAAGGTGCTCTGCTGGAGTGAGATCTGGTGACTGTGGAGGCCATTTGAGTACAGTGAACTCATTGTTCAGTCTGAGATGATATGCTAATTATGAGGTGGCACGTTATCCTGCTGAATGTAGCCATCAGAAGATAGGTACACTGTGGTCATAAAGAGATGAACATGGTCAGCAACAATACTCGGGTAGACTGTGGCGTTGACATGATGCTCAATTGGTACTAATGAGCCCAAAGTGTGCCAAGAAAATATCCCTCACACTATTACACCACCACTAGCAGCCTGAACCGTTGATGTTTTTCAGTCTCCTGTTGTCTAATTTTGGTGAGCCTGTGTGATTTAGCTGTTTTAGCTGACAGGAGTTTCACCCATTCGCCTCAAGGTTGAGCATGTTGTGCGTTCAGAGATGCTCTTCTGCACACCTCGGTTGTAACGAGTGGTTATTTGAGTTACTGTTGCCTTTCTATCAGCTTGAACCAGTCTGGCCATTCTCCTCTGACCACTGGCATCAACAAGGCATTTGCGGGGGATATTTTCTTTTTTTCGAACCATTTTTTTTTCTCTAGAGATGGTTGTGCGTGAAAATCCCAGTAGATCTGCAGTTTCTAAAATACTCTGACCAGCCCATCTGACACCAACAAATAATGCCACGTTCAAAGTCACTTAAATCACCTTTCTTCCTCATTCCTCATGATGCTCGGTTTGAACTGCAGCAGATCGTCTTGACCTTTTCTACATACCTAAATGCATTGAGTTGCTGCCATGTGATTGGCTGATTAGAAATTTCCGTTATTGAGCAGTTGGACAGGTGTACCTTATAAAGTGGCCGGTGAGTGTAATGTAGATACTAGACACAGTCCCTTCATAGTAATCAGATGCTTTCGAGCTCTGCTCAAGGGTATAATGGTGATAATGAGTGGATCAGTCATCGAGGTTTTGTATTCGCAACCACTGGTTTTCTTAACTCTTTTCCTACTGTACTTTGAGAGTAGTGCGTGTGGTGTAATGACATGTTGTAGAGGGGCTGTAGACTCTCTTGCAGGTCTGTAGAGCTCTGATGAGCAGCTGTCAGAGGCAGATACACGCCTTCATTAAAGCGCCAGAACTGTAATTACGTTTGTTATGAAACAATAGAGCCATAACTACTCTGGCCTGCCGCAGTTCTTTAGTTGGCTTCTACAATGATGATGATTATGTTTGATTACATTGTTTGAACACTGAACTCAGAACTGTCGTTAAATATGTAGATTCCTCAGCCGCCACTCGGTTTACCACAAACAAAAATTGCATGCTGCGAATCCCAATGTCACTCAACTGAGTTTGTCCTCAGTTTTGAGCAGAAATCAAATTCGCTGTATTTTGTTTTTTATTTGTTAGATAGACACACACACACACACGCACGCACGCACACACACACACACACACAGTCATTACTACCTGCCATTATGGACTTTAAAGAGAAGCACATGTCCTCTGGTGCATCTCGGTGAGATAATAGGCACTCCGTTGCAAGCAATTAATCCCACAATCCTCTGCTTTCAGCTCTGCACTGTCCGCTCGTGCTCCATGTCCACCGTACAAATGATCACACTGATGGATTGAGCTGTGATGCGTCTCCGTCAACTCTCTTAACACATGAGGGTGTGTTAAATCATTTGCTTTCTAGATCCTCTAGTGCTGTTCAGGCAAACAAGTACATCTGTCTTCCCCGTAGAGTAACGTTTTATTTATATATATATATATATATATATATATATATATATATATATATATATATATATATATATAAATACCCATAATTCTGCGCTGCTTGCATCACATTAGAGTGATTATTGTGAAAGCTTGGGAAGCAGTCTAAAGTGAGTGCAAATTAACTTTTAATATGTTGCATTTTTCCAAGCCGGTGTGAAAGAAATAGCTGACAGTCCCTCCATGAGCAACGTGTTCCTGTGCTGTCTGTAATTAAAACACTACTGAAAAACAGAGAGAGAGAGCGGCTCCAGAACAGTCCTTCTAGTGCCACTCTAAACCATTTTATTTGAGCAATTATATTTGAGTTCTTTTGATTTATACCTAATTTTATGAATGATGATGCTGCTTTTCTGCCGTGTGTGTGTGTTAGTGTGAATGGAGTTGTTCCCTGACGCTCTGTGTGTTATTGTGGCTGTAAATTTGATGAAGAGCAGAAGTAAATCATCCTTTTTTTTTTCTGGGCAGGTTTTCCAGCGACGGCGTACGGACCGGTGGCGGCAGCGGCAGTGGCAGCAGCACGAGGCTCAGGTAGGGCAACCCGGGGAAGAAGCGGCTACATGGCGTATCCACAGAACGCAGGGCCAGGTAAACACTCTTTACCGCCTGTGTTCTGAGTGGCCACTGCTCCCCTAGCCAAACACACACACTCATCATGTGCATCTTGTCTTGTCTACTCCATCATTTAACAGTTCTCTGTGCTAATGACCCAGACCTATCTCTCTGGTGTGACTGGATACACTAAAAAATCCAATAGCGTTTCAATGCAAATTTGTGTGGGAACTACACACTCGAAGTCATTTATTAAGCATTAGCAAATAGTTCATTTATCATTTGTTGAGCATTAAGTCTACATTAAAAGACATTAGTAAGAAGTTTATAAATGTAAAAGAATGTGCTTAATAATTGTATTTTCATGTTTTGTTACTGTTCTGCGTCCTGATTAACCATTGTCAATCAATCTCCTTTGTGCTGTGTCTTCTGTACAGTACAGAATGCATTTAGCTTGTCAAATTTACAGAAATTTTTGATCGCTAGCAGTGTGACTCTGAAGTACTGGACTGTATGTTTGCACTTTCAAAGGTACCTGTGGTAACACCCAAAAGGCAGAGGAAGATTCTAACCATCACACAAAAAGCTGGAAGGAAGGTAGAAGTTACGCGGCTGTAGGGCGCCATTACAGAATAAATAAATCTTTGGTTTTTTACATTGAAGAGGAAAGTAACATAAGGATGAAAGCAGCAATAGGTTTCAACAAAGGTGCAAAAAAGGGTTGTCGTTGACAAGACCATTGTAATGATGAAGTCTGCTTTAGCTTTGTGGATCAGTAGCCACGTTTCCACTATCGCACCTAAAGGGAGTGAGCCAGGGCCAGTCGCGTTTCCACTCTCACTTCCGGGGCCTGATTGGGCCAAAGCGGGGCCTTTTTCAGCTCGGCTAATACCTTAGGCCAAATAGGGCCAGCTGGGGCTTCGGGACGGAGTGAAAAGAGAGGCGGACTTTGCCCGAGTCTGGTAAAGATGGCGTGCCGCCATTACACTAATTTTCAGATTGCACATGATTGCGCCAAACAAAAAAATGAATAAATAAGGGAAAGAAAAACATACCTGGTCAGTTTAAGTTCCAGGTATTCCATAAAATATCTTATAGGCTCGGGTCTTTTTGCTTATTATATGATCGTGCTTATGTTTCCCTTTTAAATGTAAGGCTGTTACATAAAATGATAAAGTTTTAATTTATAAGTGATATTTCTTTGCTGCATCCTCGATGTTTTAATAATGCATAATCATCTTTACACCATATTAAAGACACAGCAGCCAGTAACAGTTGTCGAGAGTTTTTGTCAAGTTTAAAAGGTGTGTTTGTGCATGATATGTGCGCATTTAGATACCTGTATGTGTGTGAGAGACCGGGCAAAAGAGCAATCACTTGACAGCTCTTGATGCAGCGAATGGCTGGGTTTCCTTCTTTCTTTTGAAGATAATACAAAATATGAATACAACATAAAGACATAAAACTTTACAAATTACGTGTCCACGTTTGTAGGCTCACCACAATAGCATCATATCTATATAAAATAGCCTAAGCCTAGGGAAAAATCTAGATCTTTTAGGTCTCTCTGGAGCATTTGGGCTGAATGTTTGACAACGTCAAAATGAGGATGTTGTAAAATAAACTTTTACTGAGTTATTACTGGAGAATTTCTGTGGTTTTATGTTATGGATGGTCCGCTTGGGTCCCTCCGTTAGTGGCCAGACCACTCGATGGACTATGCAAACAGTCGGTTGGCGGGTGAAGAAATATAATGAATGAAAATACACAGGCCTGTGCGTATAGACGTATAATGTAATGCTGTTCAGTAACGTGTCATTTGTTTGTTTCGTGATGATATGATGGTGTGCTTTATCTGCCTGCCTGTTTCCCACTGAACTGGGCGGGTTGTGTGACGTTTGATTCGGGGGACATTCTGGGGATGCTGCGAGCTACTAGCCGACAGTAAAACCGCGACATGATTTCGGCCTCGCTGCTCAACCTCCTGGGCGATTGGCCCGGCCCAATAAAAGCCCTGGCTCACACTGGCCCGACAATGGAAATGCGGCTAGTGATTGCAGGAAAAATGTTAATGCCTGTCTGAGAAAAGTGTAAAAACCCAGCACATAGACAGCTAATAGACATCTAAACATAGTCGTCTTTGCTAAAACAAGGCCAAATTTAGGCAGTCGATGAAAATCTAACAGACATCTAAGAATAGGCCGAGCTAGACTGGTCATCAATTAAACAGAAATGAATGACTACACATATAAAGTCTGTCTAATCTGTCTATTTGACGACTAGTCTAGTTTTGGGCTATTCTTAGACGTCTATTAAATTTTCACTGACAGTCTAAATTTAGCCTGTTTTAGCCAAGCTGTCTATGTTTAGATGTCTATTAGACGTCTATTAAACACAAAATTGTTTGCTGGGAAGTGTGTAGTGAGGGGTTTTACAGCCTTAAAACATTTACAATAATTGTGAAAAATCAAACTGATTACTATGCGGGTTTCACCTATTGCGGGTTACTTTCAGAACATAACTCCCACGATTAGCGAGGGACCACTGTATTTTGAAACCGTTTGTATTTAAGAGTAGTTACTGGTTATTAATTACTGGTTACTATTAACAGTTTTATGATGTGTGGTTATTATAAAGTGTTATCATTTATGTTACATTTGGACACACTTTAATTTATATATTTTTTATTGAATGTTAACTAAGTGGGGCAGTGCAGTGGCGCAGTGGTTAGCCGAGCCTCGGCTGGGTCAGTTGGCATTTCTGTTTGGAGTTTGCATGTTCTCCCCGTGTTCGCGTTCGGTTTCCTCCAAGTGCTCCGTTTTCCCCCACAGTCCAAAGATATGCGCTATAGGTGAATTGGGTGAGCTAATATTGTCCGTAGTGTATGGGAGTGTATGAGTGTTTCCTAATACTGGGTTGCAGTTGGAAGAGCATTCACTGTGTAAAGTATATGCTGGATAAGTTGGCGGTTCATTCTGCTTTGGTCATCCCAGATTAATAAGGGGACTAATCCAAAAAGAAAATAAATGAATGAATGTTAACTAAGCGGTTGGGTATATTTGACCCATATTTTGGTTGAAGCAACCCAGAATTACAGTATTAGTGTACAGACCTTTCTGTGATAGGTTACTGGAGTTTATGCTAAGATTTCAAGGAATAGTTTATCCAAAAATGAAAATTCTGCCATAATTTTCATCTCTTTCAAGTGATTTCAAAGTTTTACAAGTTTCCTCTTTCAGTTCAACACAACATACAGGGGTCATACGGTCATGGAAAACCTGTAAAAGTGCTGAAAATTTTTATGACATTTTCCAGGCCTGAAAAAGTTTTGGAAAAACAGAAAATCCCACAAAGTTTTGGAAAAGTCATGGAAAACAGATATTTGTATACTTTTAATACTTTTAATATAGGTTACTTTTCTGTCCTTGGGCAATCACATACAGTACTCTTACATTATTAGTGTGGTGTAAATCAAATTTACATAGATATAAATATAAATTGAATAAATTGTTACGTGTTTTACAATATGTTGTAATAAATTTGAACATGAATTTTTTTCATTTGCATATGTAGACATTGCATGAAACAATAGGTCATGAAAATTTACTTGAAAGTCTTGGAAAAATCATAGAAAACTCTTAAGGAACTCTTTCTTGAGGAATGTTGGAAAGCAGTAGTCATTGACATCCAGAGCAGGGAGAAATGTGCAGTATTTTTTTCCAGTTCAACATTATTCACCATATTATTTTTTGTCAAACTGAGGAAAGAAACTGAAACAAGTTTTTACACCATTGCAAGAAAAAACACCTGACATGGCAGCATCGTGCATCAGTAAAAGTGGTATATACATTCTTCTCTTTGGTAGCTGAGGAGCAGACTAAGCGAGAGCTGGTTGGGATGACCCAAATAGATTTTTTTCTTTAAAAGAAGGCACAAAAGTAGAGGCGGCACAACTACACGGATAATTACATCTACTCTAAACAGTACTAAATTGCAGTGGAAATGCAAACAGAACCAAACAGTACCATACTGTGCAGTGGAAAAACAACTCAAATGTAAATGGCTCGTAACGCAATTATTGTTTGAAGACTTATTCAAATGGAATTTACTGAATTGTAGGCGGTTCTGTGACTCAACCGAAATTGAGTCAAATCTGAATTTTGCTCAGCCGTGCCTCCATCAAAACAAATGTTTCTGTGACCTCCACATGAAAAGCATTGTGTGGAAATATTCAGTAAACATAGTGAAAGCAAATAAAGGGTTTTTTGGCTGCATTTTTTTAAATGTCAAGATAAGCTTCTAGCATTCTGTCATACAAGAATGTCATTCTGTCATAAAGACAGCGATTCTTGTGGATTTCTGCATAGTCAGTGCATTGCGCATAATGTGTAATACATGTCACGTGCATTGTCAGTTAATCATTGGATGCACTTCTGAAGGTCAAATAGAGACGAAGTTTAAATGGTTGACTTTGAACATCGCATTAGAATGCTTGACCTGCTCTTAATGCTGCAAATACACTCCATACTGACGTGGGTCATGTTTCAACAGTCCTGCTGCTGCTCGAACATTAAAATGAACGCTAGATACCAGACTAAACATCTGAACACCAGGGTTGTTCAATTTCAGTTGGTGTTTATTTGCCCAGTATAACTGCGCTTAATCCACGATGAACCACAAGTTGCTGAGTCTTTTATTTCAGTATGTACTTCTAACTGAAACAGACTATTGAGTAGGGGCGGGACTTTCCTCTGTGTATCATTCTGTTGTAGCAAACTAATGGTAAGAGGGGCGTGATTAAGAATATTGCTATGCAGTTACTATGGAAGCCCTCAAGTTGATGTAAACAGAATGACCGCCATTTCAAACACAGAAGCAAATATTCAGACTTTAAGACTATTTACAACAACATTTCTTTTTTTTTTTGTTGTATAACTTGGTGACACGGTGGCTCAATGGTTAGCACTGTTGCCTCACATCAAGAAGGTCGTTGGTTCGAGTTCTGGCTGGGCCAGTTGGCATTTCTGTGTGGAGTTTGCATGTTCTTCCCATGTTGGTGTGGGTTTCATCCGGGTGATCCGGTTTCCCCCACAATCCAAACTAAGGCTGTACAATTTGGGGAAAATATCTAATTGTGATTAATTTAAAATTTTTATTTTATTTATTTATTTTTTGACAGATATTAAGATTTCGATTTGCGGTTTAATTTTGTAGTCGAGCTTCAGCTCAATAATCTGTTACGTAGCTTCTTACTGCTAAAATGCAGTGAGTGTTTATTTAAAAAAAAAAGGAACTGAAAAGATATTAGCTAACTAGCTAAATAAAATGACCTTACCTTTCTGTAAACAAGTTGAACTCAAATTATGGAGATAGTGTAGCTTATTATACAAAAAAAAAAATTATAAAAATACAGAACACTCAGCAAACTAACATGGCTGTAACAGCTCTGAAATTCTACTTTGCTTTTGGTTGCTACTAGATTGAGTGTCACTGGCAATACTTTTAGTTGACTTTTTAGCAAGGCACTCCTCATATTGCTGTCTTTGGGGCTTTTTTAGGTGCTGGTTTTTGTATTTCCTCGTGCTGTGGCAACAATTCTGCGCCAGCTCTTTTAAATGACCTGGTTTTGTTCAGTGTATTCTCATATTACTAATGTCCTGTTTTTCTTTGATATTAATTAGTCTATTAATGCTTCTGAAGTGGCAAATGCCATCATCTCACTCGTCCGCACCCTTTTGTTTGTTTGTTTGTTTTATTGTGGGCGTTCCGCATAGTTCAGTTGCGCAATTCTGATTGTGCAGATCAAAAGTCAGCTCACTCAGTTGGTTAGTAAGACTATCACACACAGACGGCAGTCATGCATTTGTTCTGGGCGGGGGAAATTAAATAATACATATATTTTTCATATCACAGTCTCTTGTGTTTAGCTAATCGAAACGTTTCAAAACATGATTGCAATTTGATTTTGATTAATTGCACAGCCCTAGTCCAAACACATGTGCTATAGGTGAATGTAATAAACTAATTTGGCCGTAGTGTATGTGTGTGAATGAGTGTGTATGGGTGTTGCAGCTGGTAGGCCATCCGCAGTGTAAAACATACAGTATGCTGGATAAGTTGGCGGTTCATTCTGCTGAATAAAGGGACTAAGCTGAAGGAAAAAGAATGAATGAATAAGTTGAATAAATTAATTATTCACCTTAAGAATAGCAATGTGAGCTAGCAAAATAAACCAACATTTTCATTGAATTATTTTCAGAAACACACACAATCCCTCATCTAAACTCAGCAATGGCCTTTTCACGGCTGTGTGCTGTTAATGGGAGAGTTGCAGTGATTCAGGTGAGAGTGTGTCCCTCTGCAGAGACTCTTCTGGAGACACATCTCCCTGTGCGCAGCGCTGGCGGCGTGTGTGTGTGTGTGTGTGTGTGTGTCGTCCTC
Source organism: Danio aesculapii (assembly GCF_903798145.1). Classification (NCBI taxonomy): domain Eukaryota; kingdom Metazoa; phylum Chordata; class Actinopteri; order Cypriniformes; family Danionidae; genus Danio; species Danio aesculapii. The sequence continues at coordinate 37,507,524 of NC_079444.1, forward strand.
TCCTGCTTTGCTGAGGCATTTCCCCCTGGATCTCTCTGTTCGATTCAGACCAATGCAATGCTCTCTCAGAGGAGGATCATGGGATGCTTGCTGTTTTTCCAGAGGTTGTCGTAGGCCCACCGATCCATTCCTGATCATTAAGGCAGAAAGGACCTTTGAGTGTCTCTTTCTTTTGATTCACCTCATCATGTGCAGCTTTTCTTTTCCTCACCTTTTCATCCCCCCATCTTCTATTTCCATCTGTCCTCCTGTCTTCATCTCCTCTTCCCCCAGTGAGTTGGTGGTTGTCGTAAGACACTAACAGATCAGTGGAAAGTGATGAGTTTGCTGAGCAGATGGAGTGCAGTGGAGGCAGTTTCCTGGGCCCTGGTGTATTGTGGGAGAGAGCGGTGTTGAGCTATGTTCTCTTGAATAAGCAGTCCTGTGTCAGGGGTTTTTCAATGGCCAGCGGTTGCTGCATTTAACCCCGGCGTCCTACCGAATCTGCTGCTCTTCATTTTTTTCCTAAAGAAACTCCAAGTGGGTTCAGGTTCATTTGTTCTAATTAACAGACAGAAGCATGGTGGCATTACAAGGTTGTATTGGAGAAAGCAGATGAGTTGTTGTTGCGTTCTGCTCTGCTACAGTGGGCCGCCTGCCCATCTGCCCGGGCATGAAGATGCTCGTGTTTGGCAAAATACCTCACATTATCTGAGATCATTATCCATTTCATCCCAACAAGCTTTTGAAAAGCTTCTCTGTGGATTGCTGGTTTGGCTTGTGTGTAAGATGTTACAATAAAACACAGGATCAGGTAGCTGGATTGTATGTGATGTAAATCCCTCAGAAAATTTGATTAAAATGCAGCTACATTGTAGCAACGGTGTCAAAATCTGTTGCCCTACTGAGATCTGCAAAGATGAAGACACTTTAGAGAGTGAATCTGTCAGAGGTTTTGTTTGAAGGAATCATGTCTTTGCATTACCTGTTTTATTAGCCCTATTTATTACTTGCAGAATAGATATGATGCAGACACCAGTGGTGTAAAGTAACTCATTACAAATACCTAAATTACTGTAATTGAGTAGTTATTCTCAGGAATTGAAATTTACTAAGTTGTTTTAAAAATGTGTACTTTTCTGTACAGAAATCTGTGCAGTATCTTCACTTTTACTCCACTAATTTCCTTCAACCTGCAGTCACTACTTCATTTTTTCTTTTCTATGGGGATTAGAAAACATAGAAGGTAAATCCCATCATAGTAAACTACCTCAAGACATGGGCGATATATAATTGCAGCAAACTGTTTGGAAGTATTCAAAGTGTCCGAGAAGATGTCCAAAGTCTTTACACGCATTGACCCAGATACTGTTTAGATGCATGTCACTGATCACAAGATGACGGATGTTTACTGTATGATGATCGAAATGGCCTTAAACACCCAGCAGATGGACGTTGTACCCTAACATCACGGGGACGTTGCATTTTGTTTGGAAATGAAAATCAAGTAGACGTCAGAACTCAACGTCAGGCCAACGTCAACGTACAACCTAAAACGAACCAATATCAACTATCTAATGATGTAACAGCTTGCCGTTGTGTGGACGTTACCACTATTGACGTTTATCAGACATTGGATTTTGTTTGCTATACCTGACAAATAAATGTCAGTATTTGACGTCAATAAGATGTTGGTTTTAGATGTTGGCTCAACGTTGGATCATTTGACGTCATTATTGAACAATGTCCTTAGACGCTGGATAGACACTGAATTTTGGTCACCTGATGTCACTACCTAAATCTAAACTATTATTAATGTCTTATGACTATGTGTGCTTGCTGGGCAATAACTAGATGCACTACAGAATGTTATGTTTACACACATTCACAAATTACATGTAACCGCATCAGTTTTTAATAGCATAATACTCACTACTCTCTACTCTTGAGTACTTTTAAAAGGTCTACTTTTTACTCATACTTTGAGTAATATTTACAACAGATACTTTTACTCGACTTGCACTACATTTTTAGGCAAGTAATGGAACTTTTACTTGAGTATGATTTTTCAGTACTCTATACACCACTGGCAGACACCTAATGCCCAGTTCACACTGCAGGATTTTTAAAGTATTCATAATGCTTTCACACTGCATGACTATCTGAGGTAGCATTCTGTCTGTGCTGTGTGATGGATCAGCAACAGGGGATTTCATTCTGCATGACTTTACAATAGGAAAAATCACCGACAACTTTGTCTTTGTCCACAAACTACGCCTCACAACCAAACACGCACAAATGACATGGAAACAACGCCAGGTCACATAGTGTATCTTTTGTTTTTGAGTACATAATGAAAAAGAAGCCTTTAGTGGGGTAGAAAGTGCACTTCTTCTGCTCACCTGGCTATTGAAGGGAATTAGCAATTTCTCTCAAACCTTTTTCTTTTTCAACACAGTTATGGTATTGCTCAGATGACACGTCAAACAAACACGGTGGTCCTGCCAGTTTTTCCTTCATTTCTTGGGTCCAAATAGACTGAAAAGAAACGCTTTTAACTTCTCCCCCAACCTCCCGCTGGCCTACAGATACCCACACTAGTGGATGCTGCTCTCTGATTGGCTGTAGGTAATCACTGATATTATTTTCAATCAGATAACATTTCACACGGCATGATTTTGAATCACCAACAGGTCCTGATATTTAGCACGCCAAGTATCTCATTGGTGTGTCGACTCATTGGCGATTATCTCTGATCGTGTCTTTGATGGTTCACACTATGTGATTGTTACTCGCGTGAAATCAGGGCTAAAATCATGCAGATTGAACTCGGGTTTCTACAGGTTTCAAGTCAAATTTAAGACTTTAAGACCTTTTTAACACCATAATGAATTAAATTTCAGACTTACACAAGGCTAAACGCTAAGGTTTTTTTTCTAATGGCCCAGTTAAAATAAAAAAAAAACACACTAAAAACAAATGTTGTAGTATGGAAGATAATTAAACCATATGTATGAAAATAGAAATATGAATAGAGTTGGTAAATAGAGTTAATAAGTAAGAAATAATACATTTTATTGAGATGTAAAGTTAGTGATTGGATGGGTGTTGGTATGATTGGGTAGCTTTACATGGAGATAGGAAAATTAAGGCCTGTTTAAAAGGATTTAAGACCTACAACACAATATTTCAGTCAATTTAAGGCCTAAAATTTGGATTTTGAAATTGAAGACATTTGAAGACTTTTTAAGACCTCGCAGATACCCCGCTTGCTACAGTGGTAAACGGCAGTAACACCAGAGTGTCTCCAATAAATATTTCATTAGTCAAATTATATTGGCGACGCAGTGGCACAATGGGTAGCACAATTGCCTCACAGCAAGAAGGTCGCTGGTTCGAGCCTCAGCTGGGTCAGTTGGCGTTTCTGTGTGTAGTTTGCATGTTCTCCCCGTATTCGTGTGGGTTTCCTCCATGGGTTTGCATAAGACATGCGCTATAGGTGAATTTGTTAAGCTAAAATTGTGCATAGTGTATGAGTGTGTATGGATGTTTCCCAGTGATGGGTTGCAGCTGGAAGGGCATCCGCTGTGTAAAACATATGCTGGATAAGTTGCTGGTTCATTCTGCTGTGGCGACCCCTGATTAATAAAGGGACTAAGCCGAAGAAAAAAAATTATGAATGAAACTATATTTATTTAAAAAATGGTATTATCTGTAATGTGAAATGTTTGAGTTGAGTTTACAATGATTTACAATGAACAGTATTTATTTTTATATGAGGACATAAATACACAGCCCTAAATCATTCAAGTTACATTCAGTGTTTGAAAGAAATGTGCAGGATGGGTGTCTTTCCTACTGTTTGCATCTCCAAATCATAGCGCTCGGTATCAAAAGCTCTGCAACTGAACCATCAGTAATTTAGATCTACCGTGCTTGATTTCTGAGGTTACTTTGCCATTCAACTGGAGAAAAAGTGCTGAGAGAGACCTGAGAAAATGCCTGAAAATGCCAGAATAAATCATGTGTTAAAATTCATCAGCAAAGCCTATCTGAGCACCAGAATGACAAGACATTAAATATGTATTATTTATTAAATGTCGCTACTTACGGAAAGGGGGTCTAGTGATGTTAATTAGCCAGCCGCTCAGTCAAAAAAAGGAGTGTTTTAAATGGAAAGTGAAAGCTAAATCCAGGCACGGCTGGCTTTTTTCTGCTTTCCAAATTGACTTAGGTGGAAATGAAGAGGCTAATTACAGCTGCTCTGAAATTCAAAGCTAATTTGGGGGCCAATATGATGGACTAACTGACATCCGCCATGAAGTGGCTTGTTCGAATGGCCACCAGGGATTTGAGTGGGAGTAGCTTGTGTGTGTGTGGGGAGGGATAATCGCACACTCCTTCACTGATGCACTCTTAACCAGCTCAGCTGTGTAAGTGGTGGAGGACAGACACTGGCTTGTGTTTTATTGTGAAAGTGATCGAAAGCTCTTAGACTGTTTGACGTGTGTATGTGTGTGTGTGTGAGAGGCTAGTTGAGGTCACTTGTGTGCTCTGCTAAGTGGAAGCGAGGGGAGCCGTTATCCACTGCCGACTGCATGCTGGGAGAGCGGGAACAAGAGAAAGGAAACATGTAGAACAGCGATGACTGGAGATGGAACTTTGAGTCTTTTCTGTTGTTCACTGAAGAGATGGCGAGAGTGAAAGAGAGGGGAAGAGGGGTAATTATCGTCAGAAATGAGGCTCGGCGAACGATTCGCACTGCTGGGCCCACTGATCCGGTCGCCACGGCAACGCAGACCCACTCATTTGTTTTGCAGATGAGTAATTACATCCAATTAGACTAGCGAGAGAGTGAAAAAAAGAGAAACAAATGGAAGAAGGGGTCTTTTGTTTCGCACTGATAGCTGGAATATTAATAATTGGGCTGAAGATACAATCGACAGTGATACTGTAACTAGGAGCTGAGCTGAAGTCACACCTGAGAGCGTCACCTGCACACGCTCCGTTTTGCACACACTCTCCTGTTTATGGTTGCGATGGAATTGAAGAAGTTGCTGTCAGATTTTGACACCATTATGGATCCGCTGTACTGTCTGTGAGGCTGTCATTTTCAATTACTCTAGTAAGTAATGTGCTTTAATTTATTTAGTGCATTTATTGTGTATGGTCATGCACTCAAAGCACTTCACAATCATGAGAAGGGTCTCCTTACTCCACCACCAGTGTGCAGCATTCGCTTGGATGATGTGACTGCAGCCACAGGACAACGGCGCCAGTGTAGCTAGATGGAGTGATGGGGTGGAGAGACAGTGATAGAGCCAATTCAGTGGATGGGGATGATGATTGGGAGGTCGATGGAGGGAATTTGGCCAGTACCAGGGTTACACCCCTACTCTTTACGAGAAGTGCCATGGGATCTGTTTTAATGACCACAGAGAGTCAGCACCTCAGTTTAACATGTCATCTAAAACACGGCGCTCACTGACAGAATAGTGTCCTCTTCACTTTACTGGGGCATCAGGACTCAGACAGACCACAGGTTGAGCGCCCCTGCTGGCCTCACTTACACCACTTCCAACAGCAACCTAGTTTTCCCATGTGGTCTGCCGTCCAGGTAGTGACCAGGCTCAGCCCTGCTTAGCTTCAGTGAGTAACCGGTTTTGGGCTGCAGGGTGATATGGCTGTGGTTTACTCTACAAATAATGAAACTTATTTTTTTTTCTCCGACAATGCCATGTGTGTTTTTAGAGAAGGCTAATATAAAGGCTAATAAAACTATACTGCCCTTCTGTAATCTTACGTGTACTCTATTAAAGTGACATGGCAGATTTCCCTCTTCATCTTTCACACCTCTGCCAGACATGAGCTGGTGTGTGAGATGTAATCCTCATTATGCTTTTGTGTTTATTTAGCTATTATCTGTCTTTATTCTGGGATTACCAGATTGCCCATTGCTTTGATCTCTATTCCTTATATAAAATGCTTTACAAAATATACATTAGAACCACAATTAGCATCACGCTCCAAAAGTGCAAAGATACTATGCATTTTTATTAACTGCAGTGAAACAGCACCAGTGTCTTTAATAATGTACAAAAGCAATCTAATGTGGATTTTGTTCATATAATGTTATTTGAATGTGATATTTATAGCAACTGATATGCATATATTCACAACATCTGCTTAGCATTTCTAATGTCAGCATCCTTCATTGTTGTGAAAATAACTCAAACTAAATGAAAATGGCACACAAATCATACACTGCCATGACCGTATTTATAAGCTGAACGTTGCGCGTGTCATACGTAGGGCCATACAGAATCTGCAGACATTTTATGCTATTTCAGCGGAGAATTTTATAAAAAATCTGTGGATTTATGCAGAATATCTTTAGGAGTATCATAACTAAAAACTTAATATATAAAATAAAAAAAATAATACAATTTTAACTTTTATTTAATGTCTACAATGCAAATCCAATTAGATCCACTTATTTGGTAAACAAAGAAAGTCTCTTATATAATACATCTACTAAAAGACAGAATGTACTACTTTTAAAAACTGTATTGTAGATAAATTATATGAACATTTTAATATTATTATTATTATTATATCACAATAATATTAGTGAAATTAATTTAAAAACTGAATAAATATAAATTGAACACATTTACACTAGTAAACACAAAGGCTCAATAATGAGCTAAAAATCTGCAGAGTTCTGCACAGGCAGATTCTGTGTGGGCCTAATCAAAGCAAACATAGTCAGGGCAGGTTAAGAGCATGTGCTGTATACAATGGATATTCTTATATTTCATTTGTTTGAATACTTGAGTCTTAACTTTAGTCAAATATTTCTGACTGGTGTGTGATTATTCATTTATTTATTATTATTTTTTCCCTGAAAATCCATTGTGGGATGTTAACTAGGAATGTAAAGATTCACCTGACTCACAATTCGATATGATTCATGATACTAATTTCACGATTCACAATTTAGGCACAATTTTTTTTACCAAAGTTATTTGAAACAAATTTAAGGTGATGAGCTCTTTCATTTTTTCTTACATGCTGCACTTTTTTTGCAAGATAATATTTTTCTGCCATAACCAAATTGCTCTTTTAAAAACAGATACATTCCAAAAAAACTAAAGAAGACTCATTAATATAAACAAACTAAAACTGTGACTGTGCTGGGATTTGACATTTTTAAAAAGAAATATCAGCATATCTCTGTTTTCTGGCACAAGCTGAGGTCTTTGCGAATGTACAATGTCCCCTGCTGAAAAACACTCTTTCAGTGAGGACTGAGATAGCTGGTGTGGAGAGGTAAGCCTTTATGGAACCAGAGAGCAGTAGTGTGTACAGAGATGGTCAATAGCCTACTCTGCTCCAGATTATAAAATGACTAATTATATAGTAGGACAGAGACAGGAGTTGAACATGATTATGAAGGTGAATAATTAAATTACTTGTATAATAAATTAGTATAAGTATCAGTGTGATACACTTAAGAAGATATCATCTTGAACAATTTTAAATATTCAATAATAATAATAGGCAAATTGTTAAAACATGCAAAAACTCGTTTGTAAAGGAGAGGGTAAAATAATAGGGATGTTCCAATCAGGGTTTTTTTTGCCCTCAAGTCAAAGTCTGAGTGATTTGATTTTGAGTATCCACTGATACAGAAGCCCGATCTGATACTTCTATAATACATAAAAAAAGAATAAAGAAGAGCGAAGAAACAGATTCAGGATGCTCCTTATTTTGTATTTGATTCATCTAATTTTAACATTCGACAACTCCGAACAAACAGAGCACTTCTGTGAGGGAGCTTGAACAATCAAGTAATAAATACCATCAATTCTTCACTTTTGGACTTTAGTGCATCAGTAAATAAAAAAAAATCTAATATAGAATCAAACAGAACCTCAACTTAAAACACCCGGCAGGCAATCCCAAGTTTACACATCTCACAGTTTGCTATGGGGATGTTGTCGTCATCAACTTTATAATACATCCAGACCGCAGACATACTCGCACTTTCTGCTTCAAGCTGCTTCCGTGTTCTACTCTGCCGGCATTTAACCAATAGCGTCTCTGCAACAAAGGCATGTCATGCCACACGCGGTGCTGTTTCTGTGTGAAGTCAAGAAAGAGGTCTAACTCTCCACAGCATAACTATCGATGTGTTAAAAAAGAATAAGAATATATATATATATTTATATATACATGTATATTTGAGTCCTGACATGGAGGTAACATCCGAATATGATCGAGTCTGAAACTACGTGATCGGGCCCGATTTCTGATCACGTGATCAGATCTGGACATCCCTAAAAAATAATGTAATACCTGCTTCTGTAACAGCACAGCTTTCTCGTTCAGTCTGAAAAACATCTTTACACTTTCACTATGAAAACACTGATGCACTGTGTGATCTCTGTAGCACTCATCAGAGCTGCAAATCATCCCGTCCGCATGGTTTTTAATGGTTTTTTCTTCTGCGGATAGACGTCTGTGACAGTAGTTTAGCACTGTGCTGATGGTTTGTGCATCATATTCGTTGTTCTGTTAGTGTAAATAAACATCTTTTCGCAGTATTTGCACACAGTTTAGCTGCGTCCCAAATCGCATGCTTATGCGCTATTCTACGCCATTTTGTAGTATAAATAGTGTAAGTAATGCGTTCACACTGAAAACTCTAAAAATAATACGTGCACTTTAATTCCCCGGATGATGCACTCATTCAGCCGGTAAAATGAAGTGTGGAATGATGGACACTTCATGTACTCAACGACTGCAGCTTTGCTCACGTAGCGTAAGGGGCGGAGCTATCAGGCGCGCATGTTGGATAACTTCATTTATTTTAGATGGTGAAAATTCTCCTACGAGAGTGATTATAGCGCCTCCTGATGGTGAATGCGGTTAAACTCATGGCAGGTATTTTTTGATAGTTTGGTGATTAATTTCACTGATTTGGCAACCGCCAAACGTCATCAAGGAAACGGTTTGAATTTCCGTTTAGTAAAAAAACATTAGTGTTCCATTTGGGACGACAATACATACATGCTGTTGAGTGTGTAAGTGCATAGCGCATGAGTGCATAGAGTGCCATTTGAGATGCAGCTTTTGTGTTTGTCTGGCACACTTCACCGCTGTCATTTTACTCTTGCTTACCGCTGATGTGCAGGTAAAGCGAGTGTGCTTGTAAACACAGCGCCCCCTCTGTTCAAAACATGCATCACGATTCATTCAACATTTGTACAGGTTTGAATCGTCACATATTTTGAATTGATTTTCAACCGACTCACTGTGAATCGTTATATCCCTAATGTCAACTCATCTCCGACCCCCATCAGACCACTTCATTTCCAAGATGAGCAACACAAACTTTGCTCTGGTCATGAAAAGATGTCTGTGTGTGCGTTGGTGACACATGCAGTGATTAACAGATCGCAGTAAAAGGCAGAAATGGTGTTTTCCAGCTTTAGCCTGCTGTCAGCTGAATTCTCAAGAGCTCTGGTGGTGTGCTGGGATATTATGCTATCGACGGAGCGCTACAGCAGATGTCCACACAACCAAAACAGCATTGGATCGGTGTTCATTAGCAAAGCATTAATTTCCACGCATATTGTGGCACACGAAGAAAACACATTTCTGCGGCAGAGACACCCACATCGCTGCAGCCCCCCCCCCGAGGAGCCGCTCGCTGCCTCTACAACACGCTGCCAGAGAACATGTGTTGTTTTAGGAAGATCAGAGGAAAGCTATTATTTCTCTAACTTTGATGTCAGAGCTGCGTTGCCCGATCCCTCTCCGTATCTCACCTTTGCTCAAGTGAAAGTAAATCATTTGTATGCTCTGGAAAGAAAATGAGCAGAGGAAGATAATCAGGCAACGGCTCGCTCCCAGATGGCTGCTTCTGCTGTCTTGCCATCCAACTGAAGAGCTCTTTTCAGCCTCATTTTATTCATATCCTTTTACACTGATGGCACTATCATTAGAGGCAATCTACCTGAACAATAAAGGTAATTTTCCCTGCCTTTATTAGATAAGACCTTCCCGACTGAGCACCTTGTGCAGCTGAGGGCTAATTGTCCGTGTCAGCATAAACAAAGCAGCTGTGTACATCCGTTGTGTGTGTGAATGTCGGCTTTGTGTACTGCCTCTCCCGGTATCCTGTAATCGGCAGAATTAGGCAGATGGAACAGGAAGCCGCCATTGTGGTGTCCTGGCAATTCTGCGACTGGTGGAATGCATATGGCGTGGGGGGTTTTTTGCGAAACATTGTGTTACGCATTCGCCAACCCGCACCCTGCTCAGCCGTTTAACAAATGGAGGAGTCTGCGTAGAGGTCGACTCTTGTTTGTTGTTAAAGATCTAATTAGAGGGTGCAGAAGAGGCAGCGGAAGCTTGTCTAATTAGCGGGAAGCAGAAAACCCACTTTAAAATTCAAGGACGACTGGCGATTAGGATGCACGTCGAAAAAATGGATTACCGTAAGAAAAGGGTGTCTCTGGCCTTTGTTTTGCTGTTGTAGTTGAGCGTGAAAGACGGTTTAGTACTAAATAACAGCACAGGGTGGGGAGAGAATGATGACTCAGAAATGTCCGTTTCTCACTCAAGACCCAGGGAGACCAGCGGTGACCTGGAACAACACCTAGTGTGTCCCTTACAGCAGTGTTTCCCAACCCTGTTCACGAAGGCACACCAATAGTACATATTTTGGATGTCTCCCTAATCAGACCCATTCATTTCAGGTTTTGGAGTCTCTTCTAATGTTCTAATAAGTTGATTTTGGTGTGTTTGATTAGGAAAAGCTTAAAAATGTGGACTGTTGGTGTGCCTTCAGGAACAGGGTTGGGAAACACTGCTGTAAGGGACACACTAGGTGTTGTTCCAGCCTCACTCCCATAGACTCCTCCTTAGAGCATTCGCTTCCCATGAAGGAATAGGTGGTTCGATCCCCGTTCGGAACGACCAGTAGGAATATGATAAACGTGAATATTATTGATTACTTTTGATTTTACTACAGTCATCAGTGGTGTGATGTAACATACCTTATGTGTAAAAACTACAGTAATTGAGTAATTTCCTTATAGTACTGTTGTTGTATTACTACATGAGTGAGTTGGTCAGTTGTGAATGTTTGACATTTATGCAACACTGTGCTTTCCCACACTATAATCAGCAGAGGTCTTTATCGAGCTCTGATTTGGAAAGCTCAGAGTAACGAACCTTTTTCCGATACAATTGAGTCGAAAGATTCACTGCTACAGAAAGCTTCATTTCACCATCACCACATTAAATCTAAATTTTGCTGGCTTGGAGTGACATGATTGACAAATCATTAACACTTTACTTTAAGGTACAATTTTCACTATTAACAAACCATTAACTAAGACTTTTAGCTCCAAAACTGTAAACTTGCTGCTTATTTGTTATTAAGGTAGTAGTTGGGTTTAGATATTGAGTAGGATTAGGGATGTAGAGTACTAATAAACAGTAAATATCTTAGTAATAGTGTGCTAATAATCCACTTGGTAATAGTGTGAATAGGCAAGTGTTTCAGCATCAAGGTTATAATAGTTTTTGATTTTTCATTAGTTTTTATTTGGTTTTGACTTTTTGTTTTCAAATTCAGTTCGTTTTAATTAGTTTTTAGAGGCAGATTTACTAGTTTCTATATTTTGAAATTGCTTAGTTTTAGTTTAGTTTTTATTAGTTTCAGTATTAGTTTTAGTTTTTTGTTTGTTTGTTGTTTTTTTATAAATTAGGATATTTGTTAGGTGCAAGATTCAAAATGATCAGAATAAATACTCTACCAAAGATAGGCTACATTTTTGACACAAGAGATTATCATCTTCCAGTTCTCAAATTCAAATACAACAGCCTTTAGTAAATTATGTGTGCAAGGCTGATTCTGATGTTAGATACACACATAGTAGTGATGGGAGGTTTGGATCTGTAACGTGAACCAGATCTTTTGTGACAATCCTCTCATGTTTGGACTCAACATACTAAACATATGTAGTCAACAATCATAATTTCAGTCAATTAAAACATCATCCTGATCTGAAAAGTTTCTTACAATTACGTTTTGCAACCCAATTGAAGCATGATTCACTTATTTAAATTCCATTACGACATTCTGTTTTGAAATACTTTACACTTAAGATTGGCTAGATCCTCTCATTTGAGCCCCCGGTTTACCCGCACTGCAGTTGTTCAAGTTTAGTTCAGTCACAGCAGGCTGTCGTGCACATGTTTGTATTCAGTTAATCATCTGCTGAATGACGCAGGCGCAGTATTATCAGTTCACCGCTTCTCTAATCTGATCTCAGTATTCTGTTCTAATAACTGAATAACTCAGTATATATTGTGGTTTATTTAGAGTTAGATGGAGGTATCAGGCATGTTAAAAGTAGTTTGTGGATAAGTGCTCAACGTTACTGAAGATGCGAATCGTTTTAAATGATTCAGTGAACGATTTAGTGAACTGGTTCACTAAGAAGATCTGGTTAAAAAGAACGATTTGTTTGTGATCAGGATCACTATCACAGACATAAAACCCATTATTGGGCACAAATGTGTTAAATTAATACTTTTAAGAGTCTTCTTGGGTCGTATTTATGGTGTCACTGTGCTGCTGTCATGTCCACTCGTTGTTTTTGTTGTGGACCAACAGCGAGGATGACTGTAGCAGGACCGGCTTCATCTGGCCAATGGCATCAGGATTACAGACTTCAAAGTGTCATATTGGTCAAGCACCTCTGGTAAAAACTGCCAGCGCGAAGCAAATAGATTTACTTCTAAAATGCTCACTGTATTTATTAAATACATTTACAAAGACAAAAACAAAGGACTTTTTGCTATAATTTTAGTTTAAGTTAGTTTTGTATACACACAATAGTTTCAGTTAGTTCTAGTTTAAAAAAAACAACAACTCCTCTTTATTTTTATTTGTTAATGGATGTTTTTCGTTTCTCGTTGTCATTTTTTTTCATTCGTTTTTTTTTACTATATTAACCTTGTTCAGCAGTTTGCCCAGAAAATTCAGGGTAAAAACTACACCCCAAGCGATTAGCCCAGGAATGTTTGTACGCGTACATCTGTCTGTGTATCTGTATTTGTCCACCGAATCGTGCTTGTTAAGCTTGAGTTTAGACAGATGTAATTGGAATCATTACAGCAGCACATTTGTGTGATTCCTCAAGTCACATATTACAGTAAGCAGGCAGTGCTGGAGCCGTGCCATTCCAGCACTTGAGCGTAATTTGACAGGCAGGCGTTTTGCCCACAAACCGCGGACAGCGAGGGAAAGTTGCGAAGCTGATGACAGAGAAACTACTTAGAGCTTGAGATTACTGTTGGCAGCTGTTGAGGGCATAATCAGCGCTGTGATGTTCGGCACGGCTCCAGGACGCTCCTGCAGGTCCCAGACCCCAATGAAAAGCAAATGTGCGGCAGGGGAGACGCTAGATAAAAGGCTTCTGCGGTGAATCCTGGCTTTCTTTGATTGGATCATCTTACTGTTTGTGAAAGGCCACTGAAGATTTGAAAAGCCTTCTGTATAGCAAATCTGCATGTAGGATTGAAAAGACCAGCTATAAATGTTAGCGTAGCCGGAGCTGTCAGATGATGTCTTCTGAGGTGCTGATGATCTGCCTTCCTGATCAACAGTGTTTTTGTGTCTGGAAAGGATGTTCATCATTCATTTAATGTGAATGGCTATTAATGCTTTGTTAAAGGGGTAGTTCACCCAAAAAATTAACCATTTGTTTATGTGGTTTTAAACCTTCCTGCTGTTAAAAACACAATATATTTAGTAGAATGCTGGTTTCTGGCACCCATTGACTTTCATAGTAAGGGGAAAACATAATGTGGGTTTCAGTGACCAGCATTTTTCTAAATAAACTATTTTGTGCAGGCCACGGAGGCTCAGTGGTTAGCACTGTCACTTCACAGCAAGAAGGTTGCTGATTCGAGTCCCGGCTGAGCCAGTTGGCATTTCTGTGTGGAGTTTGCAGGTTCTCCCCGTGTTGGCGTGGGTTTCCATCGGGTGCTCTGGTTTCCCCACTTTAACAGGTGACATTCTTGCTGTGAGGCAGCAGTGCTAGTTACTGTGCCACCGTGTTGCCCAATCTAGGGAAGTAGGGGTGGGAGGGATTCTCGTCAAGATGAAGATACAGATTTAAAAAGCTCTAGTTATTTATAGTGGGTTAGGAATGGTCTGATTGGTGAATCGTGTGTTGGATAATGCGGGACCAGCCATGGTCAATCATAAACACGTAATCCTCTCGAAATTAGTTTAGAAATAAACTTCACTTAAGCCATGTGCAGAATTCATCAGTGGATTTGCTGTATCTAAAGTGTTCTCTAATAGGTCTCTCTTTAGCCGTAGCACTGAAATCGTCTTTTGGTTTGTTTACCTCTTGAGTAACTGTTAACAAAGTGTGTGTAAATAGGAATCATTCAGCCTCATGTCATTTCTCATACTTCACTGTGTCGGTTAATTCATCTTTGCGTATGATCTACACAGTGCTCCTCATTAACAGTGTCCATCTCTTTGTGTTTCTCAGGGTTTCCAGATTATGGCTTTTACTCTGGGCCTGGAGACCAGCGAGCCGCCCCCTGCTCCTTTGCCGATTATGCCACCCTGGGACCCCATACGGGTCAGATGCTGCAGAGCGAGCACGTCACCTCCACCTGCAACTCTCCATCCCAGCACCACCCAAGCCCGGACCACTTTAAAAGCTCAGGTGTGTATGCAGACTTTTATTTCTCTAGTAATGTTGTTTCCATTACCGATTTATTCTTAAATATTAGGAAACAACTGCTGTTATGTTGTCCAATCATTTTATTTTTAACTTTTATTTACTGTTCATGAGTATCTGAACTAGACATGTTTACATCTTTATTTGGTGCTCAATTTGTCTAAAACAGATGTTAGAGATCAAAAATCTCTTATCAAAAAATGAAAATTCAGTCATCGTTTACTCTCCCTTCACTTGCTCAACCTGTTTAAGTGTATTCCTTCTATTGGACACAGAAGATGATAGTTTGGAAAATGCTAATGGCTGGAACCCATTGACTTCCATAGTAATGGTTTATCTAATATGGTACTATGGTAATGTGTACTATGGTAATATGGATGGTACCAGCATTCTTAATAATATCTTTTGTGTTCAACAGAAGAAAGAAAAGCGTAAAGGTTTAAAACCACATGAGGGAGAGTAAATATGAGGTACAGTAATACAATTTTTTTGGGTGAACTGCCTCTATAATGTCCATTCGCAAAACATCTGCGTATGAAGTAGACTATAGAGCCTACATTTAAGGTGGTCTTAAAAATCAGACTCCTGGTTTGAATCTGCAGACAGACTGATGCTTGTAAAGCTCTTGTTTTGTCCCTCCAAAAGATCCAGTGAAGTCAGACATTGTGTGCTGGACATCTGCGGTTCAGACCTGTCACTGTGGCCGCTCGGCTCATGCCAGGCCAGGTGTCGTGGATCTTTGAGATTCACCTCCTTCTGTCCCACTTCTCTCGCCTCATTTCGTTTGGCAGTCAACAGGAAACTGTCTGTAGTCCTTCTGCTTTACACCAGTGATCACATAGATGTAGCTTTGGCCACAAGCCCAACCTGTTCTCATTCTGCTGCTGGTTTGGCCACAATTTACAAAGACTAAATCTAAATAGATTTTTGAGTGTGCTTTCAGTGTTTAAATGCTTCAAAAAAGCATGAATGTACTTGTTAATTCTCAGAAATGGATCACAATATAGACGTACTGTAAATGTGTTGGGAACGCCATTTGTGCTGAAGGCTACAGTGTCGAAGAATACGTTTAGATGTGCCACAAGATGTAGGATTTTTTTGTGTGTGTTTGAAAAAAAAAAAAAACACTAGAAAAGGGTTATACATTTTGCCAAATGGGATGTAATGAAGACCACAACTCCCATGATTCCACACTCAAAGTATCGTCTACAATCAAGGCAACTACAGTTTTGTAGTGGAAAAATTGCACACTGTGCCCTTAAAGGGTCATGAAACATCACAGCACATTTTTTGAGATGTTGACCGTCATATATGTGTTCCACAATGCTAAAAACACTATTAGGACACATAAAGTGAAAATTGGTTGTTTTTTGCGTTGTTTAGAGCTAATTCTTTCTACGGCAAATTTTGGGTAATGCTATTTTTGATGGTCCACTTGAGTATTATAGACCGTCTGCTTAATATCTGTTGATAGAGACATTCAACAGACATTTAACTGACTATAAGAAACTTTGCAAGTACATGACAACTTGGGGTTACAACTAACTCCAACCCCAACCTACTTATCTAATGAGAATTAGATGAGAATTAACTCAAATTCAACAAAATTCAAACAAATTCAACAAAACCAAAAATAAAGTGTGACCAATTTATGAAGCTTTGCAAGGCGATGAGGTCATTGTGTAAATTCCAGCATGGAGATTACCGGCCAGTACAACGTGACGTCATTGAGTTTTAATTACATCTGTTCATTAATTCATAAGAAAGACTTGGTTCAAATCAATCAGCGCACTCTATTATGAACAAGATGCAACTTCATTAATATGCATGATATAGCTTCAAATACCTGTTACAGTGCTCAGAGACACCATGTTGTGTTGCCAACCGTAATTAAAACAAGTAGTAGAAGAAGAATTGTTCGGAGACATGAGTCGTCAGTGTTGCGTTTATAAATGTGCCGTTTCACTTCTCCGTGATGAGAGAACAGCTCACAAAAAACTGGAAAGCTTTTCGCATCTGGAAATGGTGAAATCTGGATTTGCCGCTCGTCTCCTTTTAAAAAAGACGTGGTTCCAGTTGGTGTTGATTGTCCTGTCTCTATGCATTTGGTAAGTGTGCGATCAATGTTCGTTGTTTGTTTACTCAGATGGCAAAGTTAGTATCGTCAGCAGTATTCTTACAGTTTTTAAAGACATACCTTAGTCAAAATGATTTAATAATATTAATAAATGTTATTTATATAGCGCCTTTCCAGAGCACAAGGACACTTTACAAAGAATGTAACAAATAGAGATAGTACAGGCAGATATTGAAAGAAACAAGTTGAGACAACATTAGGTACAGAAACATACAGGAAGTCAAATATACCAACTGGAAATACAAAACAAGACCTAAGAGACAAATAAGCAGAGTACAGGTGGATCAAACAAAGTGGTCCGTTTATCAAATCAGAAGAGTAGCATTTTACATTTACATTTAGTCATTTAGCAGATGCTTTTATCTAAAGCGACTTACAAATGAGGACAAGGACGCAATTTACACAACTATAAGAGCAACAGTGAATAAGTGCTATAGACAAGTTTCAGGTGTGTAAAGTCTAAGAAGCAAAGCATTAGTAATGTACTTTTTTTTTTTTGTTTTTTTTTTGAGAGAGAGTACAGTTATAAAGCCAGAGAGGCAGTTGCAGATTAGGAAGGAAAGTGGAGACTAAATAGTTGAGTTTTTAGTCGTTTCTTGAAGTGACTCTGCTGTTCTGATGCAGTTAGGTAGTTCATTCCACCAACTGGGCAGATTGAATGCGAGAGTTCGGGAAAGTGATTTCTTCCCTCTTAGGGATGGAACCACGAGGCGACGTTCATTCACAGAACGCAAGTTTCTAAAGGGCACATAAATCTGCAGAAGTGAGAGCAGATAAGAAGGAGCAAAGCCAGAGGTCGCTTTGTAAGCAAACATCAGAGCTTTGAATTTGATGCAAGCAGCAACTGGCAGCCAGTGCAAACGGGTGAGTAGCGGAGTGACATGTGCTCTTTTGGGTTCATCAAAGACCACTCGTGCTGCTGCGTTCTGAAGCAGCTGAAGAGGTTTGATAGAGTTAGCTGGAAGCCCGGCTAGTAGAGAGTTGCAATAATCCAGTTTGGAGAGAACAAGAGCTTGAACAATGAGTTGAGCTGCATGTTCAGATAGGAAGGGTCGGACCTTTCTGATGTTATAGAGTGCGAATCTGCAAAATCAAGCAGTTCTAGAAATGTGGTCAGAGAAGTTTAGTTGGTCATCAATCGTAACTCCAAGGCTTTTTACCATTTTGGATGCAGTATTTTAGAAAACAAGTGAGTTTTAAGTAAAGATTTGAATTCTGAGATCTTATTAACAGAACAGAGTGAGTGTGGAGGAGAGTTCCAAAGTTTGGGTGCAATAACATTAAATGATCTGCCCCCCATTGAAGAGAGGCGGTACTGAGGGACAGCAAGAAGGCCAGAGTCAGAGGAACGTAATGAGCGAGTAGGGATGTAGGGGACAAGCATGTTACAAAGATAAGAGGGAGCTATGCCATTTAAGGATCTAAATGCAGGGAGGAGAATTTTGAGTTGAATGTGGTATGCAACCGGGAGCCAATGGAGGTCATACAAGATTGGGGTTATATGAGCAGAACGTTTGATATGAGTGAGTATTGTAGCCGCAGTGTTTTGAATATATTGTAATCTGGAGATGAGGCTGGCAGGCAGACCAATGAAAAGGGCATTACAGAAGTCGATGTGTGATGAGACAAATGCATGGATGACCGTCTCAACATCCTTGCTACTGATGAAGGGACGCGGTTGGGCAATATGACGTAAATGAAAGAATGCAGATTTAATGTGAGATTGAAAGGAGAGTGTCGGAGAGTTGAAGATTACACCTACATTTTTGACAGAAGTAGATGTTTTAATGTGAGAGCTGGAAATCTCACAGGAGAAACTGGTCGAAATATTGCAGGTAAGCGCTGGGGTGCCAATAAAAATGATCTCAGTTTTGTCCATGTTGAGTTTCAAAGAATTTGAGTGAAGCCAATCATTAATGTCCTCACACGAGCAGAGATTTTATCAATTTGGCTGGATGGAGTAAGTGTACAGACAGAATAAAGTTGAATATCGTCTGCATAAAAGTGATAGTTTAGACCATAACGTTGTAAAATCAGACCAAGTGGCATTAAGTAAATTGTGAATAATAGTGGGCCTAGAACAGATCCCTGGGGAACACCCAAAATCCTTAACAGAGATGAAGAATTGTCTGAGAGGAATGAAGAAAACCAAGAGAGACCATTACCAGAAATACCCACTTACTAAGTTTACAGTATTATCACTACAATATTATGGACTGAAAATCCTCCACTTCTACACAGCTCTCAGATCTGCTGTAAATGCTGCTCTCTGAAGCACTGTCCATCTCCCCTGTGTCTGTGTTTGTGTTGACGGTGTGGAAATCAGCTGTTGTGCACGTAATCAAACTCCCCTTTTCATGCAAACCCCACTTAACACTCCCACCTGCACAAAGCTGGACTCACCCACTTTCCTGACTTTATTCAAACTAGAGGAGTGAAAACACCCTGAGGACACAGGAGGGGGGGGTTCATGGCCCTTTAATGGCTAGAATTTAACCTGAGTCTAAAGTCTAATTTGCCACTGCAATGTATGTGCTTAATATTGCTTTCAGCGTAGTTTTAGAGCATTTCCAGAAAGCTCCATTAAATACAGGTGCGCAGTATTGAAGGTCTGTCCGAATGTCTTGTTGCTGTGGCAACATGGACAAAGTCGATGAATCGTAGGTCTTTTAGGGGTCAATACTGGCCCTTTTGGTGTGTAGTTTTGTGCTGGAGAATATCTACATTTCTGCGCCTGTCCCTGCTCAGCAGAAACACTCTGTTATCCCGCCAAAAGGATGCGCAGGGTGACATCGATTAAAACCCCAGTGCTGGGAGCCAGAGCGGGACAGATGAGTCACCTGTGTCTCAAAAACACGCTGCGTAATCACAGGCCGGCGGCTTTAATTAGCATGGGTGCTGCTAAGCTACCAGTCAAAGCCAATAAATGTAAGTCATGTTTAGCTATTAAAGCTAATAGCAGTAACGGTTTAGCCCCAGGGTTTAATTTGGAGTATAAATCCTATTCCTGGCAAACGCAAGAGAAAGCACAGCTCTCACCTTTACAGAATCCAGCAATTATGTGGAATAAAGATTACAGTACACATAAAGAGTGTGAAAGAAAGGTAAGCCGTAGTGCTCCGATAAGAACAGCACGTCCAGAGAGAGGAGAGTTAGCGCTGTCTCTCATCACTTCATTAACACGCTGTAATTAAGCACTGTATCTGTCTATACACATTAAATGTTAATTAACATTTATTTCAATTCAAAAATCCATTTTTTACCCTAATGTTTTTAGAAAGAATCAAACTCATTTAACTCTTGTTTTGAATAATGACCTAGCATGTAGGCATGGGGCAATTACCGGTTTTTAAACCGCTGTACTGGACTATATTTCTGTTAAGTGAAAAGACTTTTGTCTAGGCAAAGTCAGACCTTACTGTCCTAATGAAATAATTAAACATCATGGCATGATCATATTTTATATTGGTAATATAAGCGTAATCTAGAGGCCTTTGCCTTTCATATAAGCCACTTCTGATACCAAATGATCAACTAGAAGTCACGTTATTATTTGTTGTTCCTAAAACTTGGATAGGAGACAAGACTTTTGTCAGGTAGTGTACATATACCTACATATATATATTCTATATAACATCTAAGCATACATAGACCCTAAAGAGTGCAGTGGCTTAATTTATATCCACAGAAAAGAAAGTCATCCAGAGACAACTAATGAAGACAGCAGAAGTCAATGATTTAATTTTTAATCATTTGGAGGGGGCACACTATTGATTTTTACCCAGAAATAAAAGTAACTTATTTTAGAGCCGTCATCACAATACCTTGAATTTTTTTTTTTCAATGTTATCATACCATCAAAATCTTTTTGCCCACTAGCATGTATGCATCATGACAGCATTTTAACCTACTTTGATAGTTTTATTTAGCACAACCTCCTCACAGTCATGACTGTAGTAATAAAAGCATCAGTACAGCACTGTGTGTGACATGAAATCCCTGCATGCGTCACACATGTGCATCTGGTTGTGTTGATACCTGTGGCGACTGCAGGCGCTGATGTTCTGTCCTCCAGCTGTATACGGCCACTGTGAAGAGAGATATGGGGAATGAGCATTCACAAAAGCAGCTCAGTCTTTACATGCATGTTCAAATCTCAGCTCAGTGTTCTCAGCACAGCAGGAGAGCCTGTGTTTCTCCCTGCCTCGTCCTTCCATCAGACCTGCTTAATGCACAGCACAGCAGTGTGGCTGCGGATTGTTTTGCATGGGCATTGTGGGCGTTTTTAATCTAAATGCTGGTCACGTGTGAAGGCTATTCATTCAGGAAATTTTTGTTTTTAAAAACACAGAGTACAATGACATTTTTTCAAATATTGCCTAAAGGACAGTGTTTCTCAACCACGTTCCTGGAGGACCACCAGCTCTGCACATTTTCTATGTCTCCTTAACCAAACACGCCTGATTCAGATCATCAGCTCATTAGCAGAGACTGAAAGACCTGTAATGGGTGTGACAAAGAAGACATCCAAAACACGCTGTGCTGGTCCTCCAGGAACATGGTTGAGAAAAACTGCTTAAGGAGAATATTGTATGTCGTGTACATTCATCTGTATATTTAGCCCTTTCTGACAGTGACTGTATGATGTTTTCACACCTAAGGACAATTAGAGGTCTCATGAAAAACTATTACAAAAGGTGAAAACCCCTAATAATGTTCAAGGCAGCCTAATGCATTAAAGGGGTTAGTTAGTTAACTTACTTTCTTCTGTTGAACATAATAATTTAAATATTACTATATCACAGACTTCCTTAAAATGTGTTTTTTCCTACTATAAATGTCAATAGTTTTCTAACATTTTTCAAAATATCTTCTTTTGGGTTTTAGGGTGAACTATTCCTTTAAGAGCTAAGAGGCGTACACTTGATAATTTGTATAGAGGCAATTATTATGTGGTATGTATCTAATTATGTATCTAATTACTAGAAATAAATTGTATTATATATTATATTTTTATGCACAAATTTGACTTTGGCATGCTGAAATTACTTGATTTAGATTTTGTGTTATGTCCACATGACTCCTCGTTCATTTCACTTGTTTTGTGTGTTGTGTGTGACCTTGTCCTTTGAGCATGAGCAAATGGGCTGTGGTTTCATACAAGCGGCAACCTCCCGCTCTCCCTCGGGAAGCCAATACGGAAGTAACTGAAACTGCAATTCATCAAAATTCCGCTAGTCCTGGCTCCATAATAGAGCAAATTGCAATTTAGCCCACTGTTAGAATGCCCAACTTTACAGCAGAAAAAAGGGTGTTTACAGCCTGGTACAAAGAACGATTTTGGTTCATATAGCTATTATTACCCTCCATGACAACTGTGAGGGGGGTGAATTTTTTTATAACTCATCCATTTCCTTTATATTAGGTTATATTAAGTTTG
Source organism: Danio aesculapii (assembly GCF_903798145.1). Classification (NCBI taxonomy): domain Eukaryota; kingdom Metazoa; phylum Chordata; class Actinopteri; order Cypriniformes; family Danionidae; genus Danio; species Danio aesculapii. Next base: position 37,529,866 of record NC_079444.1, read on the forward strand.
CATAATTAAGGGCGTGGCCACTTGAATGACAGCTAAGTCTCGCTGGTCGCCGTCACTTCACCTTAGCTGAATCCGGCAGATTAGCCACTGATCTCGGCATATTCATCCTATTTTTGTGTTGTTTTATGTGGCTTTACACAGTCAGCTGCCTTTTGGACTTATTTCTTACAATTATCAGATTATATGGCATGCTGTGTGCACTTAATTGTGCTCACAAACCATTCACGTGGCCTCGTTTCCCATGTGAGTAAAGTTATATACTTATACACCATCTCTATAAATGTATTTGTTTTATTTAAGATCATTTATAATGTTCTTTAGGGGTGTAAAGCACTCCAGAATCTGACAGATTGATTACTGTAGGCTCTAGAACAGTCATCTGAAGCATTATCATACAGTGTTATGCCTGGATTTCATCAATAGTCTTGCATTTACTAACACACACTATATTAAAGTGTTTGGAAGTATTTCGCGTTTTCCTTCTGTTGAAAAACATCATAAGAACAATGTTTAGTGGCTCATTGTGTTACAGCAGTGTTTTTAAAAGTCTAAACACTTTATTGATATAGTGTACAGCCAAGCACATGTGGTCAGAACACAAACGAGTCGCAGGTAATAAAGTATCAAGCGTTTCTCCCAAAGTAAAGTCTGTCTGCTAGGTCTAAGCAAAGTGCCAGCAGGTGTCTGTAGCTCTGCTCACTCTCCGCCTCTTTGCCCTTGTTTAGTATCCCGCCGTGGGACGCGCGAACAAAATGGCGACGGTTGGCCGCGCCTACTTGTAGCTTCTTTTGCAGTGTTCAGAAACCTATGGGTGACGTCACGGATGCTACGTCCATATATTTTACAGTCTGTGGTTTCATAGTGTCATGTTGCAATTAGTTTTTATTTCGCATTAATTTTCAGGGCTCAATACTAAGGTTTTACCATTTTTTTTCCTCTGGCCACACCAAACTAAATATTTCCTTACCACAAAATGTAAATAATGTGTCAAATCAAGCAGAATTTAGCTGTGTACATACATTTTTTATTCAACACAAATGTTTTTAAAAAACAACAGACATTAAAAAAATAATAATTTTCATGTATCTAAGATGCACAGTGGTTTTATCTAATTATTAGAAAGAAAGACCGATAAATTACTGTATGGGGCATTTTTGGCCATTCTGTAAAGGGGTGTGTTAACTTATACCGGGGGTGTCAAACTAATTGAGTCCTCCAGGCTTCTTTAAAACTTACAGGTTAGTGTGTTGAAGCAGGATTGGAACTAAACAGTGCAGGGCTGCGGCCCTCCAGGAACTGAGTTTGACACCCCTGACTTATAAATACAACCAGGGCTTGACATTACCACATTAACACCTGCCAAATGCAGGATTTCCTCTGTGATGAGTTAGACTGCCACCTCCACCAGCCACTTTAGCCGGTTGAAAATGTTTTTTTTAAATTGCCAGTGCTGGCCTCTTCACTAATGATTACAGCTTTAGTTTAAGACCGTTTCTCAATATGTGTACAAATGCGATCAGCATGACTGATAACTGTCCGTGCAAGCAAATGAAAGCGGGTGAATATTGAATGAAAGGATGATCAGGCAATTGGTGAGACACAGGCTCTCCTCACTTACTGACGAAGGCTTCAGTGTCGTGCGCTGAATGTGGCTGATGAAGGCTGATGTGATGCACGCGAATGCTTAAAAACTCCCATGTACTTACGCGAAGCAACTGTGCCTGGAAATGCAACTGGTTCGATTGTTTCTCTTAAAAATAAACTGGAAAAAGACGGTGCTTGTGCAGCCACAGTCTGCTGCTTTTCAGAGCTCCAGGTTTTTTTGTCAGCAGCAGCGGTTGCTGATCATCTTTTATGATCGCACATAGAAAGTTTTTTTTACCTGAAATTTTTTTTTTCTTAAAGTAATTTTTGGTAACATATTTTAATTATCATCCTTTCCAATAACATTACTTTAATAGGAGATAACTCTCCATTTATCTATAGCATGGTGATCTGGGACCTTTAGCCTGGATGAACTACTGTGCATGGTAGAAACATGACAATAATTTTTTTTTAAATGTCTATTGGTTTCTAAGAACATTTTTATTGAAAAAACGTGTATGTATACAGCTACATTTTGCTTGATTTGACACATTATTTACATTTTGTGGCAAGGAAATAATTAGTTTGGTGTGGCCACAGAAACAAAATAGTAAATCCTTAGTATTGAGCCCTAAAAATTCATGCTAAATAAACAAATTGCAACGTGACACTATGAAACCACAGCCCATTTGCTCATGCTCATTGAGCAAGGTCACACACAACACACAAAACAAGTGAAATGAACGAGGAGTCATGTGGACATAACACAAAATGTCTATTTTAGCATGCCAAAGTCAAATATTATGCATATAAAATGTATTTTCCCAACAACAAAATTGTTGGGCTAGTGCAGAGATGCCCAAACTAGGGACCCTTTGTTTGTTTTAAGCTTTGTTTGTTTGTTAAAAGCTGAAATTAAATGCTTTATATGGTGTAAATGAATCAGATTGTGTTTAAATCTATAAGCTGTCACCTGACAATGCAGAGACTTTGGTGAGCAAATCAAGTCAAAGGCAGATTCTGCTTGACTAGTGTGTTCAGCACAACGCCACTGTGTTATAAATGTGATTATTTATGTTTTTATTGCAAGTTATCATTTAAAACGTTATACTGCATTAGTTAATACGATTTAAAGTAATGGTTTCTTTTGAAATATTAGGAAATTACCCATTACCCATGACTTATGGGTAATGACTTATGGGGAATTGACTAATGTCAATTGGTATATTTACCTTCGGCCCAAGGCTCTTGATAATATTTGGCCCTTCATACTTAAAAGTTTAGGCACTCCTGGGCTAGTGAAAATAGTGAATGGCTAGTAATGTTGGGAAACTACTAGCCACAGTGGCTGGTGATCAAAAAAGTGAATGTCAAGCCCCGAGTACAACTGTCCAAAAATACAGTAATAATTATAAAAACAATACAGACAATGGTGGAATGTTTAATCCTAATAAGTAGTAACTTAGGAAAAAATCCTAAGTTTTTGTAAGAATGAATCTTGTGAATGGTCTTACGAATTAGCCACTTTTTAAACAATATGTAATATGGATCTTATTAATAATCTCATGAATTGGCTGCTTTCTTGACAATTCATTAAACAAAGAAAACAAAAAAAATACATTTTTGTAAGAATGAATCTTAAAAATGATCTTAAGAATAATCTTACGAATTAGCCACTTTTTTGACAATACGTAAATATATTATAAAAATTTTATGTTTTTTTTATGAAGGAATCTTATGAATGGTCTTCCAAGGTAAGCACTTTTTTAACAATACGTAAAATCGTATAAAAATTTCACATTTATTAAGAATTAATTTTATGAATGATCTTACGAATTAGCCACTTTTTTGACAATACGTAAAATAGTATAAAAAATAAATAGCATATTTTCGTAAGAATGAATCTTACGAATTATCTTTCAAATTAGCCACTTTTTTGTGCTTTTGTAAGAATGAACCTTATGTATAATCTTATGAATACGGCACTTTATTGACACTACGTAAAATATAAAAATTGTGCTTTTCCATGAGAAGGAATCTTACGAATGATCTCACGGATTAGTTACTTTTTGACAATACATAAAATATTAGAAAAATTGTACGTTTTCATAAGAAGGAATCTTACAAATGATCTTACGAATTAGCCACTTTGTTGATAATACGTAAAATAGTATAAAAAAAAGTTTACGTTTTTGGAAGAACGAATCTTACAAATGATCTTACGAATTAGCCACTTTGTTGATAATATGTAAAATAGTATAAAAAAATTACGTTTTTGGAAGAACGAATCTTACAAATGATCTTACGAATTAGCCACTTTTTTGATAATACATAAAATAGTATAAAAATTTATAAATCTATAAACTTTTTTTGCTATTTCTGTGCAAAATCTTGTATAAAATCTGCAGATTTATGCTGAATGATTTTGAGAGTATAGCTATATAACTAAAAACTTAACCCATAAATAAAAAACAATCACTTTTGTTTAATGTTTATACTGCAAATCCAATTAGAATCATGTGTTTGGTAAAGACAGTTGTAAAAAAAGGTAAGTCTGTCATATAATAGATCTGCTAAATAACAAATAATATTACTTTACAAACTGTATTGTATGTAAATCATATAAATGTTTGCATATTATTCGATAATTATATAAAGAATGAATTAAATGGGGGATTTAGTGCTTTTTCTTAAGCACATGACCTGCTTTTCAGATTTCCTCTGATGAATAGAAAGCTCAGAAGAACATTGTTGTCTTGAGCAGTGTTATAAATGCAGTGTCACTTTTGTTCAGTTAAAAATATAATAAAAGCTGAATAAAAGCATTAATTCATTCATTTATTTCAAGTGAATATGGCTTCTTCCATCTTCTGTGTTGGTTTAGTGGCTTTATTGAGTGAAATCTGATTTCTCCAGTGTGTTTGTGTCCTATATAGGTGCTAACCCTCCTCGGCCTGGAGGTTTCCCCGGTGCGAACAGTCCTGGCCCCGTGGCAGACCTGTATGGCCCCAGCAGTCAGGACTCAGCAGTGGGAAATTACATCAGCGCTGCCAGTCCTCAGCCAGGCTCTGGGTTCAATCACAGTATCGCGGTGAGTAGAGCTCTCTGTTACACTCTCAGTCACGCTAAGAGATGCAAAAAGTGCTCACTATTAGTCCTTCGTCCGTCCTAGTTTTTAATTATACTCAACCTCCAACTGAGAAATGCGAGTCTGACTGGCTGTTCCTCAGTCGTGACTCCCTTTTTATAGTGAGGGCTTGATTGTCAGCACAACCATTTAGAAAAGCAACGCTGGGGAAAGAAGAATATCAGAGGAATTAGTTCCATTCCACATGTTCAAAAATACCCCAATGAGTCACGAGTCTCCGTTAGACTGACACTTCTCGTCTCGCTGATGTTTTGTTTGGGGAATAAAAGCATCACAAACAGTTTAGAGGAAGCGAAAAGCTGCCATGGTTGGAAATGAGCAAATTGTCAAAATCAGATGTCCCTGTAACTAGCAGATGCTCTTGACACCGTCTCCAAACAAAAGCCCCTGCGTTGCACAAAAAACTTGCTTTAATTGGCTTTTGTCGGCGAGCGCACGCATTCTGTCTGCAGATGTCACGGACGTCAGGTTGCGGCTCGGTGTCAGCGCCCATCTCAATTTGAAGAAGAAAGCATTTATAATGAGCTGCCAAATTGAAATTAAATTATTCACCCCGTTCTCTCAAATCAGTTTCTTAACCAACTGAAGCAGATTTTGATTTATGCGAGTGTTTGCAGGAGATTTCTGCTGTTTTGCTGCTTCTGGTTAGTTTGCTTAGAGAGCTGTTTTCCTCTATATAGACGGTGTTCCTATACAATTTCAATGCAAAATTCCATACTTTTCCAGACTCTAACCATTATTAACTTATATTATTAACTAATTAGACTGTTTTTATCTGAGTAGGTCTGATTTTCACTGCCATAAAATACAGAATCTCTAACCTACAGGGTTCATACAGGTGCTGGACATCCTTGAAAATGCTTGAATTGTAATCTAGTGTTTTCAAAGGTCTGCATAATGCTTTGATTTTGGATAGTGGTTGCCTTCATAATGAGTTATCTTACTAAATGGGTAACGATGATAAAATAAATATTTTTGCTTTTGCATAAAATAAAAACTTTGGAGTCTGTGCATGTGCACATAGCATGATCTGCCTATCTTTTAAAAAATAATAATAATCTGTGCACTTTTGTTGATTAAGCAATGGAAGAAGACAAAATACATGGATATTTCTGACTGAACAATGAATTAAATGATTAAAAATATACATTTAAGATTAAAGATGACTTAATAATAGCAGTAATTTAATGTTGGGCTTGGGATAATCATGGCATCAGAATCTATCTCAGAATACCATGCTATATTACAGAATACTATAACAAATAGCATCTGATGAGTAGGCCCACACTGAATCTGCGCGTGCAGAAATCCGCAGATTTTTAGCCCATCATTGAGTTTATTTATTGACTTGTGTAAATGTACATTTGTTCAGTTCTTAAATTAATTTCAGTAAAATTATTGACTAATATGAAAAGTTCATATGATTTATTTACAATACAGTTTGTAAAGTAATATTTTCAGTAGAAGTAGTTTTCTTTTAGTAGATCTATTATATGAGAGACTTGCTTTATTTACCAAAGTGGAGGATCTAATTAGATTTGCACTGTAGACAGTAAATATTAAAATTGTGTTATTTTTTATTTCATATATTAAGTTTTTAGTTATGATACTCCAAAATAATTCTGCATAAATCCACAGATTTTTAACAAAATTCTGCGCAGAAATAGCAAAAAATGGCCGCAGATTCCGTCTGGCCCTACTGATGAGGTATGTACTGTATTTGTATGTAAATATGTAATTTGCCACATCTAAAAAGTGCTTAGATTTGACTTTGGAAAAGGTGTAAAGGCCCTAAACATAATTTTTTTTATTATATAATATAAATATATAAGTTTTAAAAAAAAAAAAAAATATATATATATATATATATATATATATATATATATATATAAATAAAACATATGCAATCTACACTCCGAAATAAAAGTACAAAAACCATCAAGGGGTTCAAAGAGAACATTTATTAATAAAGACTTTTTAGATAGAAAAATGCATACTAATAAGGTACTGACCCAGCTTTAGTACAATTTGTGTATGAAAATGCACATTTTAAAAGTGTATTTTAAAGGACTAATCATTTATGCAGTCATTCTCATTTTGACAGCTAATATGATGGTGATTTGATGTTTCGCAGAAGTTGCAGACACCTTTCCCCATATCAAGATGCTTTAGATGCGATATCCTCACGCTGATTAAGAAACTTAGGAATAGGCCTACTATAATAAAGAAAATCCGCTCTAAATGTAAAACCAAATAAATTGCTGAATGAAAGGGTAAAGCCTGCAGTCCACAACAAATGTGGAAAGTTATTGCATATCATATTGAACAAACCATTTACTATGAATTTTATGTACATGGATAGTTGAATATTAATCAGATGATGTCATTAAGCTGCTGTGCCGTCAGCCAATCGTTGCATTGCTGATCATGACTTTGAGGATTCATAGATCTCTCCTTCACATCAATCGCAGCGATCTCAAATCAGTTCAGCCAGACAATTTGATTCACCAACTTGTTTGAAGACACAAATTAGCCAGAGATCAGTTATCAAGATTAATAGATCCAGGATCTGACAAATCATCTTAGATCTTTTAAGCGAGGTATGAAGAACAGACCCCATATGGTTTATTTCTATTTTAGAAAACCTGATGGCCAAGAAATGTCAATATTTTTCATACTTTGATTTACTTTTCCACCTTGAAAAGTAATGACTCTAAATCAAATTCATACTTTTCCAATCTACAGAACTCTTAGTATGTAGTAGATGATGTGGTGAACTATATATTTTCAACTAATATTGGTTGTTCTATAACAGTAATCCATTCAACTTGTGTGGCACTGTATATTGTAAGTTTTCTGAAATGAGTTGAACAGTCAACGATTTTAATCAGACTGAGAAAATTATGAAATAATTGTAATATTCATCTAAACTATTCCTGAAATTGTGAGTCAGTGCAGAGGAGGAGAACTTTGTGAACTGGGTATATTTTTCCCATCACAACCGGAGCCATGTTGCTTAGAAAACGAAAGATCCCGAGTGTCTGTTAACCATCACCATTAGGCCCTTAAGCAAGACATTTACATCTGCCTTTGAATGAAAGAAGTTGTCTTTAAGTAGTTAAATCGCTGGCAAACGGAGAAGAACTGCTCATAAACAGCTGTTTATGGCATATAAAGACAATCGGCTGATGGCAGAGATATTAACTGCTGCTTAGAAAGCCGAAGTGAGCACAAACCTGGATCTTTCATCTTTCATTTCAGCCTCCTGGCATCTAAATAAAACCTGTCACCGCATGAATTCATAACTTTATTCATCGGCATTAGTGTGGTTTTTGAGCGAGTGCCATTTTGTGCTGTGTGATTAATTCCAAATTTAGCGCGCATTCGTTCAGCTGGACTGATAGATGTGTGCGAATGTGTAGTTCTTGATGTCTCCGTGCAGAACATTAACACGGGAAATGACGCAGAACTAAAATGCTCGTCTCCATTTATTTTTCTGACACGTGTCACCAGTTCACCTCCTACTAGATCCCCCTTCCCTCTCTCTCTCTGTCTCTCTCTCAAAAAAACTTGTAGTATCAAGATGAAATAAAGTTTCATTACGCACCGTTCTTAAAATGAGGAAGCCTGGCAGAAAAGCCAATATAAACTTAAGAAAGCCTTTCCTTCCTGCCCTCTAAAGCAGCGGGTGCGAGACTGACTTTGATTTATTCGTATGGATTAGACAGATCCGCTCCTGCCATGCACACAATAGTCTGATGACAGGCCCGATAAGCGGCTGTGTTTCTCAGAAAGGCTTGTTGACAGCTTGCCGTTTTGCCCTCTAAATCAGCCGTGTGGGTTTGTAAGTTCACAAACGCAGACTGACAATGGGCAGGATTTATTTACTTATTCAGGACTGATTAGCTTCACAGAGGAGGCAAATATGTTTGCTTGTGTTTTCCTTATGCTATGAGGCCTTCGAGTTACTCTGATGTGGATTGCAGCAGTTTTATTTGTAGTATCATGCATTATACAGCGCTCTTAAAAGAGGTTCGGTTCATACAGCTGGAGGTTTTCAAACACTGATGTTTGGCTGTATTGAGCTTAAAGGCTTATTCTCATAAGATTGTCTGGATTGGAGGACTCGGTGAAAAACAAAATGTGTTTTACACAAAAAGAAAAGAAAAATGTGCTGTGACTTCCTTAAAGGCACAGTTTGCCAAAAACAGAACTCATATGGCCTCTTCAACCTTGTGTATAGCTCCGCCCACATTTACAAGCAGAGGAATCAAATCACTATAGTTCGTCAAATATTGCAGCTGTTGGACAACAATGTACTTTTGAGGGTTTTTTTAGGTGAGAATGTTGTTATTTATATTGCAACTATGCCGTTTATTTATAAGGATAGTGCCTATTTTTTAATATTTATCATTTTGGAGCTTCAGCAAAGAAATTGACGTTTGACAGCCACAAGATGGTGACAGAGACTGCATAGTAAGTCCTTAGGGGAGGAAAACTGAGCGTTTTCTTTTTGTATTTCAAACTACAGCTGAACAAATCATTGATGAGAGACATTCTAAGTCGATCTCTCTCTTTTGTATGTTGTAATGTTGTATTTATACCACAGTAATCTGGTAGTGTTTGCTTTTTCAGGGTTAATTATTGTGATCTCCCGATTGCAACAGAGAAATACTGGGAAATCTCTGTAGACTGTATTATTCTCTGTATTACTCCGATTTTAGCTTCACTTCACTGGCTACCTGTACAATATAGAAATTATTTTAAATTCTTTTGTTTGTTTTTAAATCCTTAAATACCCCACACTATATATCTGAACTGAAAGTATGATGTACAATAAGTTTATACATAAAGGCAAGCAATCAGTCATATGTGCAGAATCAGTGTCCGTGGTTACATTGATCAATATATTAACCTAAGCGCTCAGCCAAAACGTTACCTGAGAACAAGTAATAGATTCAAACGACCAAAGTCGGGGAATATGTCGCTAGATATAGACAACAAGATGAATTAAATATCACGTTTAACAAATATAGTAAGATTAGATCCAGCGGTAGATCCTTGATGAACAGTCCGACGTGCACAGCTCTCATATAGGTATGTACTCAAAGCACGCTGCAGTGCATGCCAGAGTGTGTGTGTGGTCACGTGATGTGCGTTTTCACCGTTTTAATGTAGAAGCAGAGTTGTTCAGAAACGCTAGTGTGGACGCGGATCGTTTTCATTCTAAAACGCCGTTTTAAAACTAAAACATGTTAGTGTAAACAGAGCCTAAGAGGAAAGAGTTTCCCAAAAGAATCTGAGGAAAAAACAAGTTTATATATTTTTTGTTTGCTGTTTGTTTAAAATATATTTAACTATCACACAAAATAAGATACACTTGTGAGAGTCAGTACACTGTATAAAACTCTGTAAACTATATATAAACGTTCATATAGCAAATCTACTGATAAAGTTCCTTATCAATACACTTTACATATAACTGTAGGTATGCACTTGAATATACACATGAAACATTGTGTACAGAAGACACATTCAGGGCAAAATCAACAATGTAAATATGAAGAGTGTAAGATAATGAAGGGTGTAAGGTTTGTAAAAGCCCAGTGTGAGCATCACATTGTCTTAGCTGTGGTCCAGGTTCATGTGCAGGTAGGAATTTCAGGGCCTGTGGAGCCATGTCAGCATCAGTCTCTCTTTACTGCTGTTGTTTTCATATCTGGAAAAAGCAAGCTGATTACATAAACTACATTATTAACTCATACTAGTACTAATTTACCTAATAAACTCAGTTACCACATAGGAATTATAAACTAAACAGCACCTGTTTTGTAAACAACTGTCAGTATTTATTTTTCACAATAGCTTAGCATATGCATACTTGATGGGAGAACAGAATGCAAATAACAAAGAGACTATATTTTAACACCATCAACCACAAATAAGCTTATCAAACTCACATGAAAAACATATTAGTAATTTATAGTGAATAATGTAGTTGTTTTGAAACATACTATAGTACTTGAAATAATTAGTTTTATTAATTCAATAGTTGCTGTGGTAATATATACATATAATAATATATACATATATAATTGTTTATTTCATATAACATTACATTTTATTATATAGGCCTATGTTTATCATTATACGCTATATATGTTATAGGATACACTTTGTATAGCAATGAAACTATGAATAAAGGTAAGAATAAAAGACTTACTCGACAGGAATCCTATTCTCCGCTGGGTCTAGACGTTATTCAAAAGTTCTTCCAGTACCATCCGTGCTTCTTCAGTCGTGTAGTGTGCGTATCTATGATAAAGCTTGTTTTATGCCATGTCTCGGGGAGCGTGTACATTATTACCTGGCTCACCTAAGTTCATTTCCATATGAGTCGCGCGCACTGAATGTAGTGTATTGAGGCGATACAGGAGAATCCAGTCCTTACTTTTATACGGATTACATGAAAAGAGATTTTGTTGCAAAATTAGACATATCAAGCTTTCTATAGATATATCTCATGCCTCTTTGTTGAGTATTTGCTGAGTTTCAGTTCATTTTAATGATGTGTTTTTTCTGACCACAGTCTAAATGGCGCATGCGTCTCTTGCAGATGATTGTAATGGGTGTGGTAGCATTAACTTTAGTGAGCTCAGACTGAGAAACTTCACATAGCGTGGGTTTCATACTGAATACTTTATCAAACAATATTTGTTTTCAACATGCACTCGCTTCATTTAAAAGTAGACACTTCAAGCTTTCTATATGTGTATCATGAGTTTTAGTTCATTTTACTGACGCGTTTCTAAAAATGAGAGATTGCCTCCACTGTTTATCCTTATTTTTCAAAAGCACACAGGTTTGTTGTCATTGTGAGTGTTCACAATAAAAACTAGACACCTAACAGATTCGATTGATGTATTGATCTTATCTGTACGATCAAAACTGAAAGTGTAATTCAAGTTCTTTTCGGCGGTATGAGGAGAAACGTGGTCTTCGACCCCTGGGGGTTAAATAACAGAGGTGTCACTTTAAAAATGCACACATCTATAATGAAAGCATTCGATTGCTTCCTAACTTTTCATGCTCATTTGAGATAAATGTGTTTAAAAGAAAAGCCACCAAGATCGACATGTTTAGATGTTATTATGTGTATATGTCTGTTCAAACACGGACCCAAGACCCAGAGTGTCCACTTTCGCTTTAAATCGCGTGTGCTGAATAATTTGGAAAACATCGCCTATTTATCACTATGGAGCAGTCAAGCACTGCTACATGAACTGACTGCTTTGAGGATTGCATAGGAGAGGAAACAGCACCTGTAATGGGGGAAAAAGGGGAATCCCACCATTTTTATCTTTATTTCAAAGTGTTTTCATGCCTAAATAAAATGAAAGCACAGAACAGATTCACATTTAAGAACAAGGGCTGTCCCCTGGTGGTTCGGCAGTATGGGTTGTGTATAGGGAGGATTGGCTCTTTAATGTTTATTGCCACCCTTCATAGAAAATACGAGAGAAATACAGGAAAATTTTACGGGATATAACTGTAAAATACAGGTGAATCCCGGGGAAGACAGGTATGTAAATATATATATATATATATAGATTAAAAAATCTTAATCAGTATAAGCCAATTGTGCTGCAAATATAGGCGATTCATTGCAAGCAGCTGAATGTTATGTGAAGTGAAGCTGACTTGTACAGCAAGTAGGTTTTCATTCCAGTAACGACTATATACTTGTTAACCGTACATTACTTGAAGGTTAATTCATTATAATTAGCATCAAATGCAACATTTATGAAACTTTCTCAACCATGAACATAATTTCTGATCTTCATTACAATGACTTAATACAGAGAACGTTATTTGAGCGTTACATTTGAGTTAAAATTGGTCATTCTCTTCAACATATTATAATTTTATTTTACCATATCACCAAGACAAAATCTGAATAATGGCGAAAGCTCATTTCTAAAAATCGAATTGAAAAAGAAATGAGTCGAAGCCACAGAAAACCATTGGCTGATCTGCATGAAGGTGTACTAGTCTAATTTAAGCATAAAACCAGAAGACGATGCCTGACTAGCCATGCTTCATCGTCAGCAAGATATCGGCTCTCAATTAGAGTCATATCACAGATTTGAATGAGTCTTTTATCAGTATCATTTGCGGATACATGTTCTCTTGAAGTGGAGTTCTTGACTCTCTACATGAGAGAGGAATCTCAAACTGTTCATTAAAGAGACGTGTCAATTATTATTCTGTCTGTTTTCATACTGCGTGAATGATTCTGCTCATCGTCTTGCACATTATCTGCTTTCAGGGTCCTTTGATTGCCACAGCATTTACAAATGGGTACCACTGAAAGCTAACTGAAGACGCGGCACCAACTCTTTGAAGGTATGCATGGCTTTCTTTTTCGGAAAACATCATGTTCTTGAACCTTACTTTTTTGCGGTTCCATTCAAAGTCAAACTAAAGGGGCTATTTTTAAGATTTTCCATGTATTAATCATATTTTTCATATTGGCAATATGTGAACAGCTATTAATAAAACTTGAAAAACCTTCCTAAGTTGTCTATGAAAGCCTGCAGTCTGGTTTTATATGAAGGTCTTGGCAGGTTTTTACCGTTTAAAATTAAAAGTATGTGAAGTTTAAATCTCCCATCTATTTTTTAACATCTTAAACTTTAAAATCTTTAAGAAATTAACTTTTATTTCCGGCATGTTCAAATGGTTAACTCTAATCAAGAAACATGTTTTGTTCCTGGACATGTACATTTATGTTCAGTAAAATAATCTGCTTTTAAAGTAAAGTGCTGGAGTAGAGCTGTGGTAAAAAAGAAAAAAAAAGACATCATTTAATATCAATCCTGTTATTTTCAAAATCCATCTCTATTTTTTTTAACAGTTGACTGAGTTCTAGGCTAGTTTTTAACAGCAGATGGTGCTCTAGGTAGGGAAGGCTGACGCAAAACTGCCATTTCCACAGTTTCGAAACACTTAGGTCACGAGACTAAAGTGTTGGACAATTCAAAAACATTTCAAGACTTGGCGAATCTGCGTTTAATTGACAGGATCGGGAAGTAGCCTAGTGTACTGTGTGTGTGCACAAAGTAAAGGCTGAATTGTACGTCTGTGTCAATCGTATGCGTATGCTCCGGCGCAGTCTTCGCATGGTCACATAGCCCTCACCTTGGCTAACAGCGACTCTGACGCGCACCTCTCACAAAACGTAACTACACGTCGCAATGTGCTCCGCAAACCCGTTGGAGCGAGTGTTTACAAGTGTTGAGCCCTGTAAATGGAGCTCCAGATGTAAACTTTTGTTTTGTGTTTACCTTATGATTAAAGTTGTTGCACGTCCGCTGGTTCCCTCCTCTGAATGAGCGAGTTTTAGCTATTTGCACAATAAGGTAGCGTTCAGAAAAAACAAAACACCCAAGAAGAAACACGAGACAGAGGAACATAAAAACCTGCTGCCAGCTAGCATTTTGGAAGTGTTATTACAGAGCAACACAAACAGCATGCAGAAGTGTAATTGCACAACAACGCGCAAGGATGGCGGGTCACACCAATCACTCGTGCAGAAGTATAAATAAGCCTTAACTGTGCTGCAAATGGCCCGAGTTCTAATCCTGACTTACTCAGTAATACTCAGAAATTGTGACTTGATGCATTTTAATAATGTTAATTTTTTTATGACCAAAACACATTATAAGAACAGAGCATGTAAAAACTAATATCTATAGCTGCATCTTCCTGGATTCGAACCCATTGTCTCTGCATGCTAGTCAGGGACTCTCAGCGCTTCACTAAATCTCTTGAAACCTAAACTCTACAACGCAGTATATAGTTCCTCAATTTGCGTAACCGTTTCTTTGCTGAAGCTGTTTCAGAGCAATAAATTAAAAATGACCACTAGGAGTCACTGTAGAGACAAGTTTTGAAGCTTCTACACATTAACTAATCAACTAATCATCAACTAATTCAGTGTTTCATGAAGCCTCGCTCTGCCCACCACTAGCTCTGGGCTAGGTTCTAACAGCAGACGGTGCTGTATGCTTTACAAAGAACTGTATTCTGTTGCATTCAATTCCTTACACATCCTACTTGAACCAATTTGGTATTTTTTATTAGTTTTAGTTATTTCATTTTTACTTTTTTTATTCGGTTAGTTTTAATTAGTTTTTAGAGCAAAATGTATTAGTTTTAGTTTTTATTAGTTTCAGTATTCGTTTTTTTTTTGTTTTGTTTTTTTTTGTAAATGAGGATATTTGTTAGGTGCAAGATTCAAAATCATCAGAATAAATATTGTTAATAAAAACTCAACCAAAGAAAGGCTACTTTTTTTTTTTGACACAACAACACTACCATCTACACATCCTGAAATTCAAATACACCAGCCCACAAGATAGCAGCCTTAAATAAAATATGTGTGCAAGGCTGCTTCTGAAGTTAAATACACAGTGGTGATGAGATGTTCAGATCTTTAATGCAAACTATAATTTGTTCATTTTAGTTCGTTTTGTATGTACACAATACAGTTTCAGTTAGTTCTAGTTTTTATTTTATTTCAGTTAAAGAAAATGCTTTTCAATTCTAGTTTTTTTTTTTTGTTCATTAATAACCTTCACTTGAACCTTAACTAATCATTAAGTTAGGAAAGGGTAAAGCAAATTACAGGAGTGTTTATAGTGAGCTGATTTTACATTTAGAGCCAATCCCAATTCTACCCCACAAATTGGTATTTTTTGTCATTATTAGGAATTTTAACAATAAGCACATGTTTTAATATATTCATAACCACGTTCATGTTTTACCGTCATGCTTTTAGAAGAAAAAAAAAAAAAACGCTAAATTTCACTATATATAATCCATAATAATAACTTCTGAATGGCAGTCCCACAACATTCTGACACTCGATGACACTGGAATCCCCTGTCAGAAAAGTCTAGTGGCTGAGAATGAGCTTTCTACAGTGTCTGCTGTAATGTTAGTGTTGTTTTTGGTGTTTACATGAATATGGCCACTGTGTATATGCGCAGTATAGCTACAATCTAATTGCCACATTAGATCGTTATGATAACATCATACATGCCTTCAGTGATTTCCTGAAGATAAATACCAAAAAATAACGCAACTGGAATAACGACAGCAGTTCATCGTTATTATGAAGCAAGAGATCGCGATGGCATGTGCGGGTGTCCCAATACTTAGGGGTAAATTTGAAGCCCTTCCCCTTCACACTCGTTTTTAAGGGCAAAAGGGAAGGGGTAGGGGTACAAAAATAGAATTGGGATTGGGCCTTAATCTCATGACGTAAAACCAACTTGCATTGACTGTGCATTTGAGTTCACAGTTAAAACTAGCCTAGACCGTCATCTGCCATTAAACACTAAGCTCAGTAACCATTCAAGAGAGAATAGTGATGCATTTTGAATATCTTTGAATTGATATACAATCAATTTCTCCAACTATTTTATGCTACAGCTCTAAACACAACCCATCCAGCTGCAGTGTGCATTGACAAACACGAGCAGTGCTGTTTAATGACCAGCTTAGACCAGTGTTTCCCAACCCTGTTCCTGAAGACACACCAACAGTACATATTTTAGATGTCTCCCTTATCTGACCAGTTAACTTAAAGTTTAGGAGTCTCTTCTAATGTTTTGGTGTGTTTGATTAGGAAGAGGTTGAAAACGTGGGCTGTTGGTGTGGCTTTAGGAACAGGGTTGGGAAACGCTGAATTAGAGCATTCAATCACCCAGCACTAGTGTGTGGATTTCTTTTCTCATGCGTCTAATACTGTATCTGTTTTGATTTGCCAGAGTTTGTCTGGAGGCCCTGGGAAAACATCCGGAGTCTCTGATTGGTTCATGTACAGTTGATGTCATATAAAGACTTCAAGCACTACAGGTTCTGATTGGTCAAAGGAGAGACGAGGAGGGTGGAACCAAATAAAGTGGACAAGAACAAACACGATCATCTCAGAAAACCAACATCACAACTGCTGTAACTACTCCAACCCTCCTGTCTCTGCAGGACTTCTCCCTGTTTTTAATTGACTTTTACACGCGCTTCTCTTCCTTTCTGTCAGCTTTTGAAATGACTTTGGCTTTTAGAGACACATGTAGATAAGCGAGTTATTCAGCTGTGATCTTTATTCACTCATTTTTAATGTTCGCAAGTCTCGTCAATTTTTTTTGCGCTCATGGACAGACGCCACATTGAAAGACTCCATGCCATTTATCCATTGGGGAAAATAAGAAAAGAAAATAATCTTAGTAGCTGTTTTTAATTGTGAAGTCTCATTGTTGATCATAATGACCTATTTTTGGGCAATACAGAGGGAGAGGACTCCAATATTTTTATGGTCCTTTTTATATATATATATATACACACATATATATATCTATCTTATCAATGTGTTGTTGTCGTCATTTAGAAAAAGAAAAAAAAAGTATACTGTAAAATGTTTTTTAAATGAAAACATGGTGGTTTCAAATATAAGAGAAAGAAATGTAACTGTAAATATACGTCACTGCATATTAACCAGCTTATTTTTCTGAGGGTTTCACAAAAATAATGTAAAAAATCAGGGTGAAACACAAGTATTTGACACAATTATGGTGGATAAAAAACGGAAAATACTCCAGTAATAGATTCTGATTTCTTCAATGACTGTAAACGCATAAGCTGAATCATCTGACAGGTGTAAAACCAGCATTTTCATGAGCTCAATCTTTCAGAAACGCCACTCCTGTCCAAAGCACACTGTGTGTAGTGATCAACGAAAGGACGTTTTGCTGTGTTCTGCACATTCTGACACTTTTATACTCTTAAGAAAAGAAAAAAAAAAAGAAGCTTACTATGTCGTCTGTTGTTGTTATTGTTGTCTAATAGAGGACGTTCCTCTTGATTTCGGAAGCTGTACGTGAACGGTTTATTTCTCTTTGGGCAGAAGGAAGCAAAGATTTTTTTTTTTTAATGAATCATACCTCAGTCCTGTGAGATTTCATTTATTCTGCGCAGATCAAGCGCACGGAGGAAGCTTTGCACTGTGTACAAAAAGAATGAGGGTTTTTCTCTTTGCACATGCTAGCTGTCACGACTGACCTTACACAGATTTGAAGTATGAAAAATTGTTCAGTGAATGTTGCTTTTATTTTTCTGCCGCTGGCGTCCAGAACGCAGGTCGAGAAGAAGCCAAACGAAAAGCAATCTATTACTGGTGCGCTCAGATTTCATTTCAAGGACATAGTGAGCCTTTTATCTGAAATATTGACGTGTTTTAATAATATACAGCCAGTTGAAGACACTGAAGAAGAAAAAAATGTTGACCCAGAGCTGCTGATGAGTTTTGTTTTAAGTTGAAAAGCTGTTTTAGGTCAAATGCATATATATATAAATAAATAAAATGCAGATTTTTAATGTTCTGATATGTATATTCTGATGTAAATGTGTCTTTTTCTGCTGCAGGTGTAAACTGTTTTTTGTTTAATGACTTCTCTTTTATTTGGTGTAGTCTGGTGGACGGAGGTGTGTTAAACCCAGAGCCTCCAAAAGATTTACAGCTCCAGTAATATTTAACATCCAGAAGGAACTGAGCAGAGGACGGAAGAAAACTATTGTAATGTTCAAATGTAAAAGAAAATGTAAAAACAAAACATTAAAAAAAGGAAACAAAGAAGTTTGTTCATTCATTTCAATTTTGAGCTTTTTCTCCATGTCATTTAAAGGTGGTACTTTGTGCTCATTTCTGATTAAATCCATGGTCTGTTAGTTTTTTTTTTTCATGGAACTGTACAGAACTTGACAAAGGACTAGGCATTTGCTAAAAAAAAATTAAATATATATATAAAAAAAAAAATATATATATATATATATATATATATATATATATATATATATATATATATATATATATATATATATATATATATATATATATATATAACATGCATGCAATGTATGTAAATTGTTAATACAATATATGTAAAATCGCGTCCTAAAAATATTTTAATGCATTTATTTTTATTTAATGCTCAAAAAGTGGTTTACATATATTATGGTTAATAGATAAATATAGTTAATATATATTATCTCTCTACATAGGCTCATTCTGAAAACGTGGCCCTATATACATTTCTGGTGATCGCGAATTATGTAGCCAGAGGAACTACATTTCGTCTTTAAAGTGGACGCTACAGGGCGTCCGTGCTTACCGCCGTGTGGTCGGCTTTTCCACTGTTTCACTTGTCAATCTGTGCTTTTTAAAACACTGTCGGTTTAGGGAAGGGGGGGTGGGGGTGGGGGTTGGCTGGTCAGTCAATAAGTCAGTCGACAGCAGCCTCAGTCGCATTCATGAAAACAAAAACTACAAAAAAAAAAAAAAAGTAGCTCCAGGGACTCTCTAGCGGTACATAATCAGAATGATTATATATATATATATATATATATATATATATATATATATATATATATACACACACACACACATATACAATACACATACAATAAGGTTGTATTAGTATACAGTCATTCATTAGTTTGTTAACTCACAGTGCATGAACTAATGTTTAATAATGCATTAGTAAATGTAAGCTAATGCTAAACAAGTATTGTTTATACTTTGTTCATATTAGTAAATACCTATAATGAAGCCTTACTGTAAAGTGTGACTTTATCATTTGGTACCATGAAATTGTCTAAAAATTAATTATCATTGAACTAAAATAAAAAGCCATTTTGCCCATCACACAAGCAGCACCAAATGCAGGTTTGAACAAACTCTAATATTTACATTTAGTCATTTAGCAGACGCTTTTATCCAAAGCGACTTACAAATGAGGACAAGGAAGCAATTTACACAAGTATAAGAGCAGCAGTGAACAAGTGCTATAGACAAGTTTCAGGTACCAGCAGTATCATTGAGAACGGCACTCAACTGCACAAATACTTACAATACACAGTAATATACTGGTGAAGTCAATTACAATATAAACGTTTATGTGTTGATATGATTTTGTACCATAAATGACCACTTTAGCAGCTTTTACACACACACACATATTATTTATATATTTATATATATATATATATATATATATATATATATATATATATATATATATATATATATATATAAATTGCCTATAATACTATAAAAAAATATTATTTTGTATAATGATATGCATTGAAAGGTTTTATAAGCTATGCACAGACTTCTCTTAAAACTAAACAGTTAACAACAATGTTTAGATTTCTGTGCTAGAAATACATGCAAATCTGAACATATTTAATTAAATCAGGCTTCATTTTCATATGTAAACTACATTTTAAAAAACTATTTTTAAAAAAAGTAGTTTTTAATGTAATCAGTCCACGGGGGCAGTATACACAATAGAAGTCCTTTTTTTCTAGAAGTAAGCAGGTCTATAATACCTGAAGAATATGGTTTGATTAGCTGATGGGGACATGACTGAACTGTACTGTATTCTACTGCATACTACTGACGACAGCTAATAAAGCAAATCAACAGACAGGATAATAAACTGTTGCAAGAGACCTTAAAAAAAAAAGACTTTATACAAAGCAACATGTTTACTATAAAGAGTGAATAGTTATCAAGGGTGCATTTATATAAGGGATAACACAGAAGGTTATAATTTCTCTCTTTTTCTATATTTTAACCCTTGTCCATCAGTATTAACCATTTATACTCCACTCACTGGGGGGAAAACCCTGGAGAGTTACTGGGGGTTATTGCAAGACATTTTGAACTTTTTACGACACCAAAATCTCTGTAATCTGCCACTTAAGCATTATTTTTCTGCTATTGTCTACAGAAAAAAAACATTGTTATACAATGACTTGCCTAATTACTCTAACTTGCCTAGTTAAGCCTTTAAAGGTCACTTTAAGCTGAATACTAGTATCTTAAAGAATATCTAGTCAAATATTATTTACTGTCATCATGGCAAAGATAAAATAAATCAGTTATTAAAACTATTATGATTAGAAATGTGTTGAAAAAATATTCTCTGTTAAACAGAAATGGGGGGGGGGTATACAGGGGGGCTAACGTCTAACTTTAACTGTATACAGTATATCTTTTTTAAAGAATTGAAAGATGGATAAGTCTGTATGTGTGTTTTTTAGACCTATATTTGTCCACGTGTGTCCCCCATCAGCTGTCTTTGCGCTGTCAGCTCCAGCAGATCCTCCATCTCCTAAAGAGAGGCTGTCATGCTGCTTTCTGCTAAAAATCTACCCTAAAAACCCTGCGCTTCACTTCAGCCTGGATCTGTCAAACTGCAGATCTTCAGCCTGATATAAACATGATGCTGATCAATAATTACTCCGCAGGCTCACAGCTTTATTATTGATGCAGAAAGTCACTCACCGTCTTCACGTGGGACTGGTCTTGCTGGTTTTCAGTTCACTTGGATCGCAGACTTGTTTTGAGAAGCCCATGTCGTGACAAACCTAAAATTTGAAAACGAATAATTTTTAATGACTTCATATTTTAATATTGTGTATTTTTAATCAATGCATACATCTAAACATATATGAGACAACAATAAAAACAGATCAAGACACAAATCTTTTTATCACTTGCAATGAAAACTGGAACATATGCATTTGGTATTCAGACACCAGATCAGAAAAAACACATTTACTGCATGAGACATTCCTTCATAAAACCTTCTTTTTTTTTTTGCAATCATATGTTGAATTTTGTTGCCATTTCTATTAAATTAGATGATGATTTTGGCATAATTTCTGTTCATTATGAGTAAGTTGTCAATTACATTTGATCGTGAGCGTTTTACACGGTAATAGCACCAAATAACACTCCTAAAAAATTGTTTCTGAAAAGTTGTCAATTTTGCAGATTCAACAGGGTTAATTCATTCTGACACCGGGCCACAATGCATGACAGGTACCTGGCAACACAGAAATGCAATGCGATGCAATGCAAAAAATAAAGAAATAATAACAGAAATAAAAACCTTTATCTGAACTCAAAACTCCTGCCTGTTCCAAGAAGAAAATATGCAACTGATGTAATTAAGTGATGTAAATTAACAATGTTCAATAAAAAAAAAGAATATATTCAAAATGTGTAAGTAAATGATTAACTATTCAAATCAATATTTATATATCTTATTGAGGTATACACTCACCGGCCACTTTATTAGGTACTGTCCAACTGCTCATTAACGCAAATTTCTAATCAGCCAATCACATGGCAACAACTCAATGCATTTAGGCATGTAGACATGGTCAAGACAATCTGCTGCAGTTCAAATCGAGCATCAGAATGGGGAAGAAAGAGGATTTAAGTGACTTTGAACACCTGGCATAGTAGTTGGTGCCAGACGGGCTGGTCTGAGTATTTCAGAAACTGCAGATATACTGGGATTTTCATGCACAACCATCTCTATGGTTTACAGAGAATGGTCCAAAAAAGAGAAAATAGATAGTAAGCGGCAGTTCTGTTGGCGCAAATATCTTGCTGAGGCCAGAGGTTAGAGGAGAATGGCCAGACTGGTTCCAGCTGATAGAAAGGCAATAGTAACTCAAATAACCACTCGTTACAACTGAGGTATGCAGAAGAGCATCTCTGAATGCACAACAGAGAAGGAACAAGGCAGTTCTGAAGGCAAAAGGGAGTACTAGCAAGGTGTACCTAATAAAGTGGCCGGTGAGTGTATATTAAGTTACTTTGAATGATTATAAATGCTTTATTAACCCAACTTCATCCAGTTTTGTGGCCTAATCTAAAGTGAAGACTTTGTAAATCCCTTATAAATGACAAGGACTTAAAATCAAACTAACAATAAATCTTTGCAAGTTCATTTTAAAAATAAAATTACTGTAAAGCTTAAACATTGCTGAATATGAGGAAAATACAAAATACAACATAAAATTGGATAAAACAACAATATAATATATTACAATGTTATGCAGCAATGTTTAAACTGTAATTTTATTTTAGATGAGATTGAAAACATTTATTTTTTATTTAATACAGTTTCATTTGTGTATCTTGAAATGAGTAAAGTCGTCTAAACACAGGTGGAGCTGGGGTGGTGGAGGGTCTCAGAAAACATGCTGCACATGCTAGCATAAAACTACACTGAGCCATTTAAAATGTTGAGGAGCAAATGCGTGTAGTTGAAGACATAGGAGAAGAACAACAGATAAAGACTAAATATGACAGAACTTTGTATTTAGACCTTTTTGATGGTTTGTTTGTTTGTTTTAATGACAATTTGCAAAAATAACAAATCAGGGTTATGTTGCCAAATGTTAATTTATTAACTCTTCTGAAGGTAAAACAATGGTATTGTGTTCTTCAAAAATCAATGTAAACATGTCTAATATCATGACATTGTTGTTTAGACAATGTGGTGCTCTATACTTAATTTTAAATTTGGAAGAAATGTCATAAGTAGTTTATAAATTAGATATCCAGATGCATCGCACCACGCAGCGCAATGCAGCGCCATGCATTTTAGAATTGTAAACAGGTTTATATCAGGGTACGCACACTGTTCATATTTCTGCCGCGACACAGAGCACCATCTGAATAATTTCATTCAGCATGCGAATGTGCGCATCCGGTGTGTGTTACTTCCAACCGTCATGTGCGCGGTGCATCCGGTGTGCTTTAGTTTTGTGGATCAGTGACTGCAGGAAAAGGAACATTACGCTGGATACCAACATTATCTGCATAAACAGCGATGAATGTTTGCGCCTCACAACAGGTTTTTAACTTTGGTTTCATTCTACTGTACTTATTTTGTCTACGAAAGTTTGAACTTTGAGAGTGTTTAAACAGAGAAAAGTGTGAAAATGCTAATGCCTGCCTGAGAAAAGTGTGTAGTGAGGGGTTTTACAGCCTTAAAACATCTATAATAATTGTAAAAAATAAAGCTGACTACTTCACAGATTTCGCCGGTTGCGGGTTATTTTTAGAACATAACTCCCCCCCAAAATAACTGGCGACTACTGTATATAGAGCATATTGAGGGATGTAAACTAAAACAATGGCCCCAAACGCATTCCCTGTTTTACATTTGTAACTTCCATAGCTTCTGAGAATACAGAAAGAGTCACATATTGATCAATAACGCTATGATAGCTGCTTTAACGTTAAGTTATAATTGAATTGCCTCTTGTTACAGTTAAGAAATAGTCTGAAAACAAGCAGGACATGTTCATAGGCCAATGACTTCAGCACACTGAAATAGTCTATGTGCTGATGCCAAAATTATTAGCTCTCCAGTTAATTTTGTTTTCCTTTTCAAATATTTCCCAAATTATGTTTATCAGGGCAGGAAATTTTTCACAGTATTTCCTATAATATTTTTTCTTCTGGAGAAAGTCTCATTTGTAAAAGCAGTTATTATTTTAAATGATCATTTTAAGGTCAATATTATTAGCCCCCTTAAGCAATATTTATTTTTTCCAACTGTCTACAGAACAAACCATCATTATACAATAACTTAACCTAGTTAAGCCTCTAACTGTCACTTTAAGCTCAATACTAGTATCTTGAAAAATATCTAGCTACATTTTCTGTACTGTCATCATGGCAAAGATAAAAGAAATCAGTTATTAGAAATGAGTTATTAAAACTATTATATTTAGAAATGTGTTGGAAAAAAATCTCTGTTAAATAGAAATTGTGGAAAAATATACAGGTGGGCTAATAATTCAGGAGGGCTAATATTTCTGACTTCAACTGTATATATAATAAGAAAAGAAACTGGAATTGGGAAGAAATATAAAATCGCTTAAATTAAAAATATAAAAATAAAGCTTTGCCAACTCATAGAGACGTTCACATGCGTGCAAACTTTCTTCCTCAATTGGCTCATTTTGGCTTTCATGGGCTCTATAATAACATTTTCTACCTCATGAATTTTGCTGAATATGAAATGAATATCTTCATAAATGGATATTAAGGCTTTAGCTGTGCTTAGCCGCTGGAGTATAATAGAAACTCACATTTTTGCTTAAGCTGAACAATAACTCGCGGCAAATAATCCGCCGAGGTATAAAAACCTAATGCCGCACATATCTTTATTAGTCTGAGAAATATTTCCTCTGATCAATAGATAAAAATACATGGTGCTCATATATATGCTGTCAAAAGTGCCTTATTAAACTTTCATCTTTGTCTAGAGTTCACCAAAATAGCTGAACGGTATTAACTACAGATGTGCTGCCTATAGGATCATTCATTTAGAGCAGATGACAGGTCAAATATATGATTCTGTCAGAGATAAAGATCATTCATCACCACACACACACACACACACACACACACACGCGTTCTCTATTACTGTAAGGCCTAATAATATCATTCAAAGCGCTGATGAGATTCAATCTGGGATATATGAGCAAACAAACAGGCCTGCCTTCATTAAAAGCTGAATATTGTTTTAGTGCCGCGCTCGCTAATGCTTCCATCTCCTTTTACAATGACACCCAGTCAGCAAAAAATGCTAATCTGCTTTTATTGACTGTGTTTGCGCCATGCTCAAATACGCCTATAAACGAAATCGAATGACTTTCGCATCACATAATGCAATTTATGAGGATATCTACACCATATTTTGTGGGAAAACAATCCCATATGAGTGAGCTGCTGTGTTTTT
The DNA here is from genome assembly GCF_903798145.1 of Danio aesculapii. Taxonomy (NCBI): domain Eukaryota; kingdom Metazoa; phylum Chordata; class Actinopteri; order Cypriniformes; family Danionidae; genus Danio; species Danio aesculapii. Next base: position 37,555,282 of record NC_079444.1, read on the forward strand.
AATCAATACGCTAATAATCATGCCTATAGAAATTCACAAATATACTTCATTCACATTGTTGCACTCTGTTTCAGCATGGCCTTATATGAAATTCACTTTTTTTTCCCCAAAGTTCTCCTTTTTCTTCCTTCTATTTATATTTTTAAGAATAGTTCTTTTCCATTTAATGGTTACATGCATTTTTATTAATCAGAATTTGCCTTTTTACTAAAACATAATACAGTTTTATAGCTCTTACACTACTAGGAACTCGATCAAGTGTTTATTTTTGATCAATTATGCTCAAATTAAAACATGGTAGAAAAATATTATTAATTGTTCCTTTTACAGGGTTTTTTTGTAGGTTTTATGAAGATTATTTCAAGAGCAAATTCAAGAGAATAAGTAAAGAAAAAGTGAATGTATGAATTTATGGTAACACAATAGGCCCTCTCATAGACCAGGCGCAATAAGGCGCAAGATGTGGTTGGCGTGAATGTTGCTAACAAATCTTTGGCTTAAAGGGCACCTAGGTTAGCCCTTTTTTCAGATTTAATACAAGTGTTTTCCGTACAACACCGTTTTCCTTATCCACGAAAGTAAAGGAGTAAAGAGTAAAAGTAAAGAGAAAGTAAAGAGGCCGAATAGAGGAGGCTCGTTCCTTATCCTCACACTGCGTATGGTCTGTTTAACTGTTTTCTCGCTAGTGAACCATTCAGTTTTTACACTTACAAAGTTCAACATGTAAATGGCAAATATGCCATGGTGAGATGCAACAGACTTTTAAAGGGAATGTGAGATGAGACTCTGATTGGTTTAATGCACGTTATGCTCAAAACACACTCATAACTCATTAAGAGAATAAGCACAACCCTGATAGACCATGTGTTGGGGTGCAGAGCATATTTTTCAATCTTTAAAATAGTAAAAGTGGATTTGGAAATGCCCTTAATGCTTTTGTGCCATACGCTTTAGACTTTGAGCTTAGATTGTTAAAATATGGCCCAAAATGTGATCATTTTCTCTAAATATAAATATTTACAGCAAGGAAATGATGTTATAAATCAGTGGAAGGAAACGAATTATATTTGCAACAATTCTAAAATTAATAATAAAAGTTATTATAATAATTAACTTTTGTTGGTGTGCCTTGTTTGCCATGTAATATTGAAACGTTTTTGTTTCAAACTCTTTTGAGAACTGGAGTGTGATCTGATGTGTATCTGTGTATTATTCTAGATGGAGGAGAGGGAAAAAGGTAAGCTCTGTCACATGATGTACATGGCGTACACGCAGCATTCTTTTTGTTATACACACTAGGTTATGGATTTGTGCCTTACTTGTAAGTTTTGCTTTGTAAGGAGAGAGTAGGTAAAATACAACGTCTCAGATGTTGAAGGTTTAATTTTTGTTTTATTTTGTAGTTCTACGGAAAGAGTTTAATGGTTAGTTAGTTGATTTTTGTTTTATTCTTTTCTTTTGTTTGGCACAGTCCTATTCCCTTTGTCCTCCTTATGTCTGTTAAACTTGGTACATTTTTTTATTGTGAAATTGTCTTATTTCTTATACCTACTTTTGTGTGAAATTGTATTTTTCTATTAGCATTTAAATATCCACAGCTTGTTTACAACAAACAAGTTCACTTAAATAGCACTTTTGTGTTTTGTTGTTCCTCATCTATAATAAATGGCAGTAATAATTACAACTGGCTTAATGTTTTCCTTTTCGTTCCCCTCGACCATTAAAAAGTAACAGAATGGATGTAACAATAGTTATACAAAAAATAGATTAAGATTTAAATAATTCTGAAAACATTAGGAAAAACTTTATTTAATGTACCTTCTGGCCACACAAAATCATCTTCCTCAGTTTTATCTGTCTAATTTGTGAATTTAAAAATGCTTTTATTTGGATTTAGCAAAATGTTTAGATATTTGTTTTGAACAACAGATACAGCAACTTTATATTTTTAACAATTTTACTTGTTGTCAGAAAAGTGTCTAGTTTGTTGGAATTCACACATTGTCAGTCATGTAGAAAACTATGGGAATATATGAATATCACATATTTAATATTAAACACGCTTGGATTTTAAAATTTATCAAAATAATTGTACAAAATTGCAGTTTACATATTCAGTAATTTTCTAACATTAGTATTACAAGTATGCACATATAGTGCACAGCAATAATTTTCAGGTTTCAATACCATTATACCTTCATAATAAACAATGCACTTATATAGGAGACAATTAATTAATATTATTTATTTAATGGCTAAAAATGCGTATGTGTGATTGTCATCACGGGACAGTGTGGAGGAGAGAGAAAGGTGAGGTAAGATGGCGAGTCATGCACCAAGTGACCTGGTCTCGAAAAAGAACACAACCTCTGCAGTTTGGCAGTATTTGGGGTTTCGACCGAATGAGAAGGGAGACGTTGTAAATACGAACTACAGGTCTGCATTCCCGCTGCTGTACCGCATGAGCCACAGGACCTGACTAGACTTCTTGCGGTGCGGGGATAATTTTCCAAATAAAGCCTGGGAGCGGTCGGTAACTCTGGTGTAATTTGACCAGGAGCGGGTGGTCTAACAATATTGCTCCCGAGCGAGCGAGCATCCGCATGGATGCTGTTTATGTGTGTGTGTGTGTGTGTGTGTGTGTGTGTGAATGAGAGAGAGCGTGATGCTGTGTGTCACTTGGTTGGTGGTGTCTCTTTCACACACATACACACACACACACAGAGACAGACAGCACTGCACTGCACTGCGTGATGCTGTGCATCGCTGGCTTGGTGCTGTCTATGTGTGTGTGTGAATGAGAGAGAGCGTCCCGCGCAGATCTCTAATACGAACAGTAATACGATAAACAGGTGACCGCGAACCTAAGGTCGCATTTACAGTATTCACTTTCTGAATGGTTTATGTACAAGCCAACAGTTTGGTGATGCTGATGCTTACATCATTTTTTTTTTATTATGCACGGTAAAACCAGATACCGAGGTAAAACAGGGAGGAGGTTTGACGGTATTAAAATTATTGTTGGTATTATAAATATTGTTGGTAATGTGTATATGTTGGATCGATTGGGTAGCTTTACATAAAGGAAAATTAAGACCTGTTTAAATTCAAGACAAACAAGATAATATTTCAGTGAATTTAAGACCATTTAAGGCCTAAAACTTTGTTTTAAATTTAAGATATTTTAAGACCCCATGGACACTGCTGGCTCAGGCTGATCCTGGACCAGCGGAAACTAGCAGGATGCAAACAACACATTCTCATCGCACTGGCAGGAGCTGGTCTGTAGAGGCGTGTCTGATCCTCCATGAATATTCATATGTGCTTTACAACCGTGTGTTTACGAGTGTCTCCTGCAGTAAAGATGCGTAGGAGTGGAGCAGACCCCGCTGCAACTCGCCTCTCGTTAACAGTAATTAAGCATCAGTCTGAAGCTCAGGCTTAATTGGCAATTAACGATATGTTTGATAAGGGTGAGTGTGTCAGGTCTATGTTTAGAATACATTAAGGTAAATAAGCACTCAGAGTGCACCGAGATGCTCGTGATGCAAACAAACTTATACACCAAAGCAGACTGCAGGCATAAAGTCACTCTCATGGTAACCGAGTGAGCGTTCTTCATCGTTAACATCAAAAATATTTATCAAACACAATCCTGGTCAGTACTCGAGGTGCAAAGCATACTGGGACACCAATAGCAGTAAAGTCAAAGTCATTTCACTCAGCAGCCATCTTTGAAAGGCCTCTCGGGCAGTATGCTCGACCATTCTGTTTGAATGGGGAAACATCACATTCTCCAAAATTGCTTGCCAAACTTAAGATTAAATTTCATATTAGGAATTACCAATAAAATTAATTAATTTCTAAATGTACAAAATCACAAATCTGCAAAAACTCAAGTCTGGACTAAGCCCCTCGCTTCGGAAGACCCACCCCTTCACTGACAAAGGTCAAGAATTTGTCTCGTACATTAGCTCATCTGTCCAATTTTGACTGCAATGGCATCATAAATAGTGGAATAACCCATCAAAAAAGGCTGCTATGCCTTTTATGACCAAGCAGAATCCTCTGTTGGCTTTCGCTTCAGTGTGACTTTAGCTAATCCGTTGGCCAATGCCATAAATATTTACATTAGATGTTGCCTACGCTATTGCTGTCTATTGGAAGAAATGCGTCAATAGAGCTGCCATTTTAGTACAGGGTAGCGCTCCTTTGATTTGATTTGATTTGATTTATTTATTTTCGAACAAAATATCATCCATAAAATATCATTAACAAAAAATACATTTCAACATGGTCGAAAATGGAGTGGGATGAAGCACAAGCTTATTATTTTCCCACCCCATTACCACATACATCATTCGTCTATTACTTCAACTTATTTCTTCCTTTACTTATCTCTTCCTTTCACATGAACACATTCTATCCTTTCGGCATATCCGACAAACTATATGTTTGGTTCCATTTGTACCCTTATAACTTGTAACATAAACCCAGAGAAAACAAAAAAACCTAGTACTGCAAAGAGCCATTAATTAAAATTTCATCATGCCTTTCTCTTTTTATATCTTTTCAATTACCATCATCATTATATTCCTTTAATAATATATATTTATACAACTTTTTAAATTGATTAATATCCTGACATTGTTTTAAAGTCAGATCTAGACTGTTCCATAGTTTTACACCACAGACAGACATACACAAACTTTTTAAAGTTGTTCTTGTTTTCAACCTCCAAAAATTTAGTTCTTCTCTCAGATTATACCCCCTTGTCGTTCTTCGAAAAACGTTTGTATGGATTTTGGAAGTAGTTTATGAATGTGAAATGAATGTGAGACCAAGGTGAAGTAGAGCACTGGCCATCTGGAGCCCAAGATATATACACATATATCTATGATCGGGAGTTTTCCTGGTGGTCCGTATGCAAATGTATTTTTTTTTAATTATGAAAATTATCATTTTACATATATGTCAGTATCATTTTACTGACAAAGAGCCTGTTTGAGCGCATGAAAATGTATTATCCTCCCTGTTAAATTAGATGTAATCAATGTCCTAAAACACATACCATCTCCTGCTTTCACTTCTCATTCCAACAGAAGGAGCGATTCATTCGTTATGAATGACTAGTGTGAACCACTGATATCCCTGCGTCTCAATGTACATATTCATGTATCTGATTTAAATGGTATATAATATTTGCAATATTCAATAATTCATGGTTGGACAGTATGTATTGAGGCACAGGCACCATGTTATCGGGCACCCTTATAAGATCAAAAACTAGCGTAACTTCACTTAGCTGGCAATAAAACAAGTTTCTGGCACCGCAGCATCATGTTATCATATTTCATTTACATTGTTTGCTGATTTTATTCAACAAAACTAGCATAAGCCTAGTATTTAGTGCAAGTTGGTGTTACTTAATTTGCCTTATGGTCAGTGCAGTAATTGACTGTATTATCATAACATTACTTGTTGAGCACAAAAGTTCCTAACATAAAAAAATAGAAAAATGTTCTGCCTTTATGCTTTGTTTGCTCATTATTACAACCGTACACAGCGCTATAGTGTGCTACTAGTGTGATTGAATGACTTTTGTCCTGGGAGCCCTGTACAAATATGGTGGCGCTATTGACGCATGCTCAGGGCCCGTATGCATTATCTAGTGTATATATATATATATATATATATATATCTATGGGCCAATGCTAACAAATATTTTCATTTTATAATCTGACGTAAGAGAAGTCTTCTTTCGCTAGTGTATTGTTTTTAAACAGAGAAAACATTCTGTGAGTAACTTTTATTCTAAATCTTGGACGAAAAAAATTACCAATAAAAAGGTGTGAAGCGCCAAAAGCAGCCCATATTAAAGTTAGTTTGAACACTATTTTGGCTATTGTAGTTGTCCATGAATTATCAAATGTACTTTCTTTTCTTTCCAAAAGAGGCTAGAAAAATTGTGAAGCTCTACGTTATTGTTATCATTTATATTATTAATATTATTATTATGTATTGCTTTTTATTGAAATAGCCAAATTCAGGAAGGTTGAATAATAAATGGCAATAGACCTTAATTTAAAACTTGAACAGATTCCTGTTTTTTTTCTAATAATGTGTGATGTAATAAATTTGTACTTTAAAAATAAGCATTTTTTCATATTTCTTTATTGTAAATCTTCAGGAAGTATTTTTGTGTGGTTTTGATGACCATCTGATAAGCTAATCCAGCTAATCCAAAATAGTGCTTATAAAATCTCATAATAAAATAGAAAAGAGGCAATGAATTTCATAGTTGATTCGTGGTGTCCCGTGATGTGGAGACGTTAGATTATTTAAAAAAAAAAAAAAAAAATATTAGTGCAGCGTGGAGCAGAGTGAACATGGTCTCCTCTCGTGCACTGATGCAGAGTTAGGCACCTCATAGAAAGGGATGGAGGAAAGGAGTTCAACAGCAATGCAAATCACTACTGAATCCTACTTCTGTTCCATTTTGAAGTGAGTAACGTAAAGTCCCTGGTGCTGGTGTTTAGTCTTTATTCAGCTTGACAAGTTAGTGTTAGCTCATTAACCCTTAGAGCGGAACTGAAAAATTCTAACTTTGGCTTTGGCGCGTTGGCTGGCTGAGCCAAAGAAACACGTGTCATACTATCACAATTATGTAGCGTTTTAACCACCCAATTAACCACCTTATTTTATGAATTAGACATGTAAATACACACAAGTACTAGTAAACAACGCATTTAGAGTTTGTAAAACACACAAGAAAGTCTAACAATCCATTGAAATATAATTTGTCGATGTTTTTAATTCATATCAGATACACGTAGTGAAAGTAACAGTAAAGTTAAAGGTATTCCTCTCTCATTTCGCCAGCCACTTGAATATATTTGGGAAGTAACTGATGATTGTACATGCTAAATCATGCGTGTTCCGCTTTAATGAATGAGGAATATGACCGGATGCAAGTAAACATGTCGACACCCATCTCTCATTATAGATCACGATCATTTAAACAACAAAATACACTTACACGTTTATGTGAATTGGAATATCAGGTAGTTGATGACATGATGAGCAAGCGTGTGAATATGTTGGATTAAAATGGAAAAACTAAATAAAGAGATACATGTCATACATCGCTATCGTGGCTGCGGTGTATCACGTGACAAACATGACGCGTCACCACGGAAATATTAAGGGTGAACATTCTAAAATAATGATCGCCTAAAAAAACTCTCTCGGTTCCAGATTAAATCCTTTAAACTCACCAGTGAAAGGGTTAATAACAGTAGTAAAGCTGCGGTGGTAGAGTTACATTGCACCTTGCATTGAAAGACTAAAGACAAGTTTTTGATTCATTCGCCTTTTTTGGATCATTATTTTTTTTCCATCTGTGGTCATGTATAGCTACATTGCAAAAAAGCTTTACTTACTTACGTCATTTTGTCTAGTTTCCAGTCCAAATATCTAAAAAAAAACTTAAATCAGGATTACTAGAAAAGAAAAATGAGAAAATGAAGTGATGCTTAAAACTTCTGTTTGAGATTATATCTCATTAAGATTATTTTTCTTACCCCATCGGAAAATATTTTTGCTTTACAAGACATAATTTATTTTGCTATTTAATGCGTCTCGTATGTATTTTAATTTAAATTTTCTTTTAGATATTTGGATTGAAAACAGGACAAAACTACTAAGTTAGTTTTTTATTTTATTATTATTATTATTATAACAGCTCAGGGATGTTTAAGGACAACATGTTTGTGCAGTTTCAAAAGAATGTAGCTCTGTTTTTGAATAAAGGGTTGGAAATGAATGCTTTTCTTGTTTTTTTTTTTTAATCAGATTCATCGAATAATCGGAAAAAGAATCAACAGATTAATCGATTATTAAAATAATGGTTAGTTGCAGCTCAAAACATCATATCGAGGAATAAATCTGTTAAAGTCTGAAATCTGTAAAACTTTATTTATTGATCAGACAATATATCACTTTATTAAATGTTAATAAAAGTTCCTTTTTTCTACTTCAAGTTTAAAAGTTGCTGGAAGAAAGATCAAGGTCCCATAATGCAATTCAAAAGCATAAATAAATGGGGGAAAATAAAAACATAAATCACAGAATACAGAAAACTGCTAAATAATTTTTTTAATGTACAGTATTTCAGCCAAATATTGTCATATTCTTTATTTTAGGTGATTTATAAATCTTAAAAACTTACATTTTGTGGACCAGGGTCATAATTGAGATGCCTAAGAAATTTGTCTATCAAATATATTAGCAAACTCTACACAGAAACATCAACTGGCCCAGCCGGGACTCGAACCAGCGACCTTCTTGCAGTGAGGTGACAGTGCTAACCACTGAGCCCCACACCTAAGGTTAAGTTTCAATATCGTTCCTGTACCACCAGTCGCACCAAATTGGAAAAATAATGACCAAACCCGTCCTCAAACCCCGATTCCCTCTGAAGATTGCTTTTTAGATTTTAAACGGAAGCCATTACATTAACACATGCTCCAGTGGAAGTAAAAGCTCTGGCGAGAGCATAACTTTTTCAAATTAAACCGCTATGAGACCTTAATTATTCCATTGGAATGGGGTCAAGGATGAACTGCAACAATGTAATTATATTAGATCAGCCAGAACTCAAAGGTTATTTCAGACGTTTGGCAGAGCGGCGGAGCAGCTTAGCCAACGAAAACCGCTCATAAACAAACCTGTGTCAACCCAATAAAGATAATGTGAATCTGGGCGAAAAGAGGATATTGGCCAACATGCGTTTCAGAAAACATCTCGTGTCTTAATAAGCGTGCAGTGGTTTGGGAGAGGAGAGACGTCTTTCCGGAGAACTTCTCTCTCCACCGGCGCGCCTGTTTTTCCCTCCCAGAAGGTCGTTTGGTTAATGCACATTTTGGTCTTCACAGGCTCTTAACTGCTTTTTAATCAGTGATTATTAGAGATGTGGAAGGCTGTGCAGGCGCCGGAGTCCCCAGACGCAGGAGAGTGCCTGTCAATATGTCATGTCAATTAAGCCCAGCGAGAGACACCAGGAGGAATGAGCTCATCGCTGAGCACCAGCACACTGCTTCTGAATCATAGTAGTGTGCTGGATCTGTACAGGGGAGAGTTTTTTTATCTGTAGTAGTGGACAAGCTGGACGATGCACTAGACGATTATTGGAAATCGTTAGCTACACTGTAAAAAAATAAATAAATAATACTGGTTGCCTTACATTTTAAGCCAAATTTAATTAACCTTATGAGTCAATTGAACTTACAGAGGTCAAATTTATTAGAACAAAGAATTTTCACAGTATTTCCTATAATATTTTTTCTTCTAGAGAAAGTCTTATTTGATTTATTTAGGCTAGAATGAAAAAAAAAGCATTTTAAGGTCAATATTATTAGCCCCCTTAAGCATTTTTTTATTTTGATTGTCTACAGCAGTGATGTGCAATCATTATACTTACAAACATTGCACGCCAACTAGGACTACTTTCTCAGTTGTATAAAGCAAAACGTCACGCAAATGTAAAGGTAAGGATGATTAGAGTTATAGCCTAATTACCAGCTCATGCGTGCATCACGTCTGCGACTCGTACTGTATCAGAGTCGCACAAGTCTATAACTTCACAAACTATATGCTCTCTCTTTGAGTAAACACATTAACATATCAATATTGTTGTCCAATGAATGTGCTGTGAGTGTTTTATAATGGACGTGTTCATGTACAAGAGGATCTAGCGAGGCTCAGTGGTGTTTCCGTGGCAAACAGTTGGTCACTGTTCCTGTCAGTGAACTCTAATAATATCCAGCTGCAAACCCAACTGCCTTCAGATTGATGTGTTTCAACAGATTTAGAGTATTTAAATGTTTTGTTTAATGAATATGAATAGGAGATCAACAGATGAAAAGTAGTCATTCCAATTCAAAGCAGCAGCAGTTTTTTTTTTTTTGCCATCTCCTGTTGTCCTGTCAGGTTCATTTATTGAAGAAAAGGCCCAAATACTCTGCAGTTGTAAAGAATATCTGGTCAAAACTTTTTAATTCAGATAATTTCAATATGCGTGTGTTTAAAAAATAAAATAAAATAAAAAAGTATAATATATATCAAAAAATATCCAAAACAATGTTTAACTTTTTATTAAATGCTTTAGAAATCTAAGAGAATTATAGTATAAGGCAAAACAAATGTTTTGCTAATAAATTTAGGTGTAAAATAAGCGTTTTTTTAGACAAAATGTCTGACAGGCCTTCAAAATATTTTTACAGAAGGAGGTGGGCCTCGAAGTGAAAAGGTTGAGAACCCCTGGTCTACAGAACAAACCATCAATATACAATGACTTCACTAATTAACCTAGTTAAGCCCTTAAATGGCACTTTAAGCTGTACAGACGTGTCTTGATAAATATCTAGTCAATTATTATTTACTGTCATCAAGGCAAAGATAAAATAAATCAGAAATGAGAAATGAGTTATTAAAACTATTATGTTTAGAAATGTGTTAAAAAAATACTCTCTCTGTTAAACAGAAATTGGGGAAAATATACAAGAGGACTAATAATTCAGGAGGCTAATAATTCTGACTTCAACTGTACATTATATTAAACTGACTTAAAACAGCTTGTGTAACTTAAACAATTAAGTTAGAACATGACTAACTTTGTTCAATAAGTTACAATTAACTAAAAATATATGTTTTCATGACTTATTGATCACATACTTTTTTTACATACTTTTTATTAGTTTTCTGTATGTTTGAGATTAAATTTTTGAGATAAATTTAAATAAAATATTTTTTGTAAATGTATATTTTTTGTAAAATGCTGATAATAGAAAATAATAGAAGGCACAACAACCTTTCATACAAACATTTTAGAGAAAATGTCAGACAAGTGGGCCTTCAAAAATTGATTGGAGAAAGAAGTGAGCCCCGAAGTGAAAAAGGTTGAGAACCCCCGCTCTATGGGATGTTGTTCAATTCACCCTTACCTTTATAAGTTATCATGCACATGTTCAAAAACAGCACCCTAGTTTGTCAACATCCTGACGCTGGCTAAGAGGTTAATTTTGTTGAAATATATGTAGTATAGAGTGTATATTGGTTCAGGCACAGTTTAGGCATCATGCGATCGTAAAAATATATAAATACCAGCAACTGAATAAAATTGCATACATTTGCTTGATGTGTTAGAAAGACCATTTCGGACAAACATACTAGCAAGTAATGATGCTGTAAAATGTCCATAGTAATCCACTGAACTGCTCAAACACCAACATACACATTTTCCTTTCGCTCCATCTCTTCTGCATGATGCCGTGCTGAACTTCAAAAGCAAGGTTCCAGCTCGTTCATTACTGTTATCAGCCTGAACGATTTCTCTGGTCCCAATCAATAGTTTCCTCAGAGCGAGCGCGACTGAGGAACACACGCGGGAAGCTGGAGAGCATCAATCACGCCATCCCAACTGCAGAAAGTTCACAGCAGCCCTCAAGCAGATGCGCTGCTCACTCGCACTCACAACAATAGAAAAACAAGGCTTCATAGGTCAGCCTAGAAACCCTCACGCTTATTCTGCTTTATTGAGATTTAACTGACACCTGATTTACCAATCACTTTATGAGCATGTTACTACATTATTTGTGGAAAAACGGTCATATCGTGTACAGACAGAACTTAAGTGTTAGGACAAACCATAAAACTGACAAATCTGAATTCCAAAGGGCCAAATGATAAGGTATCCTGTAACGTTTCTCTTTTTTAAATATTTCCTAAATGATGTTTAACAAAGCAAGACATTTTTTACAGTATTTCCTATAATATCTTTTATTATTTGTTTTATTTTGGCTAGAATAAAAGTAGGTTTTAATTTTTAATACCTATTATAAGGTCAATATTATTAGTCAATAGTATTAGCAATAAATCTTGGGTTGTCTACAGAACAAACCATTGTTATACGATGACTTGCATAATTCCTCGATCTTGCCTACAGTATGTGAGAGTGCAATTGTTTATATGGCAAAACAGGTCTTTTTCACCAAGATGGTTCACACAGATTCCAAAGGCAGATACTCATAAGATAAGGGTCTGGTTAATATGTGTGTGGACTTTCTGGGTTTTATGATGTGCTCACATGTTTATTGGTTAGTTTGTATGTCTCAGTATTTGGGTTTTGGTCACATGGTCAAGAAAGACACAAACTAGGCGGTAAACTTTGCTCTGCCTCTTTTCCGGCTTTACTGCCATCAGGCTCTATTTGAGGCCTTCTCTCTGGTATTTGTCTCTCTCCCTCTGTCTCTCTCCCACTCTCTCTCTCTCAGGTAACTTTATATTTAAGCTGGGTACAAAAATTATAATATGTTTTTATTACTTCATGTTTAATCTTTTTATACAATGATTTTGTAATTCAGTTGTAACCATCGCAAGTTATTGTCATTAAATCATTTCATTTTCAAGCACTTGTGAATTACTTTTGATTTAACATCAACACTTAATTGTTCCATATTGCAACACAAGACAGTCACATAATAGCAACGCTCTCCAAGATTTTTAGCTATTATTTTTGGTAAAAGATTGCATAAGGATGGTTAGACTAGAAAAGTTTTCATCATCATTCTGATAACTTTTTAGTCATTCAGCAGAACTACAGTTCGAACCGCTGTAGTTAAAATCCCATTCTTTCACCTAATTACCCTAAGTTAAGGCTTTAAAAACCACCTTAAGCTAAATACTATATCTTGAAAAATATCTAGTTAAATAAGATGCACCTTCATCATGGCAAAGATTAAAGAAATCAATAATTAGTTTTAAAAATATTTACAGCGGGGATAATAATTCACGAGGGCTAAAAATTCTGACTACAACTGTAAGTGAATATAAACCATAAAAATAAAAAATCTACATTTGAAAGAGCCCTAAGATTTCAACTAAGTTTTGTATTTTCATTTACTACTACTACTACTACTACTACTAGGCAAGGTGATTTTATTTATAACACGTTTCATTCACAATGGTAATTGAAAGTGCTTTACATAAACAAAAATAAAAGAAATATAAAATACAACAAGCAACAAGTAGAAATAAAAGTAACAAAGAATAAAAAATATTCAAACCAGATTAAAAATAAGTTAAAACATAAAAAAATGAAAATGAAGAGTACAATTTTTTTTAGAAAAAAAAGTCTCCAACAATCATAAAAATATAATGCATTTCTGTATTTTTACCATAAATAAAACTCATTTTATTAAATATTAAAGTTCAATCATTTTAATAATTAGGTTTTTTAATTAGTAAAATCTTTTATGTTACTAATATGCATGTTAGAGATTACTACAAATCTGTAGTCAAAACTATTTGACCTTTCATCCATAGGTTATCATTAAAACAAAAGACAAAACTCAAAACACAAAACTCAGGCACATTTTATGTGAACCAACAAATATGTGCCTCAGGGGTATATATGGCTATATTTTGTGTGTGAACTGAACACTTCGGAGCAGCACAGCTGACTGCTTACCTCCGTATAGAAAGCTTTTCTGGGGTGACTGGTTTGCTCGGTAGCTCATCACAAATGCTGTCAGACATGGGACATGGAGTGGACAGGGGTTTAAGGATGGTTACAGAAACAAGGTAAAACGAAATCCCAAATAAGCAGTGTGCACACGGCCATGATAGCTTTTCTCTTCTAGTTTGCTTTTGAAATCACTTTCTGTTAAGGGAAAGGACTGTGTGTGTCAGTGAATATCAAGCTGATATATTATACACAACAAGCCGATCGACTTCTCTCAAGAAATTACTTGTATGAGAAAACATACCCCAGTAACGTATTTGAGATTGTCAAAAATGTACACGGTACCCTCTGAAAAAAATGCAAGCACATGTAGCCCTGGGTACAATTTTCTTGGTTCCCAAAAATGTATCCCTGGGCACATTTTTCCAAAGAGACTGAGTTGGAAGAAATTGTTAAAAAAAAAAAAACAAGGCAAAATGGAAACTAAAAAAATAAGTAAAATGTTTCCAATGTTCTGTTGTGAGGAATTCATTTCACCAAACCTCATTTCAGAACAAGAGAAAAATACACATACACTTGTCAAATTTATTTTTTCATTTGCACTGACGGTTCCATTAGGGATATTTTCATTGTGCAAATGTTTTTGGGGGAATCAAAGTGGGTTTTCTATTGCATTGCTTCAAAACTCCTCTTTTTATTTACACTTTGCCAAACAGATATTCCCCAAATGAAGATGATACTACTAATAAACAAACTGACATATCTCAAAAATCACATTTAGCCATTTCCTTCAAGTAAATGAAAGAATGTACTGTAAAATTTTACAAACCTGCACACTTTGATGTTTTTAGCCTATTAAAATGATGCAATTACATCAACATAAATCGCCGGTTTCACTAATTAGTAAGGTCGCTCCATTGTGCTTTCTTTTCTGTTCGTCAGGTCTGTATAATCTCGCATCCACACAGAGAGAGTGGCTCCCGTGCAGCCGCCTGCATGTCCTCTATTCAACCTTCATACATAAACCAGAGGAAACGCATTGAGCCGGGGAATGCCGTGGGAGTGCTGATATCTCAAATCAGCCTTTAAAGGAGCTTATTTTAATTCTTTATTTGAGAGAAGAAAATAGCTGGGGAGTTTCTGCGTGTTTGAATATGCAGCATCAGCAAAGCTTGCAGCCGCTCTCAAAGCCCTTTTTTTCATGCCTTAAAGGAGCAAAGACATATAAATAAATAAAGCCCTTGATAAAATGATACAAGCTTATTGTTGGAGCTGTCACCTCAGCTACATGTGCCAGAAACAATCAGCATCTGAAGCGTCCAGAATGAAATCCCTGCAGTGGACAGTTGACCGATCCAGATGAGTCTTCACTTTCTATTCAGCCGCGTCTCCAAAAAACACACAGAATCTATCAAACGCGAGACAATGGCAGTGACAGCAATTTGCTAAGAAACATTTTGACAATGGGTTCCTTTCCAGTGCCATTCAGACATGTACGCGCAATTTAATACCCACAAACAATCTGCGCCGTGAATGGATCCACAGATATTTCTGTTCTTTTTTTATTGTTATTATTATTATTATCATCATCGCCGGCCTCATTATTGTTCCTGAGCGATGGAAAGGCAGTCAATGGCCCATATCACTCAAAATATATTATCAAACTGTGTCATCCTGTCCCGTGGCGCCACTTTAATTAATTCCAGCCTTGAAAAACAGTATTCCCCTGTTTGGTCAGAGGTGATTATGAAAGCACGGATTTAATTGTCTGAAGACAACTCTACTTTTTGCATACACAAACACATTAAATATGATGGCATACGTTCCAGCAGCAACAAAACAATTATTAATATAAATAGAATATTGCAAAAACTAAACGAACATGCAAACTAAATCATGTCCCTA
The DNA here is from genome assembly GCF_903798145.1 of Danio aesculapii. Classification (NCBI taxonomy): domain Eukaryota; kingdom Metazoa; phylum Chordata; class Actinopteri; order Cypriniformes; family Danionidae; genus Danio; species Danio aesculapii. The sequence goes on from NC_079444.1 coordinate 37,570,709, forward strand.
AAACAGAGATGCCCAAACTAGGGCCAGCTAGCCTTTTGATAGCCTTTGATTTGGCCCACCATCCCATTTGACAAGACAGGGAGAATGAAGGGGGAGGTTGGTTGGGATGAATATTTCTGACAAAGATCGTCATTATGAATTTAATGTAACCTTTTGTTAGTCTTATAATTTGTTTTGTTTTGAAAATGAATCTGACTTGTAAATGTAAATACTGTCACTTGACGGATAGAGAGCAATGCACAAGAAATCGGCGAGCAAATCAAATCAAAGGCATTTAGATTTGAACTCCCTTGTGTTGTTAATGAGATTGTTTATGTTTTTACTGTAATAATTTAATTATAAAAAATGTAAAAGTGTACTGTATCAGTTGAAATAATTTAAAGCAATGTTTTGTGATTATTTTTAAATATTAGGAAATAAACTTAAGGCTCGTACACACCGGGGTGCTTTTTGTTTTCATTTATTGTCAGCGTTTTACAAGACGGTTTTCCGCATTCAAACCCAAGCGATTTTCACTGGCGTCGAGCAGAAGAGTATACAAAATCACTCCTCGACGTTAGATGGCGCTTAATAAAAACAGAAAGACCCTGGTGCACAGGGTGGTGCGACACAACTTTAAGCTTCTGACACCCGCTTGAAGCACAGAAGAAAGTTGACACGCTTGTTATTAAAGTTACTGGCGATTCGAACAAGCATGGATGGTTCAAGTAGTAGCTCCAGCTCTAGCGATAAAGAAATGATTATTGTTCACAAGTGCAATAAGCAGCTCCACGTTCATATCGCCTCTTCTTCAATGTGCGCTTGCATTGACAGTCTTGCGCTTAAGCACCTCCAAGTGCTGTTTACTGTAACTTAAGCAGCTCTGTGCACGTGAACAAACTAGGAATCTAATTGGTGGAGAAGGTTTTGATGCGGCGCATCAAAACAAAAAAACGAGCAAGAGGCGTTTCTTTAAAAAATACGCTTTTACGTCTGGTGTTTTGCATGTTGATGTGCACAATCACATTAGCGCACTTTATTTAGTCACGAGGCATTAAACGACGACGGAAAACGCATGCAAAAAGCATCCCGATGTGAACGGGCATTTACACATTAAAAATTGAATGTAATACATTTTGGTATATTTACCTTCAGCCCACAGTCCATAACCAAGTTTAATTTTTGGCCCTTCATAAGAAAACGTTTGGCCACTCCTTCCCTTAACAAATCCACAGCAGAAAAAAAAAATCTAATTTACAATACTAAACTATTATACTCTCTCACTCTCTCTCTCTCTCTCTCTTATAGGTTGTACAGACAGGGTTTCTGCAGCTTTCACAAAGTGAAATTTAAGACTTTTTAAGAGCATTTTAAGACATTATGAATTAAATTTTAGACTTATACAGGACAAAATGCTAAAAGATTTTAACTAGCACCATTAAAATTCTAATTTAGTTATTTTTTTGCCACATATTTTAAATAAACAGATAAAGCAAACTCTAGTTATATACATAAAATCAACAATAAACTAAATGTATGCACAACAGTCTTTCAGGTCAGTGTCCTCACCAGGTAGTAGTGTTGTCACCATACTGGAATTCGGTACCAATCGGAGCACTGTTGAGCGCGTTCTTTAACAGTAAACAGCGGTGAGCTCGGTGAAATTAGTATAACTACAGATACAGGGACACAGGAGCTTTTTAAAGCCATAAAAATCAATCAATTCATCAGCAGATCGTTCATATGTCAGCTTAAAAACAGACCAGCTGATCTTTGTGGCTTTAAAAAGCTCCAGCGTCCCTCGATCTGTAGTTACACTCAGTAAACAGCGGTGAGTTCGGTGAACTGATGAATTTCACGGCCAATCACGGTCATTTCATGTGAACACAACAGCCGATCAGCGCTGTTTAAGAATGCGCTCAACAGCGCTCACATGTTGGCAGGAAATGGACGTTTTTAAACCAAATTCCAATATCGTGACAACAGTACCAGGTAGCTATAAATACATGGAGAACTTTTAAACAAACGTTTTTGTGAGGAAGATAATTAAATCATATACAGAACGTAGGTAAATACATTTTAAAAAAAAACTTTTATTCAACTTTTTTTAACAGATTGATTGTTGGTTGTAGTTACTGATTGGGAAGCTTTACATGCACTGTAAAAAAATATCCATAAATTAGCAGTTTTCTGTATTTTGTGATTCATGTTTTTATTTGTTTATTTTTCTGTTTATTTATGCTTTTGAATTGCATTATGGCATCTTTATCTTTCTTCCAACAATTTTAACCTTAAAAAGTTTTTAAAAAGTGACTTTTACCAACATTTTTTATAGGTTAAAGTAATATATTGTCTGGGTTGGTGTTGTATATTACACTACAAAAACTTTCACTGTAAAACCCAACTATCAACTTTATCAAATGAAATGAGTGTAGTCAACTGAATATTGACTGAACGTTAATTCTATTCATTTGAAAAGAGTTTTGAACTCGTTGTTGAAGGTAATGGGTTAATTAAATACCTCATTATTTCAACTTGAATGGAGTAAGTTCAGAGTACTTATATTGATTAGTTTTTGAACTCAAACGGTTTGTAGCAATCGGTTCCCTTAAATGGTTTGAGTTGCCTTAACTTATTAGGTTTTACAGTACTCAGTTAGTTTGAGTTCTTTTCATTTATTGGGTTTTACTGTGCTCTAATTGCTTCGTTTACTCAAATGGATTAAGTTCACAGTACTCACTAGGATTCATTTTTAAACTTAAACACTTTGAGGAAACCGATTGCAAAAAAAAATTTAAGTTACCTTTTTACAGTGCGTTTTACAGTGTTGTAATAAACGGGCAGTACATTTTCTCTTACTTTACAGACTTATTTCTCTATATATTATTTCTTATACATTATTTCAAACTACTAAAACGTCAACAAGAGTCTCTTTGTTAAACTGTAGAGTTGAATTTTCAACATTAAAAGTCGACAGAGCAGAGATCAACATCCTGAAAAGCCATTCACAACCGTACATAAACGGATAACACTTGTGAATCACAAAATATCACATAAACTGTTAATTAACAGATCGTTTTTACAGTGTGCACAAAGGAAAATTAAGACCTGTTTAAAATGATTTAAGACCTACAACACCATATTTCAGTGAATTTAACTTATTTATTTATTATATGCAAGGCGTTTTTGGGACTTTTAGACTTTCTGCGCATTGATGGATTTGCTCTTCAGTGTTTGGACTTTAAGCAGTGAAAATTAAACCACACTGAACTAAACTAAACTGAATTTCAACTCTGAAAACTGGACTGACAGTTTCAATTGACTAGAACATCTATGTTAAGCTGCCTTGACACAATCTACACTGTAAAAGCGCTATAAAAAATAAAGATGAATGGAATTGAACTGAAAATTTTATGACCCCACAGACACCCTGAGTATGTAATTTCCTGTTATTTCCCAGCAATGTATTACTCCAAACAATGATTTATAAAAAAAAAAAAAAAAAAAAAGTGCCTAAACGTGTCCTAAATCTTGTTTAAACATGCACACACACATATGATGACAGGGAAAATGCTAGAGATACTGTATCAGACAATCCATAACACTTTGACACACGACAGCTGTGGGAAGAAGAAGGTAATGCCGCTGCATTGTAAACCCACTGCCTTATGGGTTTATTTTCTCATCTGTGAATGTTTAAAAACAGCTCGGTGTCACATATAGCAGTGTGTTTGTTAATGAAACACCTCCTTGAATGATGGAGACTAACACATTTCTGCATCCCATCGCTCTCCCGCTGTTCTCAGCAGGGAAACTGGGTTACACTAGATTAAGATGGTCAAGATGGTCTACTGGACCAGCTACACTGTAAAAGGCAATTAGTTGACTACCTTAAAAAAAAAATAATAATAAATAAATAAATAAATAAAATAAAAAAAATTTTTTTTAAAAGAGCGTAAACTCGTTGCGTTATAATTATTATGTAAACAAGCTATGTGTAGAATTATAAAGGCAACGTGTTTACTCACTACTTTAAAGTAACTAATATCTTTTTACAGTGTACTGTACAAGTAGACACTCCAGTATTTCAGGATTCTGCGATCGCTGAATTTAATGCAAAATCAAGCAACTGACACAAAATAACATGGAGCTCGCAAATTTTTTAATTGCCATTGATTTCATTTGGGTTGTCAGTGCTGCGTTTATAAATGTGCTGCATCAATGGGGGTTTTTTTCAATTCCACACTATCTGAGTGCAGCTGGACTCATGTGAGGATTACAGTGGTCTGCTAACAAGCAACAAAAATGTGTTTGTAAGGAACACCCAATACCCCTTTTTTACCCGAGAGCTTTTTGAATCTGGAAATGGTAAAATCCAGATTTGCCATTCATCTTCTTTAAAAAAAAGATGCGTTGGTGTTGATTATCCCATCTCTACGGATTTGGTAAGTGTGTGATCAGTGTCCTTTGTTTGTTTATTCAGAGGCAAAGTTAGTATCGTCAGCAGTAATCTTTCAGTTTTTAAAGACATATATTGGTCAAAATTATTTAGTTACTAAGTAATTTCACAACAATATTATGGACTGATATCTTCGCTGTAAATGCTGCTCTCCGAACGTATACATCTTAATCAAACTATTACCATCGTGTAGAGTTTTCTACATTTTGTGACAAGATAGTCTATACCAGTGGTCACCAAACTTATTCCTGGAGGTCCGGTGTCCTGCAGATTTTAGCTCCAACCCTAATCAAACACACCTGAACAAGCTAATCAAGGTCTTACTAGGCATACTTGAAGCACCCAGGCAGGTGTGTTAAGGCAAGTTGGAGCTAAACCCTGCAGGGACACCGGCCCTCCAGGACTGAGATTGGTGACCCCTGGTCTACACATACGGCTTTATGATGCAGAGGTTTTTTTTCTCCCATAAGGCGTGCGGCATCAACCATTCCATTACAACTACACTCTTTTCCACGCATCCAATATCTTGTTTACCATAGGGGGCATGCATGAAATGTTCCTGAATGAAAGCCTGAAACTCCCCTTTTCATGCAAAACCTTCCTTCTTTCGCCACTCCCACTGAAACAGAGCTGGACTCATCCACTTTCCTGATTTTTCAGGGGGGGGGGGGGGGGGGGTTCATGGCCCTTTAAGGTCTTCAACTGCATATTACAGAGATCAATGGTTCTTGAGATAAAAAAAAAAAACAATGACATTTTTTTTTTTTTTTTACAGCAAAACTATAAAACAAATGCCTCAAGATCACAACAAAATCAGTCATTTTAGTCACAAAAATCTTTTTTTTTTTCAAATTTAGAAAATCTTATAAGGACTTTATAAAGCATCAGATGCTTGTTTCTGTTGTTTTTTTCCCCAGCAGGGTTTGCATCATCCATCACACCACAGGATGATCTTTTAATACTCCACCGGTGTCTGCTTCTGGACCCTGATTCAGGTGGATTTTTCTCTCAGTCTTTGGGTTGGACCGCAGCCCAGGTCTCTCTTGTGTTTTGGGCTAAATGACTTAAGCGTCCCTCCCAGTGGCACAAACCCTCACGCTTCAATGGACTGAAAAAGAGCATATTTTTCTAATCTGTCTCCTGAATATTTCTTCTCTTTTCCATTTCTTCTGCTTCAAGTGAAACCAAAGTGCTGGCTTTTTATTCAAACTAATGATCTGCAAAACAATAAAATATGAGGTGATCTACACTTTTGCTCTGCTGAGACTCTCTTTCTTTCTGAAAATCATTGAATTTGACACACCAGACCACCACTGTCATGTGTGCTGCACATCACCACTTGGAGTCCTAAATAAAGACATTATAGATGAGAATAATAAATTAATATGATTTAAAA
>NC_079444.1:37584042-37599042 GCF_903798145.1 Danio aesculapii
ATTTGCTCTTCAATGTTTGGTCTTTCAGTAATGAAAATTAAACCACACTGAACTGAACTAAACTGAACTTCAACTCTGAAAACTGGACAGTTTCAATTTACTAGAACGTATATATATAGGCACATATGGCTATATAAAGAGAGAATTAGGAGTAGGGCGGGATGTCATTCCTACCGGTAAATGTGCGTTTCATGTCATATACGAAAGTAAAAGGATGCTGAACTCTTAATGAGACCTGTTTATCCGTTAGGAAAATTGACCAAACTGCAGGCTTGGTTTATGTGTTATTTCTCTATATAATGTAAAGCCTATAATGCATAATTCTAGCCAACGGATTTGTATGAGAAAGATTTATATTTATTGACAATATCTGTGGGTGTCAACATTCAAAATTTCAAAAAAGTGCACCTTTTCACTAATGTCTTCTTGCTCATTGCCATAAATTAAAATAAAATCGCACGATAGCTGAGCAGGACTCTGTAAAATAAACCATGGAAATCTGGCCAATGTGATGAGAGTTTACTCGCATGTGACCTGTTTTAGGGATTTTATTCCGTTTAGAAACATTTCCATGTGAAAGTGAACCACAAGGACAGTGCAACATTGTAACAAATTTAATTAAAGCACCCTTATTTTATCTGGTATATTTTTGTACAATTGTGTATATATTTTTATGCAGATGCACTCCTCTAAATATATAAATACTTTCCAAATACAGTTAAGTCATATTCTGAAATTATATTTAAATCGCAATATACACTCTAAGAAATGCTGGGTTATTCAAACCCAAACTGGGTAAAATATGGACGAACGCAAACATAATGGGTTAAATTTGGTCCTATTAATTTAATTAAAAAAATTAACCCAGCAGTTGGATTAGTCCCTATTTCACCCAAAATTAGGCTGAAATAATCTGGCATTTTTTAGAGTATATTTTGCAAAAAAAACCTAAATATTTCAATGTCAGTTTTTTTTTTTTCAATGGCGTGCAGGTCTACTTTTGATTATCCATTTCTATTGTGATCCAATAAATAACAATCTGATCTTCCTTATGGATGCTTATAGTAAAAACCTACAGGAGTTGAAGCTCTCCAACAGGTAACACTGCACATCCATTTCCTCTCCAAACTAGTTTCATTTGAAACTTCCTGACAGTCTGCGTTGATTGAGAAGTTTTGCGTTGTTTTCCAGACAGCGCTTGATAGCCTAGGGCAGAGGGGCAGGACTCACGTCATCCATCATTTCCGCAGCAACTCGCCTTCTTAGGGACATCTGTGCAATCAGTGGACCATCAGCCCTGGAGTCAGGCACGGCTGCCTTCGTCCAATCCCGCAAACGGTCATCAGGACAGAACAGCAGCACTGACAACCTCAGCCGGACCAAAACGGGAAACAAGAAATGGGGATTTTTCCTTCTCCTCATTGTCATTTTATTTATGTCACTGTCTCCAGCAGCGGAGCTCGTCTCATAGCCATCAATCTGATGGGTCTTATTTTCAAAAGGGATCGTCTGTTAGAACCCAATTTGTCAAGGGTGAACTACGTTTATCGGTTCATCGCAAAAAGCTACAGACAGAAACATCCATGCCAGCTTACTCTGTAAAGAGCCCGATATGCTTCAAGTAAAATCGAAGAATTAACTGATGACATGTCATTTAGGGTTGATTCTAAGAGTTTACAATAGCTTGCCATGTAAAATACTTGTAAACTCTGTGACAATTCCGTAAGAGGTGAGTGTGGCTCTAAAACTATGCTTTTTTTATTAGTATAAACCCAATTTCCTTCCTTCTTACAGAAAAAAAAATGCTTTACTTAAATTTTTGTCTCGTTTCTAGTCCAAATATCTGAATTTTTTTTAAATCAAGCAGCATTTTTAGACAGGCTTGTTTTAAAGAAATAATGTGTCAAAATTAAGTGAGGTTTTTCACAGAACAAGGAAAGTAATCTGCCAATGGGGTAAAAAAAACAATCTTGTTTTTCGTTTTGGCATAAGATTACTTAACCCAAATTTAGCTTGTTTTAAGGAAAAACTTACCTAATTTTGACATATTATTTCTTAAAACCAGACAATATTTTTTGCTTAAACGGCAAAATTATAATCCAAGTAGGGCTTTGCGATTTAGCCTAAAATCAAAATCTCAATTAATTGAACATTTTACCTCGATTACGATTAATAAACGATTATTTTATTTATTTATTTAGCTGACAATTTTTATACAGTAAATGCGCTTTTTTCATTGGTTACAAGCTGCTCTTGTGGTTCAGTTGTCTCAATGTTTATGTTGTCCATGCTCAACATGTTGATGGAATAACATAACGTAATGGAGCAGGGTCACAGGACTTCACACGCAATAGGGAAAGTAATTGAAAAAAAACCTGGAAAAATTTAATTGATTACAGGTTCTGCATGTTGATTTCGATTACTTTTTGATTAATCGCCCAGCCCTAAGTCCAAGTCACTCAAAAAAAAGTAAAAAGTTTTTAAATTTTAAGTCTTTATTAATTTGGCTATTGCATTAAAACTGCACATACACATTCATCAGGGTATTGACTACTAAAGATTAGTTACCGTGATGAAGGCAAGTGTTTGCTGAAATGCGTAGGTGCAGTTTTAATGAAATAGCCATGTTAATGAAGTATTTGTAAAATATTCTCTCACTTCTTTTGAGTGCCTTGGACTTATACTTTTGCTGTTTATCTTTATGTTTCCTGCACCCAAAGAGCACCTACACATTAATTACACCTGAAGGACTTTTTATTTGATTTTGAATATATTTTGCTTATCTATAAAGTGCATCTTAATTAAAGAATTTTTAGATATTTGGACAAGAAACAAGACCAAAAAATCTAAGAAAGCATTTTTCAAAAATCTAAGAAAGAGTGGAGTTCATTGAGTAAAAACAAACTAAATATCAAATGACTGAAGAATAGTTGTAATTAAAAGAAACATTGACATTGTTTTTACCTGTAAAGTGGATTACGTCAAATGAATCTGTTGTATAAAGTTCTACAGAAATAAACGTGACTTGGCTAAAGGGCCAAATTCCAGATCTTGTGCACCATGCAATTATTATCAGATAGATTTTTCGACTACTGTTCACACCACTGTTATTTAAGTTGTACTAGGGTTGCATTTTACTGCAGACTAATATTAGTATACACTACCTGCAGGGGTGCCGCTGGGGGGTGGGGTGGGGGTTTTAGGAGCGGGCCCTTGATAATGTCTCTGGGGGCCCCTTAAATGTATGGGCCTTTAGAATCATCCTAACTATTGAAGATGAATCCAAAGAATCTTGATGAACTCTGGGAGTCCTGCAAGAACGCTTCCTTTGCCATTCCAGATGACTTTATAAAGAAGTTATTAGAGTCATTGCAGAGATGTATGGATGCAGTCCTCCAAGATCATGGGAGTCAGACACAATATTCATTCTTTTTCCACTGCAACATGACTTTATATTCTATACTGGACAATATTTCTGTTTAGTGACAAGACTTTTGTCTAAGCAAAGTCAGACCTTACTGTCCTAATTAAATAATTAAAAATCAAGGCATGACCATTATTATTTTTTTTTAAATAAGCATAATCTAAAGGCCTTTGCCTTTCGTATAAGCCATTTCTGATACCAAATAATCAACTAGAAGTCAAGCTATTATTTGTTGTTCCTAAAACTTGAATAGGCAACAAGACTTTTGTCAGGTAGTGAATATTGGTGTTGGCCGGCCATCCAAGCGGAGTGATCGGGGGAGAAGGGCCTTAGTCAGGGAGGTGATCAATAACCCGATGGTCACTTAGTCTGAGCTCCAGAGTTCTGTGGAGAGAGGAGAACCTCACAGAAGGACAACCATCTGTGCAGCAATCCACCAATCAGGCCTGTACGGTAGAGTGGCCTGACGCAAGCAATTCCATGCCTGGAATTTGCCAAAAGGCATCTAAAGAACTCTCAGACCATAAGAAACAAAATTCTCTGGTCTGATGAGACTAAAATTGAACTCTTTGGAGTGAATGCCAGGCGTTACGTTTGGAGAAATCCAGGCACCTCATCACCAGGCTAACACCATCTCTACAGTGAAGCATGGTGATGGAAGCATCACACTGTGGGGATGTTTTTCAGCAGCAGGAACTGGAAGAGGAGTCAGGATAGAGGGAACGATGAATGCAGCAACGTACAGAGACATCCTGAATGAAAACCTGCTTCAGAGTGCTCTTGACCTCAGACTGGGGTGACGGTTCATCTTCCAGCAGGACAGTGACCCAAAGCACACCACCTAAATATCAATAGAGTGGCTTTACAACAACACGGTGAATGACCTTGAGTGGCCCAGCCAGAGCCCAGACCTAAATCCTATTGAACATCTCTGGAGGGATCTGATAATGGCTGTACATTGTTGCTTCCCATCCAACCTGATAGAGCTTGAGAGGTACTGCAAAGAGGAATGGGCAAAAATTCCCAAAGACAGGTGTGCCAAGCTTGTGGCATCATATTCAAAAAGACTTGAGGCTGTAATTGCTGCCAAAGCTGCATCGACAATGTATTGAGCAAAGGCTGTGAATACTGATGTACATGTGATTTTTCAGGTTTTTATTTATAATAAATGTGCAACAATTTAAAAAAATCTTTGTTCACATTGTCATTATGGGGTATTGTGTGTAAAATTGAGGAAATGCATGAATTTAATCCATTTTGGAATAAGGCTGTAACATAAAAAATGTGGAAAAAGTGAAGCGCTATGAATACTTTCCGGATACACTGTAAATCAAGATACATGGGCAGTGGTTGTGCTGAATGTTAGTCACCACCTTGGTCGCCGCTCATACTCTTCGTAATATAATTAAAAATCAAAACAACATAAACCCATAAAATGTACAACTTCTCCATTCATGTTTCACCTCAGATATAATCCCCTTATCTTCTATTAGAGTCAAGTGTTCTATAAATATAAGCAGCGTTTGTAGTTACTTGTTAGCGTTTGCTGTGATCGTGACTTTGAACGTTAATTGGAATGTTTTCCAAAAAGATGTGAAATCTGAAAATGGCATAGCAAGGTCAGTACATTTGTAAAATAACAAGATGTTTGCACAGCAGTTGTTCTGTGTGTGAGAAAGCAGTGACAAAACAACCTCCCACTTCTAATGAAAAGATCTGTCCACCTGAACACTCTCAGGCACTCAGCGGCACGTCCGGATTTCACTGTCCTTTCCGAAGAGAAAAAAAAAACCTGCAGTCATTCGGCTGTTTTTAAACAGAGACTCAGTGAACGGGATGTTAATGGATCATCAGAGATCTGCCATCGGGAGGAGGAGGTGGAGAAACAGGGAGAGGGGCTGAACAGAAAGCCCTGCATTATTTATCCAAAGTTAAAATTAATAAGGTCAGATTCATCATTGTCTCCTTCTTCTGCTGCTTGAATTTTTAATGTTATTCATTGGCTGAAAAGAGCATTCACCAACCCCGTGTTAGATTATCCATCAGGAGTTGATCCCTCACAGAGCTGCAGGTCTGAAGAGGATTATGGGTAACTTATCCCGAGCTCATGCCAAAAACTCTGCCTGAGAGAAAAAAATGGAGTAACCTGCTCTGATCTTCAGTCTCGCAGTCTGAAAGCAGGTGGCTGTTTTTTACTTCATCAATCTGTCCATCCTTTTAATGGAAGTTGAGTTTGAACATTCTGTGAAAGCTGAGGCTGAACTACAATTTATTTGCATCAAATCTAACCGATCCTGTACTTCATGCTGAATTTATTGCATGTGAAAGAAAAAAATTTGATTTGCAAAAATAAAAACCACTAAAAAATAAATATGAATTTAAAAATGAATTTAAGAATCATAACATTAAATCTGAAAAAAAAATGCATACTTGTTGCAGGATTGGCTAGAAATTACATAATTAAATTTAATTATGGTGGCTTGAGAAAGCCAACATACTGTTATACTACATAAACTTATTATTCTTCCGTCGTCTTCTTCTGGGACAAATTTCTATATGCATCTCCTCTCAGACCTTTCATACTACAACCACCAAACTTACTCCAAACTGCTCTGGCTCGGGTTTCCATATCTTTTCCAACTGATTTGACTTACGGTTTTCCGAAAACTGACCTGAAAAATTCGGAAAAGTTCCATTGATTTAACATTGGACCAAACTTTGTGACCTCATAACTTTGCACCAGACTGTCATACAAACTTAAGTTTGGCCTCATTTAACTAAGACTACCAATCTGCCAATCACTGATGACCTTTAATCTTACTAGCCACACCCTAGCGACCACTTACGGCACCCTAGCAACTGTTCCATAGACTTCCATTGTAAAAAGAACTGCCATTGACCTTTCATTGGACATACTGATAACATACCAATTCATGTTAACTACATACTAATCCATAATAGAAACATGCTAATTCATAATATAAACATACTAGCAACATGTTAATTCATACTAAATTTATGCTAACAACATGCTAGCAACATGTTAATTCATACTAAATTTATGCTAACAACATGCTAGTTTTTACTAGAAACATGCTAGCAACATGTAAATTCATACTAAATGCATGCTAACAACATGCTAATTTGTACTAGAAACATGCTAGCAACATGCTAATTCATTTGTTAGTTCTAACAACTATTCAACAACCACCTAGCAACCACTCAGAACACCATAGCAATGACTTGAAACACCTTAGCAACCACCGAGCAACGCCTTAGCAATCATATAGCAGCGCCTTAACAACGGCCTAAGAACCACTCACAACACTCTAGCAACCACCTAACAACGACTTAAAACACCTTAGCAACTGCTTAGCAACCACTCAGAACACCCTAGCAACCACCTAACAACACTTTAGCAACGACCTAGCAATGCCTTAGCAACCACACAGAACACACTTGCAACTATTCAGAACATCCTAGCAACCACTTAGCAACACCTTAGCAACCCCTCAGAACCCCATATCAACAGGCTAGCAAGAAACATGCCAATCCATACTACAAACATGCTAATCTATATAGTAATGACTACTTAAAACTTCTTAAAAACTACTTCAATTATTTAAACTTTAAAACTACTTCAAACTTTCAGACGAGGCTTTCTCAAGCCACCATACAGTTTGTATACGAACTTTACTTTTCTAATTAACAAATCTGAACACCTGTAACTATTTACCTCCACGGTATTTGTTTTTCCTACTAACAAAATCAATGGTTACAGGTTTGCAGCTTTCTTCAAAATATCTTTTTTTTGTGTTCAATAGCAGAACAAAACTTGTGGGTTTGGAACCAAATAAGGGTGAGTACACAGTGAGTAAACTATCCCTTTAAGTTTCAGATTTAAATGCCTCACCGATTATTTATTATACCATAAAAGATCATTTTTGTGCCGAAACAAAAACACTTTTTTAATGCGAGTCTCTTTAAATGCAAATGAGCTGCTGCTCTCCCCTCCCCCTTCCAGAAGAAGGTGTGGACTTCACAGCTCACACCTTGGTTTATATAGGGATGCAACAATTAACTGATTTCACTATTAATTCATCACAGTTATAAAGGCTAGATAAAGGCATACATAAAGATTTCTCAAACCTTGCACAGAATAAAACTGCTGCAACTACACAAAGTTATGCCAGTTGTGCGCTAGTTTAAAGTTCCAAACTTGTATACCAAGACCAATACCCACGCACACTGGATTAACAAAGGCTGAGTCTATTAACTATGGGCCGTTCACATATCGCGTTTTTGCACGTGCAAGTTCGTTGTTTCCAATAGTGGCATGTGGCTTGCGCGCGCATAATGGGAGCGATGCACACGTGGCACGCGACCAGCACGACACGCTCATACCTTTCAAGCACATCAAGTTGAAAAAATGTAGCGACCGCACCATGAGTCACTTGACAAGAACTGGACCGATCAGCTTCATACTTTGTCTGGAATATACACATTTCTACTCCAAAGAGAAGAAAAAATACAAAATGAAAATACCAAACAATATAGTTGATCAAATGTGCCTTTTAAACAGGTTCAGCACATACCTGTCAACATTGGGATGTGAAAATAAGGGAATAAGCATTCGATTGCTTTCCCAACTTTTTACACTCATTTAGGACAAAATTAGTTGCGTTAAAATAAAAAAAAAACCACCAAGATCAACATGTTTAAATGTTGTTATTATTATTATTATTATGTGTATTTGTGTGTTGAAATATGCACCCAAAACCCAGAGTGTTCATTTTTTCTCCGCTTCAAATCACGTGTACAGAATCCATTTGGGAAACAGCGTCTATTTATCACTATGGAGCACGTCTGACAGTCACGCACCGCTACATGAACTGACTGTTTTGAGAATTGCATAGGAATCCAGCCATTTTAATATTATTTCAGAGTGTTTTCATGCCTAAATAAAATGAAAGCACAGAACAGATCACATTTAAGATGGTATGGTTTTGTGTATAGGGACGATTGGCTTTTTAATATTTCTCCCATATTTTCACCCTTCATAGAAAATATGGGAGAAATACAGGAAAATACCTTTACAGGATGATAGCGGGACAGAATTTTAAAATACGGGAAAATCCCAACAAAAATGGGAGGGTTGACAGGTATGGTTCAGTTGTCTTTGACTACATTTGTGCTCTTTAAAAGGGAAATACTTAGATAATATGTAGCTTAGATTTACGTTAGACAAATACATTTTTATTTATTAGTTCTTATTTTTATTTATTTATTTATTTATTTTGTTCATTCATTGTTCTGTCATTTATTTTCAGTGTAAGTTATTACTTATGTTTAAATGCCAAAAACTTTTTTCACTTATTTTTAAGCCCAAAGAGAAATGAACTATTGTTTGTTTTTTATTATTATTTTGTGCTGTTTTATTTGGTTGCTGAGCAGCAATAAATAACACTTTAAGTTTTTCAGTTAAGTTTTCATGTGATTTTATAAACTAGTTGTCTTTTAAAATGAATGAATGCATAATAATCATGATAACCGTGAAACCATGATTATGAATGCCTCAGACTATATTTGTGCAACCCAAACCAATAATCATTGCATCTCTACTCCAGTAACAACAAACAAAACACCTTGTCAGTAGTCATATTTACTTGCCCCTAACATGCATCACAGTGTGTTTCTGCATTTTCATATGAACAGAGATTTTTTAATTTATATATATATATATATTTTAACAAAAGCAGGGAAAACTTTTTATAAACATATCCATGTACGTGTGGATATGGCCTTAGAAATCAGGTAAAAAGATTACTTTTACACTGACATGGGTATATTGTGGGTTGTGCTTCAGAAAATATGTACTTTATCGCTGCAGGCACACAGCATATAGTCTCTGTGCATATATATTTAAATTAATATTCATCTAGAAAGAAGGAGTGAGAGAGAAGAGGAGGAGGAGGAGCCCTGATCTTTACTCCTCTCTGCCTGGCTGGTGGCAGCAGGTGTGCCTCTGTCTTGAGCTTATGGCATCAATTTAAATGACAGATAATTACTTTTGTGACAACGTGCCAATGAGATTAGGCCCAGGCAAACAACATAACAGCAATTTGCTCTGCTCTGGAGAGCAATAACACCAATCATAATTAAGAACTATGGCCAAAATAGCAAGCTGCTGCATATCGTTGAATACAATTATGTTTTACCAAAAAAAAAAAAAAAAAAGGGAGAGAGAGCGAGAGAGAAGGGGTGGAAGAGAAAAAGGCCAGTCTGCTGCGAGACGCCTCTCCTGGGTCTTTTTTCAGAATGACATAAAATGATTAATTAACTCATTAATCCTCCTCTTTTTCTTAAATGGATGTTGTCAAAGACCTGTCAGCCTAATTTCGGAAAGCCACAGTCAGGAAGCTAGAAAGAGTTTTGCCGCAGTGTCCGTTTAGCTTTTCATGTCAAATCCAATCAAAGTCTCAATAAATACTCGCTCCTGTTTGCTGTAACGCCGAGCCGTCAAAACATTGATTCTTACAGCATTTCCTTATTAGTGTCATCTAAACCCAATGAAGCATCTAAATTTGCTCACTTTAAAGTTTGTGGATATCACAGTATTTGTTCTGGAGGACTGCTGGAGCTGTAAGTGCATTTATCTGTCAATCGCAGCTTTAAAGACAACGACAGCAAATGCATTAACTTTCGTAATGCAATATAAGTGACAGAACGGCTCTGATTGAATTGTGACATGTTAGGTTATGAGTACCACTAAAAGAAAACCTTGTTTCAGAGGTAGAGGAAGCCATACATTTTAATAAACTCGACCAAAATCAAGTGTTAATAGTGGCTCTCAAGATATTAATTATTTTAATTCAAAATCTCAACAACTGCTTGCTTTTCTCTCATTTGAAGAGCCAGGATTCCCACTGTCTTGAAAACCTGCATATGTGAGGCAGCCTAAATTTAAAACTCATTAACCCCTGTGCACCAATTAAAATCAAGTTACACACAGGTCCATAGAGGACAAAAATGTCCATGTCAAAAAAACCATTATAAAGGTATGATGTTTTAATATGTTTTACACTTTCACTGACACAGATTTATTTAACAGCATTATATTACAGTCAAATAGTGTTGTTACAAAACTGGAGCAATTTGTCATCAAAAAGAGTAAAATCCAATGCAATAATATTCATTCATTCATTCATTTTCCTCTGGCTTAGACCCTTATTTATCAGGGTCACCACAGCAGGATGAACTACCAACTATTCCAGCATATGTTTTACACAGCGGATGCCCTTTCAGCCGCAACCCAATACTGGTAAACACTCATACACTCTCACATTCACGCATACACTACGGCCAATTTACAGTAGCTTACCTAATTCACCTATAGCGCATGTCTTTAGACTGTGGGGGAAACCGGAGCACCCGGAGGAAACCCACACCAACATGGGGAGAACATGCAAACTCCACACAGAAACGCCAATTGACCCAGCCAGGACTCGAACCAACGACCTTCTTACTGTGAGGCGACAGTTCTAACCACTGAACCACCAGGCCGCCCAAACATGCAATAATTAATGTATCATATGAGCAGAGTAATGCGAACGGGGCCAGTTTCAACTTGCCTTTAAGTGGCTGTTTACACCTGGTCACTTCATTTGTTTTGTTCTGATCGCATAGCTGTCAGATTGTGAAAAGGGCATGTGTAAATGCACTCCGAATCAGATTCAAGACGGATATAAATCTGATTACTTAAACCACTTAAAGGGTGTTCTGTAATGCATTCCAGATGAAACTGGACAGGTCTAAATGCATATTATTGATGAAACAACATACAGTTGAAGTCAGAATTATTAGCTCCCTGTTTATTTTTCCCCCAATTTCTGTTTAATGGAGAGAAGACTTTCTCAACACATTTCTAAACATAATAGTTTTAATAACTCATTTCTAATAACTGCTTTATTTTATCTTTGTCATGATGACAGTAAATAATATTTTACAAAATATTTTTCAAGACACTTCTATACAGCTTAAAGTGACATTTAAAGGCTTAACTAGGCTTATTAGGTTAACTAGGCAGGATAGGTTAACTAGGCAAGTTATTGTATAACAATGGTTTGTTCTGTCGACTATCATAAAAAAATATAGCTTAAAACTGTTATTAATTTTGACCTTAAAATGGTTTTTTAAAGAATTAAAAACTGCTTTTAATCTCGCCGAAATAAAACAAATAAGACTTTCTCCAGAAGAAAGTGGGGGGGGGGGGGGCGAATAATTCTGACTTCAACTGTATGTAGAATTTTCACTTTCCAAATTGTAATAAAAAATAAACGTGAGAGCGTGCTATAGACTTGCTTTAGAAGTATTTTACGTTTTGTCAGTTTAGTGGCTAATTCATACGAATTTGTACAGGTTCAGTCGTATGAAATTGTACGATTTTAAAAAGGAGGCATGGCACCTAAGCCCATCCCTACACCCAACTGTCATTGGGGGATGAGCAAATCATACTAAATTGTACGAATTAGATCGTATAAATTCATACGAATTAGCCACTAAATCAAAAGGTACAAATTGCCATGAGATTGTGTTGGATTTAACAGTGATAATGCAACACACAACATGTGATCATGTATGATGTTTGATGTTTGTAGTTTTTTTTTTTCAATTCTCTTTTTGACCAGTCCTTAACTTTTAAATCATAAAATTTGAATGTTAAATTATGAAATGGCAGAATTAACAAAAAAAGATGCATCTCGCAGAAATATAGAAAAATAAAGAGAAACATATACCATGTTAGTTTTGAAACTAACATGGTAAATTGCGAAACCAACATCACTACTTGCCATACACTTTTATACACATATACACTTATTTAACAACACACTTTACATGCCAATTTGCACATAACAGCTGCACATATAACGTTGTATATAGTAATAAACATGTACATACACTTGTCAATCTGTATATTTGCACTCACTACTTACTTCTATTTTTTTTTTAAATATATTTATTATCTGTTTTTTGTCCTGTCTCTGTAATCCTGTTGCACTGTAGAAGCTCTGTCACGAAAACAAATTCCTAGTATGTGTGAACATACCTGGCAATAAAGCTCTTTCTGATTTCTGATTCTGAAATGCATTTGGTGGCACGGTGGCTCAGTAGATAGCACTTTCGCCTCGCAGCAAGAAGGTCACTGGTTCGAGTCCCAGCTGCGCCAGTTGGCATTTCTGTGTGGAGTTTGCATGTTCACTCCGTGTTAGCGTGGGCTTCCTCCGGGTGCTCCGGTTTCCCCTACAGTCCACAGACATTTGCTATAGGTAAATTGAAAATACTAAATTGTCCACAGTGCACGAGTGTGTGTGTGTATGGGTGTTTCCCAATACTGAGTTGTGGCTGGAAGGGCATGCGCTGTGTAAAACATATGCTGGAATAGCTGGCGGTTTATTCCATGGAAATCCGACTAAGCCGAACGAAAATGAATAAATAAATGAAACACGGGTGTTGAGTGTGCTGCACACAAATGAATGTAAACCCTTAACAGTTTTTAATGATGTCTTGCACGTACCTGTATGACAAAAATAGATGTATTGTTTATAGCCTTCTGTATATTAATAGAAACCGCAAAGCCTGTCTTGTGCGTTGTGATGTTTTACTGGAACACGAGTGAAGTACAAAACCTCCTCTAGCCTACATATAAAAATCCTTTGCATACCAAATAAGATAAACTACATCACTTAATTTGCATACAGCATGGGATCTGAAGTCCCACTTACTGAACAGTGGTTCAAAACACAAGCAAGTGCAGGTTGCCAGATTGACAACACCAATAGAAGTGTGCCTGACTGTTGAGCCTAAAGGCTGATTTAAGGCTGATTTTGACTTTAGAACTGTGACTCAGTGCAAGCCAACACATATCAGTGATTCAGCATGTACATTTAATAGTGTTAAATAGTTTAATATGTATTAATTAAATTATAAACCTTACCATTTACCTTGAGTGCAGTAAGTGCACTATCCTGTGCTTCTGATTGGCTGTATTTAAATTTCGTCTGGAGCAAACAGTTAAATTGTTTATTACTGCATCTCTCGTGACGTAACGTGTTGTTAGGACACAGGGTTGCAATAAAACCTGCTCACCTAATGTTTACGTTTCTATTTAACAACCACCTCATGTGGAACTCTGAATCTGCGTCTCATTTCAGAGTCTGCTACTGTCCACCACACATCGCATTTCATACTTGCATATATTCAGACACATACTTCGAGAACCTTCCTGACTGCATGAATGAAATACGCTGCGTTCCACAAAGGCAACCCGGAGTGCTGAAATATAATTGGCTAAAGTGGCATTGGGCGAGTCAAATGACCAAAACAAAGACAGCCATTGCAGCACGTAATACACATTTTCAAAGCAGAATATCTGACTTCAACATAGTTTTTTAGATAAACAAGAATGTTCACTTAGCATGTTTCTTAAATCTCTGCAAACATATTATGGTATTTTTATGCTTTAGAAGAGTCAAAAACTTACATACAGCACCTTTAATAAATAATCTAATCCAGTGATGTGACTATTAGTGGATACACACATTGCAATATTGATGCTCAAGCGATTTATTGTGTGTCCATTCCAGTTTAAAGGTGAGTGAATCTGGGATGACTTCGAGCACTGATAGAGAAGCCACACGGCTCCACCTGAGAGAAAATCCAGTGTAAGTGTCCTTAATGGCAACAAATGACCCCAGTAATACACTGACCAGAAGACCCTCCGCAAAGCCACTCTTCTGTCATCAGCGAACAAAAGCATCTCCAGCAGAGCGTCGAGGATGCAGCCCCTGCATTGATTATGGTAATAGCACACACCTTCAGCTCTGATCAAGGAGCTGCAGTGGGGCCAGCGGGCTCTCATAGGCGGCCCACTCGTGTCATCTCACCAGGAGAGTCTTCCATATAATTCATCATTAATATGATTTGCAGAAACGCTTAATCTGCCTTCAGGAATGAACAGGATGTCGCTGAGAGCTCAAGCTGCTCGAAGATCTGCCCTGCAGTGAAGTGAATCTTGGCTGCACCCGGAATCGTCCCCCAGGATTGAAGCACCTATAGCTGACGAGAGCCAAATCACAAACGCACGCAGCCTCTCCACTGAATCGCTCCGAAAATATTACCCAGGAGGCTTTGTCTGCGAGTGAGGGGGACATTTAGCTGCAAATGCTCATCTTTGAAAAGACTGTTCGCCTGTTCAATAGAAAGGGGGATGGATGGAGAGAGAAAGAAAAAAAGAAAAGAGAAGGAACAGGCCTTGGGTTTGCCTGTCAGTGGCGGCATGAATATTGTATCTTCTGGCATTTGCCTATTGGGGCCTTAAGAGGAAGGCAAGGATGACAATGTCAGTCACCGCCTGCACAGTTTGAGATGTCGTGGGATTCTGATTTATTTATTCAGGTTTGTATAGGGGCTGCAAGTGAATCTCATGAAAAACTTGTCTTGGTCACAGTTCACCCCCAAAATAAAATGACAAAATATATTTAAAAAAACTATTTATACACTAAAAAAAAGGGTTAACG
>NC_079444.1:37604042-37809042 GCF_903798145.1 Danio aesculapii
ATCTTTTCTTTTTCCTTCTTGAAGAATGCATCCTTAATTTTGTCATTTTAACCCCGACAAAATATGAGCCAGAGAACATAAACTCTATATTCTGGCGGCGTCAAAGAGCAGTGCATTTAAATCAATTAAATTCCAGTCTAAACTCAACTAGAATCATTTAGGGCGCCATATCTGTTCCAGGAGCTGAGTGTAACACTTAATTACCTGTCTGGAAAAGTGTTTTTAAAATGAAATATTGAAGGCGCCTGACGGTTCGCCAAGGGAGAGCCCTGACTCAAGTTTCCAATCCTGATTTACAGATTCATACACTCACCACAGTCTATTGGCCTCAACAATCAATTCAGCATTCAGGTAGTTTATAACTATAATCGTAAATGGCAAATTAGGCTAATTTAATTATATTGTTCCACCCCTAGACACAGGTGCGGTAAGATCTTATACAGCATGGTTTTAAATGCAATATATAGTTGAGATATAGTTGAGAATCATAATTTAACACCTTTTTTTTTTAAATAATGTAATCTTCATCAATGAAAATTAAAAGGAAGTTTTTAGTTTTAGTTGTGGTGTCAACTCGAGACACTGTATATGTCAGGATAAAAATCCTTAACCAGCAACTGCAGCTTAAATGTTGAAGAATTTGCCATCAAGATTCTCCAGACTATCTTGCATTTATTTTTATTTTTGTGGATGACAAGCTTTTTATGGGGATTTTTGAATGAGTTAGTGACATTGCAAAGATGCAGTATTTTAGAAATCTGAAATGAGCAACTCTTGCTTTGGCTGAAAGTATTACTTTGGCCTTCATCTGATCAACAGGCTGTAGGAGGTTGCTGTTCAGTCACTTTAGGTTGGCTAGCAAAGTAAATGAATACTGGAAAGTTTGCCTGCCAGGTAAAAAGGTTTTGCCAAATGAATGCCTAAACTGGGAGGTATCTAAAATATTATCTAATTTTGTTAAGTGTTCTTTCTTTTATGAATTTATACTGTGCTTTAGAACACATGCAAATTAATCAAACTGCTATTTTACTCCTATTAGAAACACATCCAATAGGACTACGCAGTGATGTCATTCATTCATTTTGCTTCATCTTAGTCCATTATTTATCAGGGGTCACCACAGCTGGAATAAACCACCAACTATTCCAGCATATGTTTTTACACAGCAGATGCCCTTTCAAGCGCAACCCAGTACTGGGAAACACCCATACACTCTCACATTCACACACACACACTCATACACTGGGGCCAATTTAGTTTACTCAGTTCACCTATAGCATGTGTCTTTGGACTCTGGGGGAAACCGGGGCACCCGGAGGAAACCCACGCCAACACGGAGAAAACATGCAAACTCCACACAGAAATGCCAACTGGCACAGCCGGGACTCGAACCAGCGATCTTCTTGTTGTGAGGCAACCACTGAACCACCGTGCCTCCCACAGTAACATCAAATTTATGAAATAGTAGGTTGTTCTCTAATTTTGATCACCACTGTATACATGCACAAATAAGAAAAACATGCACACATAATTATTTTATGTTTTTTTAATACTGTGCTTCAGAAAACATGTAACTCAGTTAAACTGCCCTTTTACTACTGTTGGGAAAACTTCGAAAAGGACTAAGAAGTGACCTGATCATTTTGAAACGTGTTTTCTAATTTTGATCTCCACTGTACACATATAAAAATAAGATATATAAATAGTTTTTTTGCATTGTTTCTTATTGGTAATCCCAATAATCATTTTGGATATCCATAAGAATACTTATATTACATTCTATTTGGATTTTTTTATTTATTTATTTACTTGTTGCACATCAATATCATTATTTTAGTCTCAGAACTCAAAATGCACTCTAATACAGCGCCAACAGTCTACACTACCTGACAAAAGTCTTGTCGTTGATCTCAGTTGTAAGAGCAACAAATAATAACTTGACTTTTAGTTGATCATTTGTAAAAGTAGCAGAAGGTTGATTTTTCAGATGAATCTTCTGTTGAACTGCATCTCAATCATCACAAATACTGCAGAAGACCTATTGGAACCCACATGGACCCAAGATTCTCACAGATATCAGTCAAGTTTGGTGAAGGAAAAGTCATGGTTTGGGGTTACATTCAGTATGGAAGTGTGCGAGAGATCTGCAGAGTGGACGGCAACATCAACAGCCTGAGGTATCAAGACATTTGTGCTGCCCATTACATTACAAACCACAGGAGAGGGCAAATTCTTCAGCAGGATAGCGCTCCTCCTCATACTTCAGCCTCCACATCAAAGTTCCTGAAGGCAAAGAAGGTCAAGGTGCTCCAGAATTGGCCAGCCCAGTCACCAGTCATGAACATTATTGAGCATGTCTGGGGTAAGATGAAGGAGGAGGCATTGTAGATGAATCCAAAGAATCTTAATGAACTCTGGAAGTCCTGTAAGAACATTTTCTTTACCATTCCAGATGACTTTATTAATAAGTTATTAGAGTCATTGAGGAGATGTATGGATGCAGTCCTCCAAGCTCATGGGAGTCATACACAATATTTAATCTTTTTCCACTGGACATTATTTATGATCATATAATTTTTTTTGGTCAAATAAGCGTAATCTAGAGGCCTTTGCCTTTCATATAAGCCACTTCTGATACCAATATATCAACTAGAAGTCAAGCTATTATTTGCTGTTCATAAAACTTGTATAGGCGACAAGACTTTTGTCAGGTGGTGTACATTCAGTGCACTTAAACCAGGTGAACAACAATAAAAATATGACGAGAAAAAAAGAAAAGCAAAAGTGCTGTCGCTTCTAACATTCTTCAGTGTCACATTAAAAATTACCAAGCATTGCTGACAGATAAAAATAGAGCATGACAGGAAAATTAACAACCCAGTCACTCAAAGTGATGGATAATGATTATTTGTGGTGCATCTAAAAGCTAAAAAGGACGTAACCACAGGGTATGGAGCACAGATCCTTAACCGCAGAGCTATAACATTTCCCTTCCTGCCCCACAGTATCCTGGGTTAAACGCTGTCAGACTGGCTCTTTGAAAGGCTAGGTAGATAAAACAGCAGTTTTTAGCTCTGCCTTAACCAAAATTGATCCACATGACCTTTGTAGTTTCAACCGCAGATCTAAACCGCCAGGTGACACGTAGCCTGCATTTAACTTTACACAAACCATACCGAGAAATACCGCTGCACCCATTTATGGCATGACTGGCAGGTCAGAAAGGTGATCCATCAGTGATTGGCACTCTCATTGACTGCCGAGGGCTTTAGCTGTCTCTAGGATTACAGGTTATAGAGCCTCTGCCTTTCCTATTTCAGATCTAGCACCTCTCATTGCCATGTTCATAACCCATCTCCTTGCTAAAGCCGTCTCTCTTATCAGCCGGATTGCCTTCCAGTTGATTGTTTGTGAACAATCACTGCTTCCATTATTATGGAGGCATTTCTGCGGGTCGCCCCGCTGAGACGAGGCATCCAGATGAGTGCTTCTGTGCCAAAACAGTACGACCTGTTATAAGAGGCTGAGGCAAGGTCATTGCTTTCAAATGACAACAAACCCGATCTCCAATAGCTCTTTTGTTAGCTGTGCGGCGCTGAGGAAAATGGAGGAAAAATCTGTGGCTTTCCCTCCGGGCAACCGGCAACAAAAAAAAGCTCCCTTCGTTTAACCCTTTGGCTTTGTAAGCGTTCGCTCGATGGCCTCTTTTTTAGATGCAAGCTGGATGTTGACCCTGAAATATATAGGATCAATCTCAACGCAAGAGGTTAGGCAACTTAGAATGAGAGCTTTGTCCATGCAAGGAATGAGGTCTCAGCGATCTCAAGTTTTCAACCAGCTAGTCTGAGTTTTGACTGAATGATTGAATAGGTCAGGCAAGGGTCATTGTGACTACTAGACACCGATCAGGTGCATTACCTAGAGAGATGTATAGAAGCTAAATGGCCGCCTTTCAGCAGAGAAACTGACTGATATTTAATAAATAAAGCAGGATAAATATCTATAGCCTGAAAAAGACGGAGGTGGATTATGAATTCTGCATAATAACTGGAACATTGCTCACAGCAGACCTTGAACTACAATCAAAAGAATTATTATCTAAGGTGGTGAATTTGTTTGGAAAGCATTGCGTTGGCTGGAGGAGTGATGCTGTAAAAGGCAGAATCTCAGAGACTTGTTGATGAGTGTTTCTCCATCTGTAAGGCTCAAGAGTGACCAGTGAACCACTGACCTGATTTGTCCCCCTCCAAGCACATAATAAAAGCTGTGGTTGATTGCTTTACATGTTGCTCATATGATTGCTTTTTCCAAACAAACAGCAACATTACACAAATCATCAAAAGTCTTGCTATGCAACACTAAGGCCCAATCACAATTCTACCCCTTAGCCCTTCCCCTTATACCTGGTTTTGCACGTTCACGTTGGTGGTGGTAGTGTGGAGAGACAATTGATTTCTGCTGTGACACTCGGATGGTTTGGGCCCATTAATACCAATGGAGCATCGTGTCAACGCCACAGTCTACCTGAGTATTGTTGCTGACCATGTCTATCTATTTATGACCACAGTGTACCCATCTTCTGATGGCTATTTCCAGCAGGATACCGCACCACATCATAAAGCGTGAATCATCTCAGACTGGTTTCTTGAAAGTGGCAATAAGTTTCACGGTACTCAAATGGCCTCCACAATCACCAGATCTCAATCCAATAGAGCTCCTTTGGGATGTGGTGGAACGGGAGATTCGAATCATGCATGTGCAGCCATTTGGCAAAATAAAATTATCATTACACTGTTTTAATACACTTTTATTATTCAAGGATACATTAAATATATATATATATATATATATATATATATATATATATATATATATATATATATATATATATATATATATATATATATATTTATTTATTCTTTTTTTTTTTAAATAAAACATAGCCAGAATAGATTTTTTAAATTTTTTATAATAAAAAAAGAACAATTATAATAATACTGAACACCAATTCATCAAAGCAAAGCAGCAAATCACCCTATTATAATATTTCCCATCATGCAACATTAATCATCTGAGTAATGATGCTGAAATTTCAGCTTTACATGCCAGGAATAAATTACATTTTGTGTAAAAATGTAAGTAGTGTATGTAAGACTTCTGAATATTATC
Source organism: Danio aesculapii (assembly GCF_903798145.1). NCBI lineage: Eukaryota > Metazoa > Chordata > Actinopteri > Cypriniformes > Danionidae > Danio > Danio aesculapii. The sequence goes on from NC_079444.1 coordinate 37,609,212, forward strand.
TTTTTTTATGGTGAGGAGAATAAAACTCTTTCAAAACATAAAAAAAAATATCAGCGCCTCCAAACTTTTGACTAGTGGTGTAGTAGTGAAGTCAAACATCCTGCCTCAACTCCACTATAGTGTTTCATCATTTACCAACAGGAATCTCTACAAATCTAACAGCTTGTCTCCAAAAGCAGTGTCGAAAACATTTCTACTGTGAAACAACAAGCTGCTGGAATTATTCCAGTCGTGTAGAACTGAAAATAAAACCCGCCATCAATACAAAACCCCATAATTCACTCTCTACATTTCACACAATCATGTGTGTAATGCATCAGGATGATCGAGCCCTGTGAGAGCTAAATGTCACATCCACACAGCATGTTGACATGATGCTGCTGTCGTCATTAAACGTACTTCGGCTCTCTGCACACTTCAACATTCAGAGTAATGAAATAATGGCTGATGATGAGCTTCTCTTTTTTATTTGCAGATGTTCCCACTAGGGCTGCACGATATCCGAAAATTCTAGCATTTCAATATTTTGCTGTTCTGCAATATGCAGTGGGTACAGAAAGTATTCAGACCCCCTTACATTTTTCACTTTGTTATATTGCAGCCATTTGCTAAAATCAGTTAAGTTTATTTTTTCCTCTTTAATGTACACACAGCAGCCCATATTAACAGAAAAACAGAATTGTTGACAGTTTTGAAGACTTATTAAAAAAGAAATGCTGAAATATCACGTGGTCCTAAGTATTCAGGACTAAGTATTCACCTTTTGCCACAGTCACACTAGAGTTTAAGCTCGCGAAATTCTGTCATTTGGTGCTGCGAAAAGGGGTGAGATTAAACAAAACAATTAAAAACTTTTTTTTTTTTAAAAAGCGAGTGAACCATATTTTAAATGTCTGTTCAGAGAGGGCATGTTTTGATTCTCGATTGGTCTCACACAGTCATGTGATGCGATTTTGTAGGTCAGAGGGCTGCTCGATTATGGGTAAAATCATAATCACGATTATTTTGGTCATAATTGTTATCACGATTATTTAAAATGATTATCAGTTGAAATTATTAGCCCTCCTGTGAATTTATAATAATTATAAATTATAATAAAGACAAATGATAAATTAAATAAATATTTCCCAAATGATGTTTAACAGATCAAGGAATTTTTCATAGTATTTCCTATACTATTTTTTCCTCTGGAGAAAGTCTTATTTGTTTTATTTTGGCTAGAATAAAAGCAATTTTAAATATTTTAAAACCAGTTTTAAGGTCAATATTTTAGCCCCCTTAATCAATATATATTTTTGATTGTCTGCAGAAGAAACCACTGTTATACAATGAGTTGCCTAATTACCCTAAATAAGCCTTTGAATCACACTTTAATAGTGTCTTGAAAAATATCTAGTCAAATATTATTTACTGTCATCATGGCAAAGAGAAAATAAATCAGTTATTAGAAATGAGTTATTAAATCTGTTATGTTTAGAAATGGGTGGAAAAACAATATTTCCATTAAACAGAAATTGGGAGGAAACGGGGGGTCATAATTCAGGAGGGCTAATAATTCTGCCTTCAGCTGTATATATACAGTTATTTTCCTCCCTGTAAATAAGGAAAGGGAAATAAATACAATAGAATAAAAAATGAAACAAACTGTGCTTTAAGCATCTTCACTGCAAGAAAAAAAACTTTAATTATAGATACAAAAGTCCTTCAGTCAAGAGCAGTGAGGGATTTTCTCCTTTTGTTGTTTGATTAATGATAAAAACAGTCGGCAGCAGGAATATTGCGCGCTGTCACTTTAAGAGCAGTGTGGTTCTGATTTATGGTTTATCATGTCTCTTTTGATTCCCAACTCGTTTGTTTATTACACAAATGAAGGTTAATATGAATCACTATACACCACGTTTTGACATAAATTTGCATGTATTTGAACATTAAAGCGCTCACATTAAGATGACTTTAAATGTGTGTGCTCTGCTCGTCTCTGAGACTAAGCACATAAACACAACAGCATGTGATCTCTTTAGCACTTTTAAAAACATGAATGATTCAAACGTACATCGTTGAATGATGCACATCCTGTGCTGCAAAAGTTACATTACAGTACATGCGTTTAGTCATTTTCATCTGGAACTGAGCTTTGCAGAGCAACAAATGTGTACAACTGGAAAGGGGCCGGGGGTATATGATGCAGCAATTGTTTTATCATCTCGATTAATGTTTTTTCAGAATCGTTAGAAGCCAAAATAGAAACCGAACTTTCGATTAATTACACAGCCTCAGGTCAGAGTTCACCAAACTTGAACTTTGCAATGCAGCAAACTGCCAACCTTGTCGCACGAGCTTGCATTTCTGGGGCCTCATGTATCAACGCTTTGCATAAAACTTTGCGTAGGCCAGGTTTTACGCTCACGTTTGGATTTACTAACGATGAAATGAACGTGGGAATGTGCGCTGGTCCTCGCCAACTTCATGCCTGGCATACGTGCATTTCTTGTGTGTGCTTGTTTTATTTCTATTGGTGACTCCTAGAGGCAGTTGTGTTAAATTGCACACTACAAAGTATCTTTGAGTCATGTAACGGCAGCTGCATGGGACGAGATCATCCGCATGTCTAGATTGTAGATAAGGTTTCCATACCATACAGTTAACCAGCCAAACATTAAAGCGCAACTTGCAGTTATCGCCAGTTTTCCCAATGTAATCGGAGCGATCTACTGCACACACATTGTGTGTCTTCGTACATGAGGCCCCTGGTCTGTTGCATTCACGTGTGTATGAATGGAAGTCTGTGGGAGAAAAGTGCAGTGTGATCACGGCTTTTGCTGTGACACTCATATATTTAACCCTGGTGAGGTCCATGTCTTCAGATCGTCCTTGAGATGGTTCTACACCTTCATTTGAGTCCAGCTGTGTTTGATTATACTGATTGGACTTGATTAGGAAAGCCACACACATGTCTATTTAAGACCCTTCAGCTCACAATGCATGTCAGAGCAAATGAGGTCAAAGGAACTGCCTGAAGAGCTCAGAGACAGAATTGTAACAAGGACCAGATCTGGCCAAGGTTACAAAAAATTGAACAAAAGGTTACAAAAACAGCACAGTGGCCTCCATAATCCTTAAATGGAAGACGTGTGGGATGACCAGAACCCTTCCTAGAGCTTTTCCCCAATTGAGTATCTCTGGAAAGAGCTAAAAATGGCTGTCCACCAATGTTTACAATCCAACCTGACAGAACTGGAGAGGATCTGTAAGGAGGAATAGCAGAGGATCCCCAAATCCAGGTGTGAAAAACGTTACATCTTTAACAAAAAAAGACTCATGATTGTATTAGATCTAAAGGGGGCTTCTACTAAATACTGAGCAAAGGGTCTGAATATTCTCAGATCACTTATGCACAGCAAAATCCTCAGAGTAAAATGTATTCAGTTCAGAGAGTATTTGGTCCCTCTTTAAATAAGGGTAAATAGGTTGGTAAAAAGTAAAGCTGCTGTTTGTGAAGTTGCTTAATGATCCTCTGCTGAGATTTTGAGAGATTCAATGTATTATATTTTCGCTAATTTCATCTAAGGCTGTGACTAAAGTCAGTTGTAGTTTTGTGTTTCTCTTCTGTGTTTCTGCTTATTAACATCAGGTGTTCATCATCAGTGCTCAATCGTCACTTAATTAATACTTTCATTGTCTTATTAACTTGAGTACTCAATTTAGAGAGGGACCAAATACTATCTAAACTGAGTAAATTTTACTCAGGATTTTGCTGTGTGATATTTCAGATTTTCTTTTTAAATAAATCTGCATAAATGTCATCAATTCTGTGTTTTTCTGTCAATATGAAGTGCCGTGTCAATATGAAGTGCCTTAAATGAGTTTAGCAAACGGCTGCAATATAAAAAAAGAGTGAAAATGTAAGGGGGTCTGGATACTTTCCGTACCCACTATATATTGCCATATGAATACAACTTCACCAGATGACTTGAATTTCTCTATTTGAAAATAATTTATCATTTTAGATTGCATAATGTATAATAAACAATCTACAAGCACAACTAATAGAGTAAATAAAAAGATATAAATAAAATACACAATGTTTTACTGTTTTCCACAGAGTTTAACAGTATTGAGGAACAGTAATTAAATATTCAAATGTGAAATAATACTGGGAAATTTTCACTGTAAAAGTAATTCAATAAAATGAATCGTTACTAAAGTTGCAAACGGTACAATTTTAACATTGCATAGGTGCTACATATAACCTACTAGACCAGGCATGGGCAAACTCGATCCTCGAGGGCCGGTGTCCCTGCAGAGTTTTGCTCCAACACTAATCAAACACACCTGAACACCCTAATTAGTGTCTTCAAGATCACTAGAAAGCTACAAGCAGGTGTGTTTGATTAGGGTTGGTGCAAAACTATGCAGGGACACCGGCCCTCCAGGATCGAGTTTGACCATCCCTGTACTAGACTGATGCTTTCATTTTAGAAATAAATACTTAAATACTAAATATTTAATAGCTACTTTTTAAAAAATGTCTTAATGCGCATAAATAATAAATGAATAATTAAATAGGCATAAATAATTCTTTATTTAAAGACAATCGTTCCAGTTTACCATAGAATGAGGGTTTCAGCTTAGAAATGTGCTTTATAAATACTCTGTTTTCATTTTATGTCTTGAGTTTAACAGTATTGAGGAAAAGTAATTAAATATTCAAATGTGAAATAATACTGAACAATTTTCACTGTAAAAGTAATTCAATAAAATTCATCGTTACTAAAGTTGCGAACGGCACAATTTCAACATTGCACATGTGATGATATGCAAACGATCACATTGCGATATTGATGCTGAAACGATAAATATCGCAGCCCTAGTTCCCACCCATTAGAGTAGAGAAAGAGAGAGTCATATCGAGACGAATGAGGCAGTTCATTGAAACATGCACTGACTCCAGCCCCACAATGCACTGCAGCAAACCCGTGTCACTGAACAAACACTCCAGCGCCTCTGTTCTCCCGCCCATGTCACAGGTAATCTTGTTCTGTCTTAGTCATACTGGCCCGAGCACTGAGAGGCTTCATCACTCTCGCCTGAACCCAAGAAAAGCAGACAGGAAAGGTCAGCCGAAAGGGCGTGTAGGAAGGAGGGATACTGTCACTTCTCGTCTGCGGTGAAGGAGGAGAGAGGAAAAACACAAGCGAGAGATCAGGGCAACTCCGCCGACAGAACAGACTTTACTATCGAGAGGAAGGGAAGACCATTGCATAACACACACCACTGCAATTTGTTAAACTGCGGTAACACTTTACCGTTTTCGTCAGGAGAGCTTTTGATGTTACACGCATGGCTGATGAGAGCACCTGTTTCATGAGCAGATGCTGAAGTGTGTACCTGCTAATCAACGTCTGTAGCGGATGCAGTGAAACACACATTCCCTTAACGCTGAGACAACGTTCACTTTAGGGTTGCATAAGGATGTGCGATATTTAGTGTCTATGATGTATTGTAACAAACATGTCTTGATAGTCTGAAAGAATTGACTGCTAGTTGGAGTGAGACTAATTTAAGATAGCAAAAAGCAAAAATGTTCCAGTATGTTTTGTTTTTTTAAGGATGATATGAGATGCATCAGCTGCCAATATTTATCAGATTAATATATCAATTTAAAATCATCAAAATATTAACCACACCATCAAAAAAAGCAGAAACAGCAAACTAAAACTTTATTCATAAATAAATAGGTCTGCCACGAAAACGATTTGTTGTTTTGTGCGATATATTGTCAGAAATTGTTGCGATAAGCAATAATATTGTCATTATGAGATCATTTTATGCCACTGATTTAATAATGATTATATAACATCATGATAATGCAAACAGTCATCAACACTTTAAAAAGTGTCATTCTTAAGGTTATTTAGATTCTATAATTTGATGTTAAAAAGGTAAATGTCTAATTGTATACACTATTAAATGTCCTATTAGGTAAATGTCCAATTATAAACTTTGACACCGGTGAGGTAGAATGTAAATGTCATTGTAAGCGTTATTTGTGAATTGGCACATGTATTTTGCAGCACCAAAAATTTGGTGAGGTCATCCCCAAGTACTGTTGTATGATGTTCCCCAAATATTATTTATTGTGACAGGCCTGTTCATGAAAGGAGGCCCTTAGATGAATAGTGTCTGCTACGAAATCTAAATTTTTCTCCACGTAGAACAGTTACACACTTTCTAAGACCAAATAAATAATTCATTAATAAACAAATAAAACAAATTATACACTGTACAGTGCATCTGGAAAGTATTCTCATTTTCCACATTTTTTATGTTACAGCCTTATTTCAAAATGGATTAAATTCATGCATTTCCTCAATTCTACACACAAAACACCATAATGACAATGTGAACAAAGAGTTTTTGAAATTGTTGCAAATTTATTAAAATAAAAAAACTGAAAAATCACATGTACATCAGTATTAGCAGCCTTTGCTCAATTTGTTGATGCAGCAATTACAGCCTCAATTCTTTTTGAATATGACGCCACAAGCTTGGCACACCTGTCTTTGGGAATTTTTGCCCATTCCTCTTTGCAGTACCTCTCAAGCTCTATCAGGTTGGATGGGAAGCGACAGTGTACAGCCATTTTCAGATCCCTCCAGAGATGTTCAATAAAATTTAGGTCTGGGCTCTGGCTGGGCCACTCAAGGACATTCACAGAGTTGTTGTGAAGCAACTCCATTGATATTTTGGCGGTGTGCTTTGGGTCATTGTCCTGCTGGAAGATGAACAGTTATACAGGCCTGATTGGTGGATTGATGCACAGACAGTTGGGTTATTGATCACCTCCCAGACTAAGGCCCTTCTCCCCCGATCACTCAGTTTAGATGCCCAGCTAACTTTAGGAAGAATCCTGGTGGTTCCAAACATCTTCCACTTACAGATGATGGAGGCCACTGTGCTCATTGGAACTTTCAGAGCACCAGAAATCATACCTTATATAGACAGGTGTATGCCTTTTCAAATCATGCCCAGTTAACTGAATTGACCACAGGTGAACTCCAATTAAGCTGCTGAAACCTCTTAAGAATGATGAGTGGAAACAGAATGTACCTGAGCTCAATTTAGAGCTTCACAGCAAAGGCTGTCAATACTGATGTACATGTGAATTTTCAGCTTTTTTATTTTTAACAAATTTGCAACAATTTCAAAAAAATCAGTTTTCACATTGTCATAATGGGGTATTGTGTGTAGAATTTTGAGGAAATAAATTAAATCCATTTTGGAATAAGGCTGTAACATAAAAAAGGTGGAATAAGTGAAGCGCTATTAATAATTTCCAGATGCACTTTATAATCAAAAAAGTATAATCGAAAAAGCTAATAAATAAATAAATAAATAAATAAATAAATAAATAAATAAATAAATAAATAAATGTCAGACAATAATAATAATAAAAAATAGAAAATAATGATAATTGCACTGCATGTGTAATTGGGAAATTAAATCATAAAAATGAATCTAGATTAATGACAGTAACAACAAAAAACCCACTTTAAAATAAATATCAAGTCCCAAATATTGGAATTGGGATACCAGAATACAACGGTTGTATATTAAAATCTGTAACAGTCAAAAAAGATAGTACAACCCTACCAAAATTCATTGTTTCATCCCAAAAAGACAGTTGCAGCTCATCCAGAATGCTGCTGCCAGGATTCTGACCAGAGCCAGAAAATCTGAGCACATCACACCTGTCCTCAGGTCTTTACACTGGCTCCCAGTTACATCCAGAATAATTTAAAGTATTATTACTTGTCTATAAATCACTAAATGGCCTAGGACCTCAATATATTACAGATATGCTCACTGAATACAAACCTAACAGATCACTCAGATCATTAGTATCAAGTAAATTAGAAACTTCAAGAGTTCAGTCAAAGCAGGGTGAATCCACCTTCAGCTACTAACAGCGCCCCCTGCTGCTGGAATCAGCTTCCAGATATGATCAGATGTGCTCCAACATTAGGCACATTCAAATCAAGACTGAAAACACATCTGTTTAGCTGTGCCTTTACTGAATGAGCACTGTGCTACGTCCCACATATCACACTATTATGTCTTTTTCATTCCTTTAAAACCTGTTTTAACATTTTTTTATCTGTTTTTATCCGATTTTATTCATTTTAATTCGTTGTTGTTTTTATTTTCTTGTCTTTTATTCTTGTTTATGTAAAGCACTTTGAATTACCATTGTGCATGTGCTACATAAATAAACTTGCCTTGCCATTATTTACAAATCCCATTTTTTGGTCTTTTTTTATCTCCTGGAATCTAATTTACTGCTGAAAGTACTGTTGAATCTCAAATGATAAATCTTTTGCCTCCATCTAAAAGTCTCTATAGATAACAGCGTCTGCTAAATGGACAAATGTAAATGTGAGCTCTGGAAAAAAGAAAGTGAAAAAATAAACTTCACTTTAATATGTCCCTCAAGCAAATTGCACAGCTTATCAGACACATTTGAATATAACAGCACTTTTATGGTGCTTTTTAGTTCCTGTTGGAGCATATGGGTATATGCAACAACATGAGTGTAAATAAAGACAGATTGGTAATTTTAGGGGTGGTACTGTCACTTTAAGATGTTGTATTCCACTAATTTAGGTCATTTTCATTGTTAACTAAGAGCGTTTGGCAGCAGGGGTTTGAGAGAATACGGGTCAGACATCTGGCGAGGATTCATTCAGATGAGACGCTCTGTCAGAATCGTGGTGCAGCACATGTTCATGACAGGCTTGAACCGTTGTGTTTATAAATAAATATAAATATCATTGGTTTGAGAGCAAATTATAAGGCAGTGCTATAACACGTATCTCACCTTTATAGCTTTTTAAGTTTTATAGCTTATTATGGTTCTTCCAGCAATGTGACTAATACACACAGACTAAAGCCACTGAGGATAAAAAAGTGTCTTGCATAATCTACACATTCACCTAAACCTTACAGTTATACTTAAGAAAAGCTGATATACTGATGTATGTTTTTAGGAGGTACTTTTACCATGGTCACAATGAGAGTGAGTAAACAGCTCCACCTACTGGAAACATAGTAATGACACTCGACAAATTATAGATCATATCTAGTCAAACAAGTTTGACATTATTGATATGTTAAGATGAAAAAGAAAAAAAAAATATGATGATAATGATTATTATTATTATTACTATTAATAATAATAATAATAATTAGAAAATTATAATAAAGACAAACCATCCACTATATATAATCAAAAATGGTTTGACATTTCTGATTTGTTCAAGATCAAAAAGCAAAACATTTAATAATAATATTAATAATAATAATAATAATAATAAAAATAAAAAGTTTGATATTACTGATATGTTTAAGATCGAAAAAGCAACAAATAATAAAAATAAAATGAATAAATAAGACAAATCATTCACTATATACAAATCAAAAAAGCTTGACATTACTGATATGTTTAAGATAAAAAAACCAACAAATTAAAAAAAATAAATCAGAATAAAAAATAAGACAAACCATACATTATAATCAAAAAAGCTTGACATTACTAATATGTTTAAGATCAAAAAGCAACAAAACAAAATAATAATAATATTAAATAAATAAATAAAGACAAACCATCCACTATATAATCAAAAAAGGTTGACATTACTGATTTGTTCAAGATATAAAAAAAAAAATTAAATGTTCAAAAATTAAAAAAATAAAGACTAATCTTACACTACATATAACAAACAGGTTGACATTACTGATATGTTTAAGATCAAAAAGCAACAAATAATAAAAATAAATAAATAATAATAAATAAGACAAACCATACATTATAATCAAATAAAGCTTGACATTACTGATATGTTCAAGGTCAAAAAGCAATAAGTAAATAGATAAATAGATAAATAAATAAATAAATAAATAAATAAATAAATAAATATGACAAATCATTCACTATTTACAGTTGAAGTCAGAATTATTAAACCCCCGTTTGATTTTTTTTTAAATATTTCCCAAATGATGTTTAACAGAGCAAGGAAATGTTCACAGTATGTCTGATAATATTTTTTCTTCTGGAGAAAGTCTTATTTGATTTATTTTGGCTAGAATAAAAGCAGTTTTTAATAAAAAAAACAAAAAACATTTTAAGGTCAATATTATTAGCCCCTTTAAGCTATAATTTTTCGATAGTCTACAGAACAAACCATGATTGTGCAATAATTACCCTAACCTGCCTAGTTAACCTAATTAACCTAGTTAAGCCTTTAAATGTCACTTTAAGCTGTATAGAAGTGTCTTGAAAAACCTCTAGTCAAATATTATTTACTGTCATCATGGCATTAGTGGTGTAACGGATCGGATCACACTACGATTTTTGAGTCATAGATCAGTCAATTTTTCGGATCAGCAAAAAAGGGAGACACATGTCATTTGCTTTCCATTTATACAAAAACATTACTGCAAAAAGCATTGGTTTTAACAAACAGAACTTAGAACCTGTAATTTTAATGAATAAAAACTTTAAATCAAGAAAGAACCAGCTAAAAAAAAAGTATTCAATCCAAAAAAAATGATCTTCGCTACTGTTGCTAATAATGTTAAATATAAAAATCTAACATTTTGTACATCATACATTTATTTTCAATGAATGATTCAAAAATTCACACATAAAACTTCATGTTTCATTACAGGTGCATCATTTTTGAAAACCTATTCAGTGACATAATTTTGATGGTTGTTGGTTGCCACCCATTGGTTACACAATGTAATTGCTACAACATTCACTAGTGTCAAGTTCCATTAAATGGAGATTTTAATCTTTACCATAAACATCAGTGTTTATATCTGAACTATAAACTGTTCTCCCAGTTCTTCTGTTTAATTGTTTGTAACGAACTGAAAAAGTGTAAAAACTGAATCTCTCTCGATCAAATGCAGATTTGAATGCAGAGCTTATTAGAAGGATTAATAAACATATGCAAATCATTATCATTTATCATTCATGCTGCGCGGGTTTGAATTGAGATCATGATCTTTTAATGTTATTTCATGCAGCTTTACACTGAATGCATTGATGCAGGCTAAACAAACAGTGACAGAAAACACCTTTAATTAATAACCTAAGAAAGCATTTAGGCAGGTCTAACCACAACTTTTTCCGTCATCATTATATTTTACAGAGAAGCCAAAATGCTTTCATACATGTGGATTTAATGACATGGGAGGCCATCTCTCTGTAATTGTTATAAATGTTGGCTTAACCTACAAGTTCAGTACGGATCTTGGATCAACCATGATCTGTAACACCCCAATACGTATGTATGTATGTATGTATGCATGCATGTATACATATACATATATATACATATATACATATACACATATATATTCATATATATATACATATACACATATATATATACACATATATATATATATACATATATATACACATATATATATATATATATATATATATATATATATATATACACATATATACATATATATATATATATATATATATATATATATATATATATATATATATATATATATATATATATATATACACATATATACATATATATATATATATATATATATATATATATATATATATATATATATATATATATATATATCAAAAAAGCTTGACATTACTGATATGGCCAACTGTACAAATAAATTATTTGATTTGTATAATGTATTAAAAGCGTACTAGTATTCTCCACTGCATGTCCAGGTCTTTGCCTTTAATATGATTTATGCACTTTGTTTAGAAAAAAAAGCCTCTTCTAAAAACAGAAGCCCTTTTTTGAATTCAATAGTGATTAGACAATACCACAACAAACATCAATAATTAATTCAGACTCTAAAATTGTCTGGAAAGCAACCAAGATTGTTATGCAAACTTCGAAGCACTCGTCAGATTCCCTTGCATCACCTTCCAAAAATAGATCCGAGTCCATCTGTTCCCACTTATTTCAGACCATTATATTTGATCTCTGAAAGAATGCTCCAGCAGGGCATCTCAAATCTACCGCCATCAGTGGGAATGCATATCAGCAGATACAGAAATAACCCAGTGTGCAAGAGAGATGCTGAGTAAGAATAATGTAGAACTGAGCATTTAAAGACTAAATGAGCATCAGATAATACCTTAAAATGAACCTAGCGAGAAAATGCATGCTCATATCTCCAAGTATTTCAGCACTACACTTTAAATGACCCCAGATTGATCTAAAAAAAATTTAACATAGCCAGCGTTACCTTTAAAAAGTGCATAAGAATGAAGGTGTTGGATGATTCAGAAGTTCATCAGGGTCACCATCAGTCCAGGTAAAAGAATGATGCTGTAAAAAGAAGAAAAACTCATTACAATTATTGCAACAGTGATTTGTATGTTTTGATAGCATGATTTATAATTTAGAAAAACCGACAACAAATTAAGTTATAAAATACAATTACATACATGTATACACTAAAAGGCAGCTCTTATTTGTAATTATTTACCATGATAAGTATTATTCTGGTAAATATTCACACATTCAGAGTCTCTCCTTAATAATATAATTTCACAAAATATTCTTTGCATATTCAGTTAAATTAATAAAAGCCAAGGACTTTCAAAGTTCAACGGTTCACAGACAAATAAAGTGTGTTAATGTTATTTTCAAGTCATATTTACGTGTGATTTTAGACTGAATTTTTAAAGTACCATGGCAAACAATATAGGAGGCATGTCACAAGTTGTCACTGAACGAATGTGCAAATATAACACCTCAATATCCATACAATGTAAAGTGTACTTGATTATTAATAAAGGTATGTTTAAAAAACAACTGTTTTTCCACATTGACAGTTGAAGAGTAGAGTAATAAGGCAAAAAGTTTCATTTATGCTTTCCCATACATGTACATATGGGTGTACTCGTTTTATACCATGGTCTAAAATGACATTTGTTAGAATAGTTCCTTTGTAACTGACTAGCCTAATCTAAAGAAAACAAACACATTTGCACAAATAAATCTTTGCATAAAATCCCTTAGAAAGTATTCATTCAAGAGCAAGATGGATGTTTTTCTGTACTCATTGATGCTGGGGCAAAAAAACATATATATTACAGACATGAAAACAGTCCCCTGGTGTAGCTTGTTCATGTTAACAAAACAGAAGTTTCGCTGAAAATGACTAAATACACAAAAACCTACGGCAGAATCAGTGATATCATACAAGAATACAAGATGTACAATCCTTACATGTGTTACTTCAGCTGAAAAGACGAAATAAGTCTTTGAAACACGTCAGGAAAATGTCGTGGGCCTGTTTGTTTGGTAGTTCCGCGCAAAGCAAATCCTACAGCGCCATCTGCTGTCTCCACAGATGTTACTGATGTCAAATTTAAACGTTTTATTATTGCACAATTGAACAGGAACATAAAAACAACAATAGTCTAATAATTATAATAATAGTAATAAAGAAAAAAATTAGTTAGCAAATTTGTGTTTATGTACGTGAAATTTTGTCAATAGAATACAAAGGTTAACAATATATTCAAGATCTTTATTGGATTTTATCTTTTTTATAAAATAATTTTAATAATTTAAATTCGATCTATCAAAGGTATATTTTGCTAAATCCACCCAGAAACCGTTTACCACTTGACAATCAGAAAATAAAAGACAGAGACTCTCTTTATCTGCTTTACAGAAGCAACAAATATCATCCATATCGATGTATCATGATAAAGACTTGGCTGGAAATATAAACATTTCAGAATAAGAAAGAGCTGTATTGCCAGGTATATGTTGTTTACACATACAATGAATTTTTGAGTTGGGTTACTAGAAATAAACCTACATTTATTAATTTTCTTTTCGGATTAGTCCCTTTATTAATCAGGGGTCGCCACAGCGGAATGAACCACCAACTTATCCAGCATATGTTTTCAGCAGCGGATGCCCTTCTAGCTGCAACCCATCACTGGGAAACATCTATACACACTCATTCACACACATACACTTTGGACAATTTAGCTTATTCAATTCATACCACGTCTTTGGAATTGTGGGAGAAACCGGAGCACCCGGAGGAAACCCACACTAACACGGGGAGAACATGCAAACTCCACACAGAAACGCCAACTGACCCAGCAACCTTCTAGCTGTGAGGTGATTGTGCTACCCACTGTGCCACCATGCTGCCCGAAATGCAATGTATACTTCATAAACTAATAGGCCAACATAATCCTCATGCCTTTCTCTAACTCAATGCCTTTTAATGTCCTGTTAAACATCTGAAAATGTATTTTCGCTAATGTTTTTGTTAAGTTCTGTGTGGGGAGTAAACAGGTAAAAGTAAACAGGACTCGTCCCTCCTGAGTAATGTATTCAGTGAGGTTAGAATATTTAATATATGCCCTTCCAGCTGCAACCCAATACTGGGAAACACCCATACACTCTTATTCATACACATAACTACGGCCAATTTAGTGCATGTCTTTGGACTGTGGAGGAAACCAGAGCACCCGGAGGAAACCCACACCAACACAGGGAGAACATGCAAACTCCACACTGAAATGCCAACTTATCCAGCCAGGACTTGAACCAGAGACCTTCTTGCTGTGAGGCCACAGTGCTAACCACTAAGCCACCGTGTCGCCTATGAATCCAATCAAATTATTATTATTATTATTATGGCCATGTGTGAAATAATAGTATAAATAGAGAAAATAATAGACAACAATTGCAATTGAAATCCCAGACTGCGTGTACTGAATTACTGCAATGAAATATGAGTAAATGCTTCCCTCTACAGGTAACTGAGAAGAACATATGTGATGAAATGAGAATTCAGGCTACATGATTTACTAATTTAATTATTTAACACTGAACACTGATGTTGTTAACAACAGTAAACCAAATATAAACTCGCACAATGTAAATGAATGGAGAACAGAGCTGTCAACAAAACGAAAAAGGAATGCAGATTCACAATAAATGTGGCTTAAATTGAAGACGATTACTGAAAAAGCTTTTCCAGATTTGCTTTTTGTCCAGATTTGAAATCAGTTAGATAATTTTTATTTTACATAATTTAATTTAATTTAATTTCAAGTTTACTGATCATCAAATCAAGGATCATGTGGTGCTGAAAACAAGAATAACAATAATAATAATATGTTATTTATTTAATATCAATTATATTTATAATAATTACAATATTATTCAAATAATTCAAGTATTGCTGACCCTAACTTCTGAAGGGCTGTATTCAAATTTGGATTTGGGTTTTACAAAACCTTTTAAGTCCTTTGTCATCAGATATATCAATTTCTAATTAATTTATATATATATATATATATATATATATATATATATATATATATATATATATATATATATATATATATATATATATATTTAACTCACAAATAAACAAGGTTTTGTTGCTTATAAAGGAAGTTATGCAGCTGGCATTTGTTTTATGCACTTTCCATGTATCCTCAGTCTTTTTTCTTTAAAAGAAAACATTGCAGAGAAGTGTCTTATTACACACCACATCATTGTGAATGCATTCCGAGCGGTGTGCAAAGCCATGCATCATCGTGTAGAGCTCAGTGCGTTTGTGGTAGAGGTTTGTAGTGGTTGTGGTTTTGAAGTGGTTTTAGTGGTGGTTTTGTTTGGTATTGACATTGATTCACAGCTGTTTAGCAATCCACGGTGCGAGACAGAGACTGTCACTTTAACATCATTGAGTAAGTTTCACACATCCCAACACCGAGTGTTAAACTGGAGAAAGAACAACCAAGAATGGAGAAAAGGAGGAAAAGGAGTTTTTATAAGCTACCCCTTTTCCTCAAAGCTGAGAAAAACACAGCACAGCTTAAACAAACGCCTGAAAATGGCCATGGTGAGACATATTTACACTGGGTTTTGATTATTCAGGGGTTAATTAGAGGAAGGGGAGGAGGGCAAGATTAAGAAGGGAGGGGAGGAGAAGGGAAGGAAAAGGAGAAGGATTAGGAAGAAAAAGAAGAAGAAGGAGAGAAGGAGCAGGAGGAAAGAGGAGATGAATGAGAATGAGAAGGACAACATGAAGGTGATGGAGATGAAGGAGGAGATAAAGGAGAAAGTGGCGAAGAAGAGAAAAAGAACGAAGAAAATCAGCAGCAGGATGAGTAGAAGGATGATGAGGAGGAAGGAGAGCGAGAAAAAACATAAAAAATGCATTAAAATTATTTTGTCCCTGTCTGTTTTGTTTATCTGTTTAAGAATGAACTCTTGCGTCTGGTGTTGTAAAAAAAAAAATTAGTAGCAGGATGAGCAGAAGGATGAGGAGGAGGAGAAGTAAAAGGAGGAGGAGGATGAGAAGATGGAGAAAACATAGGGGAAAAACAATGAATAATTGCATCAACACTCTTTTGTGTCCCTCTTTTAAAGTGACTGGAAGGGCATCCACTTCGTAAAACATATGCCAGAATAGTTGGCGGTTCATTCTGCTGTGGTGAACACTGATAAATAAGGGACTTAGCCGAAGGAAAATGAATAAATGAGAATAAGTTACTAAAGATTAGGACTTAAATGTACTCAATTTACTTACATTTACACTTATTCAGTTGTAGAGTTGTACTGATCTCCTCCTCAATGACGACACTCGCTTATCTTTGGCTTTGTTTTTTTCTTAAATTATTATTTATTATAATTGTTTTTAATAGACGACTCTGCCAATATGCCTGAACACAATCTTACCTCATAGGTTTTGTGACAAACGCCTCAGTTTTTCAACACTAGATGGCGCTACCATCATAAAAAAAGTATTGCAGGGGCAACAAGATAGCCAATTTACACATTTTATCTATTCATTTGTTTCTTGTTTTATTTACCTGTGGTTTTGTTTACAATTGAAGTAGTTAGTTCTAGTTCAGTCTCTAAATATAGTTTTCCTCTGTAAGTGTAGGGTAAACAATCTGAAAATTAGATTAGTTTTCTCTGTAATGATTACTGACCGCAAGCCACATGCTGAACATAAAACACTGTATAGTGTAACTGTAATATCTGTATAGTGTGGTTTGTTTAATTTAACTAACTTGGTAATTCCATTGGACAACTAATAAAAACAGCACAACATCAAAATGCCTCAGATTAAGCAGCAACTTTGAAATTAAACTTTCACCACAAACATAATTTTGACTCATTTAATAATACCCGCAGATGATTGATATGTTCCAGGCAGTTATTAGTGCAAAAATCAAGCCCAACATTATTTTAAACGAACAAAAAAATAGGGCAGGCTTACTTGAAATGTCACTTTACAGTAGCCTAAATATTAATTATTTATTTTAATCATTTTACTCAAAGAACTACAACAAAACACAATTACTTAACCTTTACATGACATTTAAATAAAAGCTGAAGATACAGGAATACAAATACACTGTTTTTTAAGTACTGTAACTAAACTCTTTTTACAAAGTGAGTAACCCATTGCCTTAAAAGTAACAAGTAGACATTACTTTAAAACGTGAGTAAATCTGTTGTGACATGCAACTGTTAAGTGAACTTAATTTATGTAATTATGTACAAAGTTCATTCACTTAATAATTTGAAGGCAGCAAGTAAACTTGACTTTCTTTAAGTAAACTGAACTCTTTACTTTTGGGGAGAGCAGGGACGAAACTAACGTGGGATGAAAGTAACACATTGATTTTTTTTTTAAGCCCTGACAACATTTACTTTCCAGGCTATAACAACACATTCAGCATGCAACCCTTGATGGAGCTGCCAAATATCAGCTGATTTTGGGGCCGTGTCCCGCGGTTAGGTCTGAATTTCAGTTTTTAAGGGCATATATTGTAGTGCAATAACACATCCTTAAGTTTTAAATCTCTGAGTTTTTTTAGTTTAAAAGTAACTCAGGTTTAATTGGCAAGAGTTCCTGTGGGGACGAAAGTAACACTGTTATTAATCTCTCTCTGCTAATAGACAAACATTATTTTTCACTTTCACATTAGAGTTTGCAGTGTTTTGACTCATATGTTTTATAAGATGAATGCATATTGCCAATAATAATAAATAAAATTTGAAAACTGTAGAAAATGTTAACATTTTGCATTGTTGGTTTGCTTTTAAAACATCTGATGGAGCTGAAATGAAAATGAAAATGAAGTTTAATATTTTTTTGCAAAAATAAAGGGCAAAATATTTTTGCAGTTACTATTAACAAGGTCATAGTCAGATATATTTAAAACAAAGAAGATTAAGCCAATAAATCTAATATTGTTGAGTTACTTTTAACCCTGCCAATGGTGCAACTTTTGTTTAAAGTGAAATTACATTGGAGTTGTATTGTATATTGTGAGTTGTTCTACATTGATACAAAACAACAGCTGATTTTGATAGAGCACTCTTGTGAGTTTGTAACCACAGCAGAAATATATTTCTGCTAAAAACGTTATCTCTTAAAATGAGGTTTTATAAAAAACGTTACTTTCGTCCCCGCTCTCCCCTATACAATCTACACTCAAAAAATGATGTTTGCTGTTTGTTCAAACTACTTTACAATTATTGAGTTTTTTTAGGGGGAAACGTAATCGTTTTATGTTCAATCCGTATAAATTTGTAAAAACTAATAAGTAACTTAATTCTGTAATGTTGTCCCAAGACAAATCCATTGTGTGGAAACCAAAATCTTTTCACAGCGTAATACATTAAAAAAGTGAAAACCTAAACAAATTAATTTGACTTTGTTACGATTAAATGAATTAAGTTTGACAAACTTAATATATGACAGTTTCAGTAATAAATTTGGTACTTTTAGGTGCAACAAGTTTTAGTAATTTATTTATGGCAAGTACAAGTATTGCCACAAAACATAAAAGTATTATTATTATTATTATTATTATTATTATTATTATTATTAACCAAAGTAATTGCTTTGTACTGTAATAAAATAATAATAATTTATTGTACTGTAATTAAATAATAATAAATATAATTTTTCTTATTATTATTATTAATATTATTATTTAACATAGAAAGGACATGATTTGTACTGTATGTACTGTTTTATTCTTGTTCTCCTAAACAAATGACTAAAACTTGTTACAACTGAATGAACTATACCTTAATTTATTATTGAAAACTGAATTTACTGTCATCATTTTGTCAAACTTAATTCATTTAATTGTAACAAACCTAAGTAACTTGATTAAGTTTTCATTTTTTACAGTGTATAAAATTCTGTTTTTTCATTCATTCATTCAATTTCCTTCGGATTAGTCCCTTTATTCATCAGGGTTCGCCACAGCGGAATGAACCGCCAAATTATCCAGCTTATCCAACATATGAGGACGAAACATCCATACACACTCATTCACACCAACATGGGGAGAACTTGCAAACTCCACACAGAAAGGCCAACTGACCCCTCCGGGACTCAACCCAGCGACCTTCTTGTTATGAGGCAACAGTGCTAATCACTGAGCCACCATGTCACCCCAATTGCTATTTGGTCACACTTTATTTTGATGGTCCGACATACAGTACATAGTGCACACGTAGGCTTTGAATATCACTTTTGTTAGACACACTAGGTTAGGGGCGAGCTCCACCTGCTGTACTTTTGTTTTTCTCTTATCTTAGTGTAGGTTTCCAAAAAAAGATTCTCCTTTCAATATTGATATATATTTTTTTTGGATAGTAAGGGTAGAGGTTGGGCCAATAGAATAGGTTGTTTTGTTCTATTTATTTCAATTGTTTGGACGCCGCCTGCGTCTCAGCTCTCCAACTCTCCCATCTATCTGTTTGTGTCCCGTTTATTGTCTGAGATTTTCAATTCAATTCAATTCAATTCAATTCACCTTTATTTGTATAGCGCTTATACAATGTAGATTGTGTCAAAGCAGCTTCACATAAAGGGTCATAGTAAATAGGAACAGTGTAGTTCAGTTTGTAGTGTTTAAGTTCAGTTCAGCTCAGTTCAGTGTGGTTTAATAATCACTACTGAGAGTCCAAATACTGAAGAGCAAATCCAACTATGCGCAACTCTACAGATCCTGAACCATGCAAGCCAGAGGCGACAGCGGAGAGGGAAAAAAAACTTTACTAATTTGTCGAAAGTGAAGAAAAAAAACCTTGAGAGAAACCAGGCTCAGTTGGGCACGACCATTTTAATTTCTCCGCTGGCCAAAAGTCTTGTGCAGAGCTGCAGTCTCAGCAGCGGAGGCTGGAAGCTGGCCTCAGCGAAGACTCGTCTGTCCCTGGAGCGTCACAGGAATCAGTCTCATGTTATCCACTCCTCCATGACCACCACAGCAGCTGCTCAGGATACGGCCTATTTATTTTCTAAATATTCTTGTAAATATTTATTGTTCTTTCTATATACATATTTTGCACGTATTATCACTATCTTTGTAAATAAATTGGTATTTTGTCCCTCGCTCGTTGATATTGTGTGTTTGCTCATGTGTTTTACCCAAAAATTAATGTTACTCTCCTTCCTCCCGACTGACCATCTTTAAGATTGTAAGTTACATTGCATCTACATGTCAACTAATTCTCATTAGATTATAAGTGAAGTTTTCAAACTAATTTCGAGAGGAGCATGTGATATGATTGACTGCAGCTTGCCACTCATCTACATTCACTAGTTAGCCAATCAGATTAACCCCAACTCACTATAAGTAGCCTAGCTAGAACTACTCTCTTATCTTCGTTTTCCGAAGAAACCCCCCATCCACCCCATCTCCTCCTCCTTTCTACCTCTTACCATGGGGAGCTCTCGAGAACCACCTGATCTCGTACTCCCCGCATATGCTCTATGGACCAGGCGGGAGCCCTGGGCTCACCTATCTCCGAGCTCAGGGTTCTCTCCCGGGACAGCATGCCAAACTTGCTAACAGTTGTCAAACAATATCTAAGTGTGAACTCTTGAAATAGACTGTTAGGTTGGGGTTAGGGTTAGTGTAAGTTGACATGTACTTGCAAAGTTTCTTATAGTCAGCTAAATGTCTGTTGAAGGAGCAGTATCAGCAGATATTAAGCAGACAGTCTACTAATACTCAAATGGACCATCAAAATAAAGTGTTACTCTTTTTTATTTTATACATTATTATAATATATATTGGTGTCGATAATATTATTAATTTTTATAATATAATCTCAAGAAAATAAGCATTTCCCCCTTGCATGTTTAAAAACCACACAACCCCCGCTCTAATTTACAATGTGTTATATACAATGTGTTGTATATAATATACAACATGTTATTAGCAATTAAAATACTTTTAGATCTAAAATTGTACTATATTTTTCAATTCATAATCCATCTTTTTTCCGTATTTTAAAGATCGAATTCAAAAGTTTTCACGTTTTTATCCTCACCATGCAATTGTGAAAAAATAAAACCGTGGTGCTAAACAAGAGAAGCATGCGCTGTTTTACTGTTTATGTTGGGTTACTACCAAACACGAGTGCGTCACAGATGACAAACTCTTGTAAAGCCTTGTTATGCTGTCAGCTGCAGATATGTGTGAGCAAGTGCTCCCTGAAGGCATTTCATATTGAACACCACGCAGGCTATTTTACAGGCAGGCCTACGTGCTGCAATACTACTCCCATACACACGGATAATGGTTAAATCTTCCTCTGTCTCCAGTCACTCCGCACATACTGTAGACAATACGTGTTTGCTGGTGACTCACAGGACTCACACCTCGGCAGAGAGAGTGGGAAATGTGATGAGTCTAAAGTCGGATGCAGGTTATTAAGGCGAGACACTGCAGGGTAAAATCAGTCTATTCATGCACCTGTCGATTTGAAGATTGTGTACTGAGTGTTTTTGGCTTTTCACAAACTGTTTTTTTTTTCAGCATAAATGAAGGAAAAACATACAAAACAAACAAAATTCAAATGTTTTAAGTAGATTCAGTAAACCCATGATTTGATTTGATTCAATACAATTCATGCAGCGTTTAGCCTGAAGAATGGTTTGCATTAGCACTTCATGATTTTGCCAAGTACAATGCGATCCTGGATTAACATCCATGTTGATCCTGGAACATCATTTTTGCTGGAAAATGTAATCCATACCCAACTAAAGCCAACCATGACTGTAAATTATTTCCAAAACCAGAGGGGAATAATAGTTGGTTAACAATCATGTAGAAGTGTATAAACCTAACCGTAAGCCTAAACTTAACATAATCTGTAAACGTATCCCTTAATCCCGATTGGCTGATTAGAATGTTGTCGCAGGATCAACATAGATATTAATCCAGGAACACGTCTGACTTGGTGAAATCAGGTTGGCGCCTGCATTAACACTCTCTTCTGAAGGAGTACAGGACTCGTATCTCATTTTCCATCAGTAAAATAATATAAATGCAGTTTAAAATGACAATCATAGGTTTCATTACTGAACGGCCTTGTTTTTCCAAATAAAAGCAAATTATCATAATACCCATCTGACCAGAGCAGAACAGAACATAATTCTTAAGAGAATTTCTTATAATAATGATCTGATTGAAAAGAATTTCAATTCGTTTAGCGAATCTAATAATCTTTATTAGATTTATTCATTCCTTCATTCACTCATTTTCTTTTCGACTTAGTCCCCTTAATAATCTAGGGTCGCGTAATGAATCGCCAATTTATCCAGCATATGTTTTACGCAGCAGATGTCCTTTAAAAAAATATTATTATTGATATTATTATTATTATTATTATTATTATTATTATTGTTATTACTATTATTATTCTTTTTAATTATTATTATTTTTGCTGCTGATGTTGTTATTATTATTGTTATTATTTTTATTATTGTAATTATTATCATTATTATTGTTGTTGTTGTTGTTGTTATTAGTAGTAGTAGTAGTAGTATTTTTATTATTGCTATTATTACTATTATTTTTATTATTGTTTTCATTATTATTATTATTATTATTATTATTATTATTAGTAGTAGTAGTAGTAGTAGTAGTAGTAGTAGAAGTATTAGTATTATTATTGTTATATTTATTATTGTTATTATTAATATTATTTTAATTCTATACTTTTTATTATTAGTTTGAATTAGTTTTTATTTGTTTATTTGCAGTTTAATATTTCAGTATTATGTTATTTTTCAGTAAACTTTATTTAGCAACAAATTTATTCTTATATTAGTTAACTAAAAACTGAGTGAAACACAGACCTTTATTTCAGTTACAGTGCTCAGCAAAATTGAGTACACCCTATTTTGAAAAGGAATATTTTTATCCATTTCTCAGTGAATATAGGCAATGCATTTTGGTGCATTTAAACAAAACAGATGTAATAAACAGATATATTTATTAAAATAATATTTTAGTCATCGAACATACTTAGAAATTAAAAGATAATAGAATTAAATTCAAGCAAAATATTGCAAAAATAAACTACAAGCTACAAAAATTCAATAAAATTTTCTTTTTTTTTTTGCTTGTCTAATTTTTTTTTATTTGTATTTAATATTTTTCTATAACATAAATTTGGGTGTACTAGTTATTGGACTGTTACGGTAATTGATTTTGTTAGATAAGCTCCAGATTTGGCTTCAGTACTGACTAATCTAATGTATATGCACAAATATAATACTGTAAAGCTTCCTATTAAAAATATGAATTTACAAGAGAGATTTGTGAGGGTACTCATATATGCTGAGCACTGTACATCTATTCTAAATTAAATGTACAATGTAAACATGTGTTTCACAATTGTAAACAATGATTTATTTTTACTATTTGGTGCCATCAAACAAAAAATACAATCATTTTTTATATATAATGAAAAGAAAAATGGTCTTTGATTATGAGGTTACACATTATACACAATGTGCAAAAAACAAAATATAATAAAACAAAACTGAAAAAAATGAAATAAAATAAGAGATAAAATATAAATAAAATCATTTGAAGGCTTTTCTGTGTAAAATATCCTCTATGCTGTAAATCAAATATTTTATTTGATTTGAGGTACAATTTACTGAAAGAAAATACTTATCTTTCTCTTTCAGAAGTTCACATGCATCACTTGTTATTTTCTATTTCCTTGTAATTGGTAAAACATAGTATTCTAGATAATAATGTATTATTTTATATTATTATGTATTAAACAAATATTTATTTAACTGTCTGTGAAATGTGAGTTTACTTTCAGAGTGACAATTATTTATGAATCATCAAACATAAATGATTAAAAACACCAATAAACAAACAAATAAATATTATACTCCCTAGCATTTACTTACCCCAATAAAACGTTGTTGCTTGCAAATCTGTTGCATGCAAACAACATCATTTTATTAATTAAAATGTGTGCATGTTTTTTTTTATTCTTCATGTTCAAGAAAAGGGGAAATCCTTCTCTGAGCATGCAACTTTTATAGAGGTGTGAAAATTCCTGTGGAAGTGCTGCAAACATGCATTAACATACCAGCACAAAGCCAAGGTTAGTGGACAGAGCCGTGCTCACTCATTACGCTAACGGTCCCTCAGGAAATAAATATCTATAACGCTTTCTACAGACCTCTAATAAGACGCAGGCTACAACCGCTCATTACACAGGCTCAGGCCAGAGATTTACAAATCTCAGGAAAGTGCGGTTAGGCTGGTTCCCCTTTAGCTTGAAAACGGTTATTTCTTTAAGGGCGTCACAGGACGAGCAGTAAAGGCTTTGATTTATTCTTGGCGGCTGATAATTGCTAGTGTCTTGTCATCTGTCAGAGAGGAGAGATTTGGACGGTCCGAGGTGCAGATTTCATGCTCTCACTGGGAGGCCATAAATCTCTCAGGGGCCCCTCGTAAATCAGAGGATCTCTTCCTGAGTTGCACTTTTAATGCGGACGGACTGTACAAATATTTGTTATGACTTTCCATGGAGAAATCTTGTTGCCAGAGTGTATGTTAAAGCTGGGATTGACACTAACTCAAAAAACTTGAACATGCCGATCAATCAAATTCATCTAAAAAAAGTCTCTGAAGGGTTTTTTTTTTTTGTACACTGTACAAATGATTAGTTGACTTTACTTAAAAATAAATGAGTAAACCAGTTGCTTACATTTTTAATATGAACTGTGCAAAATTCAAAAAAATTAAGTTAAATCAACTTACCGAAACAGTTCCAAGTTGTACCTTCCTACCTACCTAACTTCCAAGTTACCAGAACTTTTACCTTCTAGTCGACGCTACAGAGCACTGCGCACCAGAACAGCCCGACACAGAAACAGTTTCTTCCCTCAGGCAATTCATCTCATGAGCACTTGATGATAATAATTGTGGAACCAACATCACTACTATACACTTTTATACACATATACACTTATTTAACAACACACTTTACATGCCAATTTGCACATAACAGCTGCACATATAACGTTGTATATAGTAATAAACATGTACATACACTTGTCAATCTGTATATTTGCATTCACTACTTACTTCTATTTTTTAAAATATATTTATAATCTGTTTTTAGTCCTGTCTCTGTAATGCTGTTGCGCTGTAGAAGCTGTCACGAAAACAAATTCCTCGTATTTGTGAACATACCTGGCAATAAAGCTCTTTCTGATTCTGATTCTGAAGTTACAATAGGTTTACTCAAAAAATCCAGGGATTGGCACTAACTCTAAAAACTTGAACATGCCGATCAATCAAATTCATGCCAAAAGATACATCTCTAAAGGTTTTTTGTAGCTTCATACTTAAATGATGTTGAAAAGGTTCAATAAAATGTATGTGAGCATGCAACAAGTTTCATGTGCTTGATTTCAATCACTAAAACATGGCTTGATTTATTCAATTTACTCTATTGCTTGTTATGACTTATTGTTTAAATTACTGTACAAAGATTTGCTATGAATTTCCATGAAGAAAACATGTGCTGGAGTTTATATTAAAGCCTCAAACTTCAAAACTTGAACATGACGATCAATCAAAATCATGTCAAATAATACAACTCTGAAGGTTTTTCATAAACTATAAAAATGGTTAGCTGACTTAAAATAAATGAGTAAACCAGTTAAATATTAAGTAAATGAACTGTGCATAATTCTAAAAATTAAGTTAAATCAACTTTTTAAAATCGCACTTTTTTTATGCAGTCAACTTATCGATTTTAAGGCGATGAGTTTACACACGGTTAAGTAAAGTAATTAACCCCTTTTAACAGTGTCGATACAGACCTAAAGTGCATTAAAAAGTTCAATAAAATGTATGTAAACATGCTCTTGCGATCAATTTCTACAGCAATATTTCAATCACTGAAAACATGGCTAGATAAAATATTAAAATATCAAAATCATCTTGCAATTTATTGTCCAAATATTTGTTATGAATTTCCATGAAGAAAACGTCTTGCTGGAAAGTATGTTAAAGCCTCAAACTTGAACATGCTGATCTATCAAATTCACATCAAAAATATATCTCTAAAGGCTTTTTGTAAACTGTAAAAAAATTATTAGTTGACTTTACATAGAATAAGTAAACCAGTTACTTACAAATTTCGGGTAATACTTTATTTTGATGGTCCATTTGAGTATTAGTAGACTGTCTGCTTAATATCTACACACATTCAACAGACATTTAACTGACTATAAGCAACTTTGCAAGTACATGTCACCTTACACTAAACCTAACCCCAACCTAACAGTACTTATAATCTAATGAGAATAAGTTGGTATGTAGATGCAATGTAACTTTTATTCAACAAATGGACTCAAAATAAAGTGTGACCAAATTTGAAACTAAATGAACTGTGCATAATTATAAATATTAAGTTTAAATCAACTTAACAGTTCCAAACTACAACTGGTTTACTCACTTTTTTAAGCAAAGACAACTTGTTGCTTTTAAGGCATCAGGTTTACACACTTTAAATGATTACTTTTTATAGTGTAGATTTAGACCTAAATTATGTAAAAAAAATTAATTACTTTTAAAAAGTTCAATAAAATGTATGTCAACATGCAGCAAGTTATGCATGCTTGGGATGGATTTCTGCTGCAGTGTATATATCAATCATTAAAAACATAACTTGATTTATGAGATGAAATGATAAAATATTAAATTACATTTACAATCTATTGTACAAATATTTGTTATGTTTTGATGTTCGTACTTCAAAATACTGGTTTATATATTAGATACTATAAATTAATTATGGTAGTTTACTGAAAAATGTAGATAATTACTTTACGGTTTCTACTGTATTTTTAATAGTAAAATTCTAAGAGCCACAGCTGCCATTATTATGCATACATTTTTTGGGATTTTATTTTTATAGTGTATTGTTTGAGAAAAAAATTGAAAAAAAAAAGTGACACTTAATGTATCAAGTGGAAGAAAAAAAAACATATTAAAGGAGACCTAACATGTCCCTTTTTAAAAATAAGTCTCTGATGTCCTCATGAGTGTGTATGTGAAGTTTCAGCTCAAAATACCCCACAAATAATGTTTATAACTCTTTGAAACTGACCCATTTAGGCTTTGATCATAATTGTGCCATTTTATTAGTACCAAAAAATTTTAAGAGGAACACTTTTGTACTTTAAAGGTACTAATATGTACCCTTGAGGTATTAATATGGACTTTTGAGGTACAAATATGTACCTTTTGAAAAGGTTCCACCCCAGTAACAGCTTACGACAGCTTGAGAAAGTATGCTAATGAGGAAGAGATCATCAATAGTGGGCGGGGCTTTCCCACTCTGATGACATGTACAAAAGGAGTATGTCAATCAAAGTGTTTCTGCAGACTGTTTTAATCAAGTGTGATTATAAAAAATAAAATGAATACATTTTTACCATTAGAAGCAGGTTACATTCACAGACTGTTGCCACACAACTGTGTTCAGTCCCTTTATAAAAGAGATTTTTGCATATAGGTCCCCTTTAAAGTTCATGCAAAAATTAATTGCATTGACATATTTTTGCTCTAGTACTTCAAGAGCACAAATTTATGAATTGAATTATGAATTATGCTCAGGACCCATATGTTCAAGACAAATGTAACTTCTGTTCTCATAGTCGAACAGACAAATAGTCCCAGAGTAACAGCACTCTCACTGTAAAGTGTCCAAACTGTGTAATTGTTTTAGGGGACGGCGTCAATCAGCCTAGACAGCCTCCATAAAACAGGCCTGACCTCTCATTCTGTCTGTCTGTGTTTAACACCAACCCAGCGCTCAAGAGCAAATAATTCACCAATCAATTATTATTAAGTTCAAATTATCTCAACAATGTTTTGAGAGATTGGGAGGAGGACATGCTATGCCTGGTATCACAGAAATGCTGTCAGATGCTGTTAAATGCTGTCAGAAATGCTGAACGAAAGAACAAAGATCTGAAGAGATGCAGTCCAGATTCAGTCCTTGTTGTTTGCTGCATATAACTGTGCATGACAAATCAAAAATACTGAATCTATTTTTGCAAACTTGAGATATAAACTGCCCTGAAAACCTGTAACCATTGACTTCCATAGCATTTGTTTTTTATACTATAGAAGTCAATGGCTAAAGGTTTCTAACATTTTTCAAAATAACTTATTTTTTGTTCAACACAAGAGAGAAAGTCAAAAAGATTTGGAACCACTTGAGGGTAATGTAATGTGTGTATTAATATAGCACATTTATCGTGTGAGGACATACACCCAAAGCGCTTCACAATCATTAGGGTGGGTGTCTCTCCATACCGCCACAAGTGTGCAGCATCCATTTGGATAATGTGACGGCAGCCACAGGACAACGGTGCCAGTGCGCTCACCACACACCAGCTATAGGTGGAGTGGAATGACAGTGGTAGAGCCAATTTGGTGGATGGGGATGATTAGGAGGCCATGATGGGTAAGGGCCGATGGAGGAAATTTGGCCAGGACACCAGGGTTACACCCCTACCCTTCACGAAAAGTGCCATGGGGTTTTTAATGACCACAGATAGTCAGGACCTCAGTTTAATGTCTCATCCGAAAGACAGTGCTCACTGATGTTACAGTTTCACTATACTGGGGCATTGGGACTCACACAGAGCACAGATTAATAGCTTTAAAAACTAATTTAATTTAATCATGGTTTCCGCTACATTCATTCTTCCATGGCGGGCGCCACACCAAAATTCATCCCGCCACGGCTACATTACAGCTTCTCATTCAAAACATTCAGTCGTTTTTTTTTAAATAGCGGGTTATAATCGCACCAAAACGTATTAAAAGGTAAGTGAATTATAACAGCGTGAACTTTTCTGTAATCATAGTAGTGCTGTGCGTTATTTGTAAGGCAGGGGTGGGCAAACTCGGTCCTGGAAGGCCGGTATCCTGCACAGTTCAGCTCCAACCCTGATTAAACACACCTGCCTATAGATAATTAGTGATCTTGTAGACACTGATTAGCATGTTCAGGTGTGTTTGATTAGAGTTGAAGCTAAACTATGCTGGACACCGGCCCTCCAGGACTGAGTTTGCCCACCCCTGCTATAAGGTGACATGCTGACTGACTGACAGACAGGTGCGTGATGCATGAGGCCAGCAAACATGAAGTAGCTTTCAGTTATGACGAACACAGTTTCCATAATTCTATTTGATTTATAGATAAAGGTCTATGGCTCTGCATACAATGACTTTATCTTGCTGGAGTTTATAGCCGTTTCACTTCACTTCAGGACGCATTAATGCCGCTCTGTAGGTCTATTAGAGACATTCACAAATATTCACAACATTTGTCAATGAAATAAAGCCACAGGTATTTGGTAGATCTGTGTAAAAGACCCAACAGAGTCTGCCGCCACAGCTGGAAAAAATCCTAGAGGAAACACTGTTAAAAGCTTTGCGATAACTAATTTCGATTATCTTTGCCATGATGACAGTGCATAATATTTTACTAGTTTTTTTGCAAGATACTTATTTTTAGCTTAGGTTATTAAGTTAACTATGCAAGAGAGTTAGGCAAGTCATTGTATAACGATGGTTTGTTCTGTAGCTAATCCAAAAAAAAATCTTAAAGGAGATAATAATATTGACCTTTAAAATTGATTAAAACAAATGAAAACTGCTTTTATTCTAGCCAAAAAAAAAAGACAAATGAGAAAATATTAGGAAATACTATCAATATTGCCTTCTGTTAAACATCACTTTGGAAAAAAAAGGATATAAGATTCACAGGGGGGCTAATCATTTTGACTTCGCCTGTATAGCTCTGCACATGTACGTTTTTGTTTCCAGCACTGAGCATTATATCAAATCACACGCATTTCTGTTGAGCTTATGAATACAGTAGCCAGTCAGAGGTGTCCGATAAGTCACCACTGTAAACACCGGTGCTGTTTGCTCAAACACAAATACAGAATGTGAGGAAATAATCTAAATCATTCATTTACATGTTCTCTTTTAGGAAATGCTTTAACGCAAAGTGACATACAAATGAGGATTAAAAAAAAAACTGAGTTGCAATATACTTTGACAAATCAGTTATTATTTTTTCCCTTCGAACAAAATGTGTCCTACAGGTGGTTTATCAAGCCCACTCACCTGCACACAAAAAATTGCTAAGTGATTTCTTTCAGAAACACAGAGTGCTGATAAGAAAGCGTCTGGTGCATTCGGAGACGAGAGACAATTGATTAATAATCTTTTTTTTTTTTTTGAATATTATATTTTTATTTTCTTATAACAACACAGAGCGATACAGAAAGCAACAACGATTATAAAGACAAAACAGAAGCAACGGGAAAAAAATAAATAAAAAAATAAGACAGAAAAAAAAGATTTTAAACCATTATTACACCAGTTCCTCCAATATTATACATGGGTCAGCAATATTACACATTTATATCTAGGCCAGTGGGCGCAGGCAATATGGTGATCTTGCAGATGATAACAGGGTTATACCTTTAAACTGTTATCCTGGGCATTTGATAAATTATTAAAAAAGGGTTTCCAGGTGGCTTCAAAGCCGGCAATGTTATCAGAAAGATTGTGTCTTAGTCTCTCTAAATGTAAAGTGGTAGAGAATTCTAAAAGCCAGGATTTAAAAAGTGGTTTTGATGGCTTTTTCCATAAATAAAGAATATTTTTTTTAGCTAACACCATTCCATATTGAACAGCTTTTTTAATTTGATGACTAAACCCATGAAGTGAGTCCGACCAACCAAAAACAGTGATTGCTGGATCAGGAGCAAGGTCACAAGAATAAGCCTCAGAGTAGAAGTTGAAAATTTCGCTCCAAAACTCAAGTTTTGGGCATGACCAAAAAAGATGTCCTAAAGAGCCTTCAGCAGATTCACATTTGTTACATTCAGAGGAAATGGAGGGGTAGAATTTATTAAGTTTAACCCTAGAATAATGAAGCCGATGTACTACTTTATATTGGATTAGTTGATGTCTGGAGTTAATAGAACATGTAATAATCAATTATTAAGCCCAAATAATCACGACACACTTTATTAGACTGTATGGGCACTGAGCACTGAGCTATGCTTGGTATGATGAGCTGTCAGAAATGAAATATTTACAGACTGTTTTTCAGAATAGACGAAGCAGGACATAATCAGACTGCAGGGCAGTGAAAGGACAGAGATCTGTGGAGATACAGTTGTTGCACAACTCCAAATATGACCATCATGCAATCTGTCAAAAACAAACCAAACACAAGAATGTGTTCCCCTGTCAGCCTAACCACAGTGTGCAGATCTGCGCTGCTGAAGCCATGTTATAATTGGCAAATACCTACTCTCTTTCTGCAGGCTTTGAAGTCCGAGTGTCTTTCTGTTCTTGTCCCCGGGTGCTGTTCGGGCTTGATTTATGGTTTGTTACAAAGACACCCAAATTATACGGCCCACAAGGCCCAGCACCGACCCAGCGCCGGATCGCGTATGATAATTGTATCTGTGGACAAATGTAAATAATGGATCGCGAGTCCTTCACACATGAGAGGAAATCCACAAAATACTAGTTATTTGATAAATGTACAATTTGTCACAGGCAATAACAGACAAATTTAGATTGAAGTGCCGCTGTGATTAATAACAGGACGACACTGTCCTTGAAGACCAGCTTTACTGTCACTGACACAAAGTTTACCCTTGAAAATGAAGTGTCATAAAATAAATTGAAGTTGTACAACAAAATAAAAGACTTAAATGAAAGAAATTGTAATTAAAATGAAAAGAAATTGTACAAAAGTATGATGTGTAATGTGCTGTACACATTTAATACATCAAGCTGCATTTCTTCAATACATTCAAAATGCTATATTAATGCTGTTATAATAATATATTAAATATTATCATAATTATAATTAAATTCACTCATTTTTCGTTGGCATAGTGCCTTTATTCATCAGGGGTCGCCACAGTGGAATGAACCGCCAACTTACCTAGCATATGTTTTTTACGTTGCGGATGCCCTTCCAGCCGCAACCTAGTACTGGGAAACATTCATAAACTCACATGCACTATGGCCAATTTAGTTAATCCAATTCACCTATAGGGCATGTGTTTGGACTTTGGGGGAAATCGGAACCCCCCGGAGGACACCCACGTCAACACAGGAGGAACATGCAAACTCCGCATAGAAATGCCAAGTAACCCAGTCAGGACTCGAACCAGCAACCTTATTGCTGTGAGGCGACAGTGCTAACCGCTGAGCATTAAAATTTAATATAACATTTAACATTTAGTCCTATGAAAATGCGCGATTTTTAAAAGGAGACGTGGTAAAACCCCCACCCCTAAACCCAACCGTCATTGGGGGATGAGCAAATTGTGCTAAATTGTATGAATAAGATCATACGAATTCATACAAAAGTCAATGGTTACATTTTTCTAAACATCTCTTTTTGTGTCCAACAGAAGAAAGTCAAACAGATTTGGAACCACTTAAGGGTGAGTAAATAGTGAGTAAATTGTCATTTTTGGGTGAACTATGCCATTAAACTGATTTATAAAAGCTTGCATAACTTAAAAAAAACGTAGTTAAAAATATGATTTATTGATCATATGATTTTAAAATATATTTGAAAGAATATTTTTTCAGTTTTTGTTTAAATTTGCTAAAAGTTTGAGTTAATTTCATAGTTTTAATTTTGTAAAAATGTGAAATTTCATTGCAAAGTATAAATAGGATACATTTAAATATATTATATAATATTTATTTATTTATAACATTTAGATTTTATGTTCTTTTTTATAATATATAGTACAGTCAAAAGTTTGGAAATTAATTTTTTTAATTTATTATATTTATTAATTTAATAAATTACATTAAAAAATTATAATATTTACTGATTTCTGAAGGATTGTGTGACATTTAAAACAAGAGTAATGGCTGCTGAAAATTCTGCTTTGAAACACATGAATAAATCACATTGTCAAATCTTTATAAAAACTCTCACTCACTATCCTTCAGCTAAGTGCCTGATTTATCAGGGGTCGCCACAGTGGAATGAATCACCAATTACTCTGGCATAGGTTTTAATGTGACAGATGCCCTTCCAATCACAACTCAGCACTGGGAACTCACTCAGCACCCATACACTCTCTCATTCCCACACACACCCTCATACACTACAGCCATTTCAGTTTTTCAATAAAATGTTTTTCAAATTTAAGTAACTACAGTCAGTCACACCACTGCTGTTTATGTTCAGTAAATGCAGAGATTCTTCAATAACCATTACCATATTTTAATGTCTGATAATGTAACACGGGGGTGACACAGACGACTGAGGTAAAGGATCCAAGTGCAGGTTTAATCAAAGTCAGGCAAGCAATAGTCAACACAGGTGCAAACAGATGTATAAAGGCAGTCCAGATTCGTGGTCAAATGTAACAGGCGAGAGGTCGGCAGGCAGGGAGAACTAGGTAAACAAGGCAAAGATCAAAACACGGAGAAACAAGACTAGGAGAACGCGTTGAATTGTCACTTTACAGAAAACAAGACTCGGCAATGTAAATGAGTGTGTGTGCTGCTTAAACAGTGTTTGTAATCAGTCCTTGACGATCCTCAGGTGGTGCGAGTGTAATCAGTAGAGACTTGGAGCAGGTGTGAGTGTGTGTGTGGCATGACTGAATATGTAGTCCATTAATGGCGGAATTGTAGTCCATGTGTGTTTGTGTGTGAGATCCAGCGATCTGGGAGTTATGATCGCTGGAGATCGTGACAGATAACAAGTGTATAATCAGAGAAATATAGAAAGATAACAGAAAATACATATAATGACCTATACACCTAACATTATGCATGCACTAAAAAAATGGCAGGTAAATGCAATAAAAAAAGAGGTAACACTTTAAAATAATGGTCCATTCGTTAATGCTTATGTATTTACTAACATGAACAAATACTTAGCAATGCATGTATTATCCTTCTTAATGTTAGTTAATGCTAACTGGCTGTCCGTTAATTAGTGTTAACAAGCATAGCAATTGATTTTAATAATGCATTAGATGATGTTGAACTACACTTCCTGACAATCCCAGTCTGAAGAGCAACAAATGATAACTTGACTTCAAGTTGATCATTTGGAAAAGACCTACTGGAACCCACATGGACCGAAGATTCTCACAGAATTCAGTCAAGTTTGGCGAAGGAAAAATCATGGTTTGAGGTTACAATCAGTATGGGGGC
This sequence comes from Danio aesculapii, assembly GCF_903798145.1. Taxonomy (NCBI): domain Eukaryota; kingdom Metazoa; phylum Chordata; class Actinopteri; order Cypriniformes; family Danionidae; genus Danio; species Danio aesculapii. The sequence continues at coordinate 37,643,884 of NC_079444.1, forward strand.
GTGTGAGTGATCTGCATTTGTATCAAGACAATTGTGCTGCCCATTACATTACAAACCACAGGAGAGGGCAAATTCTTCAGCAGGATAGCGCTCCTCATACTTCAGCCTCCACATCAAAGTTCCTGAAAGCAAAGAAGGTCAAGGTGCTCCAGGACTGGCCAGTCCAGTCACCAAACATGCACATTATTGAGCATATCTGGAGTAAGATGGAGGAGGAGGCATTGAAGATGAATTCAAAGAATCTTGATGAACTCTGGGAGTCCTGCAAGAACGCTTTCTTTGCCATTCCAGATGACTTTATTAATCAGTGATTTGAGTCATTGCAGAGATGTATGGATGCAGTCCTCCAAGCTCATGGGAGTCAGACACAATATTCTTTCTTTATCCACTGCATCATGACTTTATATTCTATACTGGACATTATTTCTGTTAAGTGACAAGACTTTTGTCTAAGCAAAAGCTTACCATCCTAATTAAATCATTAAAAATTGATAAAAGGCATGATCATATTTTATTTTGGTAAAATAAGCGTAATCTAAAGGCCTTTGCCATTAATTTAAGCCACATCTGATACCAAATGATCAACTAGAAGTCCAGTTATTATTTGTTGTTCCTAAAACTTGAATAGGAGACAAGACGTTTATCAGGTAGTGTATGATCAATAAATGCTTTATAAGATTATTCATGCTTAGGTAATATTGGTAATAACATTAACTAATGGACCATTATTCTAAAGTGTTACCAAAAAGAGTCAGAAAATAAAGAAATTACAACTCTAGCATTAATTGTTTTGAGATGCCAGTTGACTTACAATCACTGATTTACATCAGCACCACTACTTTATTTTTCAGTTCAAGTTCAAAGGCCACAAATACACAAAATACCAAGAAATGTTACAAATAAAATAATGCTTCAATTTTTTTTTCCATTCATGAGCTGTTCAACTCTCCCTGTCTGTTATTCTCAGTCTGCATGTGAGTGTTTTGCGTCTCTGCAGGCGTGTCTGAAGCTCACTTTGCCCTGGGCAGCTCATAAACTCAAGCATTTCTCATAGGTGACTGTACCATGTGACTCTTCAACAGGATGCTTTAAAGAGAGCAGGCCCGACCTGTTCACAGGTAAAACTCTCAACACACACATCCATGACTCCAGCGAGTGTCTGCAGGTTCTCCATGGCGAGCAGAGGCAGCTTCACTGGCTCGGAGTTTTCGGAAGAAGAGCCAGACGGGAGTCTTCAAGAGTCCGAGTTGGACAGCAGCGATGGCTTAAGAGGGCTAAATGAGCCGGAGGAAAGACTGATTAAAAAGCGCAGTCGGCCAGTGCGATCTAAAGCCCGCAGAGTAGCGGCGAACGTCAGAGAACGAAAACGAATCTTGGATTACAATCAAGCCTTCAATGCTCTCCGGGTGGCTCTGCATCACGACTTAAGTGGAAAACGGCTATCGAAGATCGCCACGCTCCAGAGAGCCATCAATCGCATCTCAGCGTTATCGGTTTTCCTTACGAACAACCCTCCTGTTGGTGTGGCCAAGCCTTGTGGTCATCTGGAGTGTCAGCCTGGTGGATTGTGGGCCGAGGCGGAACCATCAATGCAGAACTTTCTAACTTGGCATCAGCCGCTCAATCAACATCTACAAACCCCAATACACAGACTGTCCTCAGAGCAACACGTTTTTACAGGTCCCACTTGTCCGCCGTCCCCTCACTATCCATGTTTTTCACCTGACACCCAGCTTTACCCTGCTGCTAGTGTGCCGAGTCCTCCGAGGTATGGACGGATTGGTGATGTTGGGGCGTACCAGCAGGGAGTTTGGGGGGGTAATCATGCTGATGGTTATGGGGAATCACTTCAGACGCTCCCTTTGCCTTGGCATATGGGATACTTGCAGGACGCTGGGCTTCAGCATTGCTCAAACACACTGTGATGCACACAATGCAAGACTGTCAGAGACTATTGTGAACAGATGTGGCTTTGGAAACACTGTAAATATGTTGAATGTAATAACTGTTAGAAACTTTGCATTCTGTTTGCGAACGCATTGCTTGAAAACAAAGACAGAGGAGGTTGTATTACTAAAGTGTTCATTGAGATGTTTGTATTTTACTTTTGTAATAAAACATGCAAAAATAGTAACACACTGAGTCCTTTTCTTGCATAGTTACACGATGTTTGTGTGTTTGCGTACTGTATGAAGCAGTTGACTGATGTTATTTATGTCCATACAGAGAGAGTGTGTTCACTTCTACTTGGTTTAAGAAAATAATTCTTTTCATAACAGGATGTGAAGCTATTCTGAATTAGCAAAAAGTCTGCAGAAATCCATTTATGACTGTTTATGAATGAGTATGGGCTGCATTTTAAAAAACTAACAAGCAAATAATTGAAAATTTCCAATTGGGTATATGCCAAACTAGTGTTGTTCCCATACTGATAAACTTCCGGTGACCGGTTATTGTGAGTTTTTTCCATTTTATACGATTCCTTTTACAGCATCGATGTTGTAATGTAATTCAAATACAATCAGTTAAACAGACTTTGGCATTCATTCAATTGCTCAAGCGTAAAACGAGACAAAAAGCCGTTTACTCGCACGCGCCTGTCAGAATCAGCAGCGTAGCGCAGAAGCTCCATTGAATATACTGCGGTAAAATAAATGTTCATATTATAAAGACGTGGAGAGGAAAAATGTAATTTAATGCAGTGCTTCTTGTACAATCTGAGACCCACTTTATATCGGATATCACTCAGCCAGTGGAGATCGCTGATTTTTAAAGAAGACAGAGCTTAAACGTGCCTATTTTGCATTTGCAAACAGTTCACCGTGCGCTTAACCCAGGTTACTGGCAAATTAAAAGTCCTATTAGCATGCTTTGGCATATAACCTATGATCACCACAATACCTTTGATCAAAATGACTTGATTATAGGAGCACATTTAATCATTGCTTAAGTTGACAATAACAGTACATGAATAATGATGTATTAATATGTAAAATAAACATAGCTTTATTATGACTTAATGAGGAGCACACTAATCAAGTACTAACTTTAACTACAATGAGGCTACGTAATCTAATAATGCCTACCTTAATTATTTGTTAGTACATGTTCTTAATTAATATATTTAACACTTAAATTTGAGCTAAATGTCATCGACATGAACTCATGATTTGTTAATGTATAATTATATCATGACTTTACATAGGGGGGACATCATCACTAACTCCTTAATCCTCAACTACTTATGAACTCCTGTGTTTAAACTGTTCATCTTGACATTGACAAAACACTTTTCTATTGTTATTCAGTGTGAATGCACTAGAGGGATGTGCATAAGAAGCTAACAATGCGTTAATGATGAAGTGGCCCTTTAAGTAAAGTCATTGCATAATTATACATTAGCATATCATCATGGTTAAATTAATCATAAACTAATGTAATAAATACATTAATTAACAAACAAGCATGTACGAACAAGTAATTAAGGTAGCCGTTATTCACAAATGAACTCATGTGACTCATGTTGTAGGTAAAGTTCATGATTAGCGTATGCATTAACCCATCATTAGTTCATAATACAGTAATGGTGTTTTACATATTAACACATCATTATTCATGTACTGTTATTGTAAAGTGTTACTGTTGTGTTTTTAGCACTTTAAGCAACATATTTATTCATAGTAGCCTCACAGTATTAAACAAAAAGAATCATTGCTGTAAACTGGCAAATGGGATACTTGCAGGACGCTGGGCTTCAACATTGCCCAAACACACTGATGCACACAATGCAAGACTGTCAAAGAGTATTGTGAACGGATGCTTGTTGTGTGGCTTTGGAAACACTGTACATATGAGAATGTAAGAACTATTAATTGCTTTAAGATGAGATTAAATAGGAACTTGGTATTCTGCTTGCAAATGCATCACTTGACAACAAACAAAACAGAAGAGGTTGTAAAACTAAAATTGTTATGTGCATAAAGATGTTTCTTTTTCACTTTTGTAATAAAATATGCAAAAATAGTAACACGCAGAGTCTTTTTCTTGAGTAGTTACTGTATGCAATGGTTCTGTTTGCACACTGTATGAAGCAGTTGACGAGTGTTATTTATGTGCATGCAGAGAGAGAGAGAGAGAGAGAGAGAGAGAGAGAGAGAGTGTGTTCACTTGTGCTTGTTTCAAGACAAAAAATGCAGCTTTGATCTTGTAGAGGATGTGCATTCTTTTCATAACAGGATGTAAAGCTATTCTGACTTAGCAAAAAGTCCGCAGAAATCCATTGCTGTGTGTTTCTGAATGAGTATATGTTGCATTTTTAAAAAACTATTTAGCAAAAAAAAAATTCTAGTTATCACCACATTACTTTTGACCAAAATGACTTGACTATATATTTAGAGCACATTTAATAATAGCATTTTATGAAACAGATTTGTTCACAATAGCTTGACAATATTAAACAAGGTAAAGAATCACTGATGTAAACTTCAAAAACCATGCAAATCCATTCTATTCTGCTATAAAGCAGCTGAAGCAAGACAATTGTCTTTATTCAGTTTAACTGAATGCAAAAAGAAACTTTAAATTAGGTATAAACATCAACTCAATTCAATAAAAAAGTACTAAAGTTCGAGGATCATAAGCTTGTTCATTTATAATACTTTGCATATGTTTTGTACAAAATAAAATTCATAACAGTGTGCATCAACACAACTCTCTCACACTTCCTCAGTCTCTTTGATGACTGTACTGGGTTTCTAAGCCAGAAATGTGCCTCCAAGTTGTTGATTTTCCAGAGATTTTCAATAAGGTTTAGCTAAGGACTCTTGACTGGCCATTTCAGTGTTTTCAGCTTTATTAAACTGCTTAATTCATTTTTGCTGTGTTAACAGCATTTACTGACTTGCATGAAATAGTTGGGGTTGACTAGGAGATGAACACAGACATAAAACCCCACCGTTGGTTCGAGCCTCAGCTGGGTCAGTTGGAGTTTCTGTGTGGAGTTTGCATGTTCTCCCTGCGTTCGCGTGGGTTTCCACCGGGTGCTCCGGTTTCCCCCACAGTCCAAAGGTCCAAAAAGACATGTGGTACAAGTTAATTGGGTAGGCTAAATTGCCCGTGGTGGATGTGTGTGTGAATAAGTGTGTATGTGTTTCCCAGTGATGGCTTGCAGCTGGAAGGGTATCCACTGCATAAAATAAATGCTGCATGAGTTGGCGGTTCATTCCGCTGTGGCGACCCCAGATTAATAAAGGGACTAAGCCAAAAAGAAAATGAATGTATGAATGAATGACTTTTAAAAAGAACATATTTTAGAGCAGTGATCACGATACTGTAAAACCTTGATATGTTTATCCAAGTTTATCCATACCGGCCCACGCCTAGTCACATCGTTAAGATGCAGTATTTTAGAAATCTCTGATTTTGAATGACCTCTATTAGATCTGAAAGGGTTGCGTTGGCCTTCATATGACCATCTTACTGTCAGAGGGCTTTAGTCACTCTAGAAGGGCTCAATATCTTGGAGTAGTACTAGTAGTTGGCGCAATAGCCCAGTAGTTAGTGCACAGACATAGTGCTCCAGGTATCCCGAGTTTGAATCATGGCTCTCTCTCCCACTTTACTTCCTGTCAACCTAAGGTCTGGTCAAATAATGGCAAAACGCCAAAAATAAATCTTAAAAAAAATTAAATAAACTAGGGATTGTAAGATAATGAAGGATATTTCCCGCCCAGTTGCCAGATTAAGACAAATAATGGAGTTCACAAATTTTGTGCTCTTTTTCAAATAAGCAATTTAAGCTTTCTGGAAAATATATGATGTTCGACTACAAAACCCATCTGAGAGCTCAACACAAAAGCATTCCATTGATGTATGGTTTGTTAGGATTGGACAATATTTAGCCGAGATACAACTTTTTGCATATCTAAGGGTTAAAAAAAAAGATTAAATGGTGAGAAAAATCGCATTTGAAGTGGAACAAATTACAAACAAAAATTATGTTTTGATAAACTATTTATGGAAGGAAATTTACTAAGTGAAATTTATTCATAAACTAATTTCAAGAGGAGCGCATGCTTATGATTGATTATGGCTGGTCCCGCATTAGCTAACTAGGCATGGGAAGATAAACTTTTCAAGGGATACTGCGTTTTGGAAAAGTCAAAGTTTTAAAACAGTCAAAATTTTCTTCAATACCGTTCCTAAGGTGTGTACGTTTTTTTATTTCCTATAAATGTTTCTCAAAATAAAATATTTTGTGTTCAAAAGAGAAAAAAGTTTTTTTTTTACCCAATTTAAAAAGAATATATTTTTAGAGCAGTAATCACAATACAGCGAAAGCGCGATATTTTTATCCAAGGTATTACACCGTCAGAATCTTATAGCGGCCCATGCTTAGCTAACACATAATTCACCAATCAGATGATTCCTAACTCCCTATAAATAACCAGAGTTTCATACCTCTTTAAAAAATAACCCCTTCCAGCCCTTTTCCTTTATAGGGCGGCACGATGGCCCAGTGGTTAGCACCTCACAGCAAAAACATCACTGGTTTAAATCCTTAACAGGTCAGTAGGCGTTTCTGTGTTTACATGTTCTTCCTGTGCTTGCGTGGGTTTCCCCCTGGGTTCTCCGGTTTCCTCCCACAGTCCAAAAAATATGCATCATAAGTGATTTGATCAATCTAAATTAGCTCTATAGTTGAACTCAGAATTATTAGCCCCCCTGAATGATTATCCCCCCTGTTTTTTTTTTCCCCCAATTTCTGTTTAACGAAGAGAAGATTTTTTTTCAACACATTTCTAATCATAATAGTTTTAATAACTCATTTCTAATAACTGATTTATTTCGTCTTTGCCATGATGACAGTAAATAATATTTGACTAGATATTTTTCAAGACACTTCTATACAGCTTAAAGTGACATTTAAAGGCTTAACTAGGTTAATTAGGTTAACTAGGCAGGTTAGGGTAATTAAGTAATTGTATAACAATGGTTTCATCAAATGGTTGTTCTGTAGACTATCAAAAAAATAATATGTCGGCGACAGTAGTGTAGTGGTTAGAGCGTCGACACATGCACTCCGGTGCTTGCGGCGACCCGAGTTTAATTCCGCATCCTGGTCCTATGCAGATCCTTCCTATCGCTCTGCTCCCCATGCTTTCCTGTCAATTCTCTGTACTGTCTTATCCAATAAGGTGAAAAACCCAGAAAAAAAAATAATAAAATAAAATTATATATAATTATATAAATATATATATAAAATAATAATATAGCTTAAAGGGGCTAATAATTTTGACCCTAAAATGGTTCTTAAAAATTACAAACTGCTTTTAATCTCGCCGAAATAAAGCAAATAAGACTTTCTCCAGAAGAAAAAAACATTACCAGACATACTGTGAAAATTTCCTTGCTCTGTTAAACATCATTTGGGAAATATTTTTAAAATAATAATAATTCAAAGGAGGGCTAATAATTCTGACTTCAACTGTATCTTTATACAGCCATTTATAATCTGTCATCAGCCCTAAATAAGGGGGGAGTTCTCGAGACCTACCTGAACTCAAACTCCCCTCTCGCCCTGCAAACGGGAGGGATCTTATGAGATCAGTGCTCTCTCCCTGAACAGCATGCCAAACAGGCTTTATAATCAATCATCAGCTTAGTGTGAACCCTTGAAATGTCTTCATGTAACAATCTGTTTGCCATAAATGTAAAATTGATGCTTTAGTCCATACGATGTACTTTTTGGCTACTTCCAATACACATGTGCAACTTTAGACTAGTTTCCAGTCACATATGTAACACATCAATTCTAATTAAAAATGCACACAGGATAACTTCAAATAGAACTAAGCAGTGACCTCGAAATTGAGCAGATCTGCAGGTTGTTCAGTCGTTTTGATCTCGACTGTGCATGTAGATCAGTGAAGGAAGTTGAATATGTAGTTTTTTTGTAATTTGAGCACAAGCCTCAGGTGAGCTGAATCTAAACACTGTTTATATTACACCATTAGCATGTGCTTGGGGACAGATTTATGACCTCACAGGAAGGAAGCACGAGCTCTGCCCACAAAGAGAGGAGGAAAATCCCCCTTCGGCCTCCATATCAGGCAAATGATGGAGCTCTGGGACCTGCAGGTGCGTTCCCCCCCAAAAAAAGTCGGTTCAGAAAAAAAGAGGAGGGATTTAATGTCTTCCTCTTTTTTCATCCACAGACATGAATCACGGAAATCCCTGACTCACATCCAATCTGAATGTGTTGAGTGATGATGACAACATGTCTGTCGTCCCGCCTGTCGTGGCATCGGTCCAGTCGGCCTACATATGAACACATCAGCAGGTTTAGATGTCACTTTCTGTGATGAGCAAATCCTTCCCGTCACTGCGGACATTGCTCACTTGACTTGGTGGATTTGTCTAGTTTCGGATCAAGATCTGAACAGTTTCAGAAGCAGTTTAAGAACGATCAGCTGTGTAATATAAGCGTTTGGACACTAGAGGGCAGCACTTTATTTGTGGAGACTGGACAGTGGCAGGACTACAACATGAGATAAAGCTTGTGGGATTTGTTTTGTTTTGTGAGTAATGTTAGAAAACCATCTTTAGTAAAATGAAATAAAATATAAAATAAAATACTAAATAAAATTAAATTAAATAAAAAAAATGTGAAAATATATAAAAAATAAAATTAAATATAAAAATTTAATTAAATAAAAAATAAAACAAAACAAAATAAGAACAAATAAAATTTTAAAATAAAATTAAAATTAAAATAAAATAAAATAATAACAATATAAAACCTAATCAAAACCAAAATAAAAAATAAAATAAAAATAAAATAAAATAAAATAAAATAAAATAAAATAAAAAATAAAATAAAACAAAACAAAACAAAATAATATAAAATAACTATAACAATAACAAACAAAATATTACAATTTAATTTAAATTAAAATAACAAAATCAAACCAAATCAAAAAATTAAAATAAAATAAAAAATTTAAATACAAAAATCAAAATAAAATAAAATAAAATAAAATAAAATAAAATAAAATAAAATAAAATCAAATCAAATCAAATCAAATCAAATCAAATCAAATCAAATAAAATAAAATAAAATAAAATAAAATAAAATAAAAAATAAAATAAAATAAAATAAAATAAAATAAAATAGGCACTATTGGAAGTGAAAAGAAGCCAACGTGTAAATGTTAAATGCTATTTCAATAGTATAACCACAAAATATAAAAATTCAATTCAATTCACCTTTATTTGTATAGCACTTTTAAAATGTAGATTGTGTCAAAGCAGCTTCACACAGAAGATCATAGTAAATTGGAACAGTGTAGTTCAGTTTTCAGAGTTTAAGTTCAGTTCAGCTCAGTTCAGTGAGGTTTAATAATCACTACTGAGAGTCCAAACACTGAAGAGCAAATCTATCGATGAGCAGCTCTACAGATCCCAAACCATGCAAGCCAGTGGTGACAGTGGCGAGGAAAAAACTTCACCAATTGGCGAAAGTGAAGATTTCAAAAACCTTGAGAGAAACCAGACTTAGTTGGGCACGACCATTTCTCCATTGGCCGAACGTCTTGTGCAGATCTGCAGCCAAGGCGCTGGACTGTTCAGATAGATTTTAAAATGCCTACTAACCATTTCCAGTATTGAATTAAGAACTGAAGTTACATTTTTCACTTGGAATTTGCCAGACAATATCTATATAAAAAGCAAATATTTAGCAAATACACATACAATTTATGGAAACCATTCAAGAAGATATAAAAGTGTAAAATCTTTTTTTGTATATTTGTATACTTTCCTCCATATCTCTCACACTAAATAGGCAAGCCGTTACATCATTAAACATCTTTACGTAAGTTTTTTTGCTAGTAAGATGATGTTTGAAAATGTCATGATAAATCATTTAAAACAACATTTTTAGTTTAATATTTACGTGTCAGTTTGATGTTGATTTGTTAACAACACACACAGGCTTTATGAATTTGGGTTTATATTGTAAATGAAACTCTATTCATTCCAATACGGATAAATGTTTTCAGAAATTTCATAGGATATATTCATATAACATTTCTGATCCGTACTGAAATTTTAAACTATTATAATTGATCAACCATTTATGTCTAAATAGAACTGTAATTCAACAGTTTAAACAATGATTTAATTTTTGAAGAACAATCTTTTTCAGCATTTCAACATGTTACTAGCCATTTTCCAGCATTTAAATTCAATGTGTTACTGACCGTTTTTTCTCAGCATTTTTTCAGCATTTAAATATTTTCTAAATTTATTCCAGCATTTAAATTAAACATGCTACTAGCCATTTGTGGCATTTAAGAACGTGTTTTAACATTTCAGCATTTAAATTCGTTATTTCTTTCTTGCATTTCAACACGTTACTAGCCATTTTTTCAGCAATTTAGCATCTTTCCAGCATTTAAATTTAACATGTCAATATCATTTATTTAGCATTTCATAATTTTTTTTCAGCATTTAAATTCAGCATTTCCTTCCAACATTTTAATTCGACATGTTACTAGCCATTTTTCAGCATTTAAGCACTTTGTGCACGCGCGGAGATACGTCAGTTTGCTTTTTGATTAAACACATTGCTTTTGCTAGCGTTGGTTCGGTTGCACATAGAGAATAGCGTCTTCTTTTCGGAATTACCACTCTTAATAAATACACTTGCATATGAAGTAAATCATATCTCAATGCATTTACTGGGACACTGGAGATTTTTACTGGGGCACGTGTCCCAGTAAATTGGGTCTAGCGACGCCCTTGCTTATTACACAAGATGTACAGCAATACACAAATATCTTTACATAAGAAAACAATTTAAGCATTAAAATATTACAACAATTATAATTTTCTACACAAATATAAAAACCACCGCCTCCATGCCTTCTTCATCTCGGAGCTTCAGTTTATTCATAACAATCTGCATTTGTATCATGTTATTATTATTAGCAGTATTATTTATTATATGCATACTTATATTTGTTTTATCTAAAACAAGTTTAGATTTGTCCACCTGTCGGGTTTTGGAGACGAATGAATCACCATATGGGGCATAAGAATAGAACGTGTATTTGGATACAACTCAGTTTTTGACCACACTTTATTATTATTATTATTCATTTATTCATTTGCTGGAAATTAAAGCTGAATTTAGGAATAGTTTTGAAACAAATCTTTGAACTTAACCAAGAAATTAAATATGTAGGCTAAAGGAGGTCTTCAGTGGAGTGAGTTTCCTTCCTTAAATTTAAAAGTAAATTTAAGTAAAGAGAAAGTAAAGAGGCCGAATGGAGGAGGCTCGTTCTTTATCCTTGCACTGCAGATGGTCTGTTTGTCACAGTTGTAGGTTTGTGCGCACCCCTGATTGTCTGTTTTATCACGTGGGTTTGTTTGTTTTGGTCTCCCACGTGTATTTGTTTTGGTGCGTCTGTGTATGTCACGTGTAATGACGGAGCTCAGCTGTTCTGATTAGCCGGCCAGCTGTGGTTTATTATCTCGTCTATATCTGGACCACGCTTCTTTATCTCCTTGTCAGTTCATTGTGTTTGTTCATGTATCTTTGTCTGTATTCAGGATGGCGAGGATCGGTTGCTGGACCCCGACTACAGCCCTGTGACTAATCATGTGATTTGTGATTTTGCTTTGTTTATTCTGATTCTGTCAAATGAACTTTTTAAACCTAGTTCACATTACAGGATTTTAAACATCGGCAGATCGCTGTGCTGTTCACACTACATGACTTGATTTTGTGTCTTTTAATCGCTGTGGGGTTCACACTACCTGACACTATGTAAATGATCCACAAGAGGGGGGTCACACACCACAAGATCTCACAACAACTAGTTCCCCAACAGCTCAGTCCAGCTACCAAACCACAGCCAATGAAATGTTGAGGGAGGAGTCATCAGATAAAGCGCTTGTGTGCTGATTAAATCACTGACAGCATTTCAAGCTTCCAAGGAAGCATTTAAAAACATTGTCAATCAACTGATGCATCAGCGGATCAATCGCTTATCTGCAAGGTTCGAGTGGATTGATACACAGAGAGTTTTTAATTTTTGTAATTGAATAACTCTGAAATAAAAACTAACATATCTATAACACCCTGACGTTTCCTAAATATTTGTGTATTTCTTTCTAACATTGTTATTTTTTAAATCACAAAACAGTAAAGAACTGAGCATTTTTACCTTTAATTACCATACTGGTCAAAATGACTGCATGCATGTCTGCTACTTTTCACTGTGACTTTAAATATGCATGCATTTTTTGCCTAGCAACTTCCTGCTAACATAAACATAACTCTCTGATAGCAAAAACATAAATTTACTTCAGATATATCTTTCAAAACAGCATATTCTGTGCAGGGAAATAGCTCCTGTTTGAAAGTGAAAATGAAAGCGAGCCCCAAACCTTTGTGTGTTCTAGTATCTTACTACATATTTATAGGCTGTATTACCAAAAAAGATATTATTTTAGAGTAATGGTGTCATCAAATATGATGACAGACATTCAGAGCTTGATTTTAATATCTCAATAGAAGTTCTGAATGTAAATATGACGTGACATTATGACGTTTTATATGAGAACGGTCAGAATGAGCAGTATGGTAACTCTAATAGTTACAGAATTCTAGTTCCCCTGTTAATATAGCCGACTCTCGTGTCCGTGTTAACGCAGAATGAAGCAAGTGCATCGATGCCCATTCTGGCCAATCACAGACGTTTCTGTTGAGCTCCTGAGCACACAGGCATTCAGCTCATGCTGATATGCTCTCTCACTGGCTGCAGCTCGTCACTACATCTGACCGCACGTGGGGTCGAGTCGGCCGACTGCTCTGGAATATTCAGCATGCTAGATATTGGATTTCCGTCTGCGAGGTGTCGGCGATGCTTCAGCGAGCCTCTTTGATGCGTTGTTCAGTAGTTCACACATAAAGACTGGCGAGCGCCGAGCACCTGCAGATTTCTTCCTGATCACAGCCCGATCTGTCGGCGAGCTGGTTAACTTCCAAATCGGGCTCAAATCAGGCTTAAAATCCTTTAGTGTGAATTAGGCTTTACTTGCATTTGGATCCCTCTCAGTATCTTTTATCAGTCGTGACACTGTTTAACTGTTTTCTTGCTAGCAAATGCGGCATGGAGCGACGCAATTGACTCTTAAAGGCAATGGGAGATGAGATTGGTTTAATGCACGTTATGCTCAAAACACAAGTCGAGTCGGCCGACTGCTCTGGAATATTCAGCATGCTAGATATTGGATTTCCGTCTGCGAGGTGTCGGCAATGCTTTAGCGAGCCTCTTTGATGCTTTGTTCAGTAGTTCACACATAAAGACTGGCGAGCGCCGAGCACCTGCAGATTTCTTCCTGATCACAGCCCGATCTGTCGGTGAGCTCCATAACTTCCAAATCGGGCTCAATTCAGGCTTAAAATCTTGTAGTGTGAACTAGGCTTTACTTGCATTTGGATCCCTCTCAGTATCCTTTATTAGTCGTGACACTGTTTAACTGTTTTCTTGCTAGCAAATGCGGCATGGAGCGACACAATTGACTCTTAAAGGCAATGGGAGATGAGATTGGTTTGATGCACGTTATGCTCAAAACACAAGTCGAGTCGGCCGACTGCTCTGGAATATTCAGCATGCTAGATATTGGATTTCCATCTGCGAGGTGTCGGCAATGCTTCAGCGAGCCTCTTTGATGCTTTGTTCAGTAGTTCACACATAAAGACTGGCGAGCGCCGAGCACCTGCAGATTTCTTCCTGATCACAGCCCGATCTGTCGGCGAGCTGGTTAACTTCCAAATCATGCTCAAATCAGGCCTAAAATCCTTTAGTGTGAACTAGGTTTTACTTGCATTTGGATCCCTCTCAGTATCCTTTATTAGTCTTGACACTGTTTAACTGTTTTCTTGCTAGCAAATGCAGCATGGAGCGACACAATTGACTCTTAAAGGCAATGGGAGATGAGATTGGTTTAATGCCTGTTATGCTCAAAACACACCCTTAACTCATTAAGAGAATAAGCACAACCCTGTTAGACCATGCGCTGGGGTGCAGACCGTATTTTTCTGTCCTTAAAATAGCAAAACAGTATTCGGACACACCCTTAACACTTTGGCACCATGCGCTTTCGATTTTGTGCATAGATTGTTAAAATAGGGCCATATATGTTACTAGCCATTTTCTTCAGCATGTATGCATTTTTTTTATAGCAACATGTTCTTTTCTTCAACATGTTACTATCTATTTCTATGCAGTTTTGGTGAATTTACAAGCAATTTGACGGTGAAAATTGTTTTTACTCTTTTTTTTGTCTAGTGCACCACAAGCCAAAAATGTGTAAATACCCCATCAATAAAACCGAAAGGGTCACTGGGCTCATTTCTGCTTTGATGCTGACTTTAAGTCCTCTCCGCTGCAGCTCAGAGCTTGATCATTAGTAATGCAGAGATGTGAATGCAGTGAGTCATCAGTGGCACAACAACACCTCATACTCATAAACTAAACCCACGTCAGGTGCGCACCGCCTCCGTGATGTGCTGTTGACAGCAGAATCAGCGCATGCCAAGACACTGAGCGCATGAGAGAGAGGGAGAGAATGATTCACCTGAAGACTCTCTCTACTGTCTGCTAATGATCAAGACTCATTCACATTCACACAAAAGCTGAGGGCACTTAAAGTGTGATAAAGTAGAGGTCAGCATCTCGGTGCTCTGACAGTTTCATGGGCACCCACAGTTGGGTTTTAGACAGGAGTAGAGGTGTGTAATTTGGACGGCGCTCTGGGACGATGTTCGTGATTTGCTAGTGTTGGCAGCTGATTGGAATATTGATGTCAGATGCTGTAATAAAGCATGTGTACGACCATCCACATACACCAGGAGGTAGTAACAGAACATTTCCATTTTCAGAAAAAAGCCTTCTTTATATAAACCCCTCATTTATAGTATGATTTTCTGAGAGCATAGACACCAAACATACTATAAACTGACATGTAGTGTGTGATCTGGTAAAAATACATTGAGTTAACGCTTAAAAAGTGCTCACATACAGTGGGAGAAAAAAAGTATTGAACGTTTTTATTGAAAGTATTGATGTTTTTTTTTTTCTGGGAATAATATATTTAAAAGAAGCTGTTGACATGGAATCAAACCAAAGTTTGATAAAAACCCAAACAATACAAACATGAAAACAAAACAAAGCTGAAAAAAAGTTATCTGTAACAACAATGAAATGACATGGAGAAAGTACTGAACCACTGAAATGTATTTAATACTTTATATACAAGTCCTTTAAAACAGACGGAAGCGGACTTCTTGCGATCCCTCATTCCTCCACGCCACCACAGTTTTTGACCTTTCCTTTTGATATTTGTTTGGAGTGGGGAGCTCCAACCTGTTTAGGTTTGTTTGGTTGTTATTTATTATGTTGTTGGGCTCCCCATCTCTTGTCATTTTGGATTGTTTTGCTGGTTATGTTAATAATTAACTTCATGAGTCGTGTTTAAATTAGGGACCGTAACCGTGATGGCAGCATAAAAACGCCTCTCATATGGAGAATGAAGTCACATGAATTGCTCAGGTGTGAGTTTTTCACAGACCTCAACAGAGTGTAAAAATCTTGATGGTTTTGTGAGTCTCGTCTATCAAATCTGATCTTTCTTTTATATTTTATATTTGATTCAAAACAGGTGATTGGCTGGGCCATTCTATAGCTTGATTTTCTTTCTCTGAAAGCACCTGAGAGTTTCCTTGGCTGTGTTTTGGATCAGTGTCTTGCTGAAATGTCCACCCTGGTTTCATCTTCATCATCCTGCTAATGTAGATGTTGGACTGAAGCAGCTGATTTTCATTGACAATGACGGAGAGCAGAGGATTGCTAAAGAAGTACCGAGAGATTTCAGCTGCTGTCTGATCTTTCACTGCCTTTCTACACCTCCCTGTCTTCATGTGTTCACTACTTTTTCCCTGTCATTTCATTTTATTACACATAACTTCATTTGTAAACTAATTACATTTTTTTATTTGCATATATGAATTTCTTTGGTTGTTATGAACATCCAGGGAAATTTTCAAGTTAACAGCACCTTTAGAAATATGTTTTTGGAGAAAAATGGTGACGTGTTCAATACTTATTTTCCCTGCTGTACATAAATATAAATTCAAAAAAAGACATGTGTTTTAGACATTTCCAATGTTAGCTTGATTTAGTTATAAAATGAATGTTGCCTTCCTCTAGATCTTTTGAAATAAAGTGTTATGTACAGTGCATCTGAAAAGTATTTATAGCGCTTCACTTTTTCCACATTTTTTTATGTTACAGCCTTATTCCAAAATGGATTAAATTTGTTTATTTCCTCAAAATTCTACACACAATACCCCATAATGACAATGTGAAAAAAAGATGTTTGAAATTGTTGCAAATTTATTAAAAATAAAACACCTGAAAAATCACATGTACATCAGTATTTACAGCTCAATACTTTGTTGATGCACCTTTGGCAGCAATTACAGCCTCAAGTCTCTTTGAATATGATGCCACAAGCTTGGCACACCTGTCTTTGGGAATTTTGTCCATTTTCTCTTTGCAGTACCTCTCAAGCTCTATCAGGTTGGATGGGAAGCAACAGTGTACAGCCATTTTCAGATCCCTCCAGAGATGTTTAATAGGATTTAGATCTTGGCTCTGGCTGGGCCACTCAAGGACATTTATCGAGTTGTTGTGAAGCAACTCCATTGATATTTTGGTGGTGTGCTTTGGGTCATTGTCCTGCTGGAAGATGAACCGTCGCCCCAGTCTGAGGTCAAAAGCACTCTGAAGCAGGTTTTCATTCAGGATGTCTCTGTACATTGCTGCATTTATCTTTCTCTCTATCCTGACTCTTCTTCCAGTTCCTGCTGCTGAAAAACATCCCCACAGCATGATACTGCCACCACCATGTTTCACTGTAGGGATGATATTAGCCTGGTGATGAGCGGTGCCTGGTTTTCTCCAAACGTAACGCGTGGCATTCACTCCAAAGAGTTCAATTTTAGTCTCATCAGATCAGAGAATTTAGTCTCTTACGGTCTGACAGTACTTCAGATGCCTTTTGGCAAATTCCAGGCAGGGAGTGGCTTCTGTCTGGCCACTCTACCATACAGGCCTGATTAGTGGATTGCTGCACAGATGGTTGTCCTTCTGTAA
This sequence comes from Danio aesculapii, assembly GCF_903798145.1. Taxonomy (NCBI): domain Eukaryota; kingdom Metazoa; phylum Chordata; class Actinopteri; order Cypriniformes; family Danionidae; genus Danio; species Danio aesculapii. Next base: position 37,661,115 of record NC_079444.1, read on the forward strand.
GGTTCTCTTCTCTCCACAGAAGAACTCTGTAGCTCAGACAGAGTGACTATGGGTTATTGATCACCTCCCTGACTAAGGCCCTTCTCCCCTGATCACTCAGCTTAGATGGCCGGCTAGCTCTAGGAACAGTCCTGGTGGTTCCAAACATCTTCCACTTACGGATGATGGAGGCCACTGTGCTCAATGGAACTTTAAGAGCAGCATAACTTTTTCTGTAACCTTCCTCAGCCTTGTGCCTCGAGACAATCCTGTCTTTGAGATCTACAAACAATTCTTTTGTCTTCATGCTTGGTTTGTGCTTTGACATGCACTGTCAACCCTGGGACCTTATATAGACAGGTGTATGCCTTTTCAAATCACGTGCAATCAACTGAATTTACTGCAGGTGAACTCCAGTTAAGCTGCTGAAACATCTCAATAATGATCAGTGGAAACAGAATGTACCTGAGCTCAATTTAGAGCTTCACGACAAAGGCTGTCAATACTGATGTACATGTGATTTTTCAAAATTTTTCCTTTTAATAAATTTGCAACAAATTAAAAAAATCTTTTTTCACATTGTCATTATGGGGTATTGTGTGTAGCATTTTGAATAAATACATAAATTTTAATCCATTTTGGAATAAGGCTGTAACATAAAAAAATGTGGAATAACTGAAGCGCTATGAATACTTTCTGGATGCACTGTATGCCACATAATGTCTTTGTTTAGTATTTTCTTGGTATAAAACATTGCTTTCCTGCAGATCAAGCTCTGAGTTTCTTTTCCTGTAAAGATGAGATTAGTTGTTCTCTGACAGAGCAGAAGTCTGCAGTCGGCATGAAAATCAATTTATAAAGAAACTTCAAGTGCAAACTCCAGATTGTTTGAGACTGAACTGATGAGATAAACTATAGAAAAGTTTGGGATGGAGCCTGAGGAAAATGCCGATGATGTGGAAAAGAAAATGAAATACGATGAAAGAGAGAGACGTGGACAGAAGTTGAGGGCCTAAATTTCTCATAATCCCTGCAGTGAGCAAATTCAGCAGAGCAGACAGCAGAAATCACTTCAGAGATCAGTTATTGCACTTCCCAGGCCTGACACTCAAAGCTGTGTTAACCGCTGACATTTAACTCAATTTGATAGATAAACAACTATATAAATGCTCAGGGGATTGTGGGAAATCCTGAATTTGTCTGACTGTGGTGAGACTACAATATTACTTCCTTGAACCTCTGTAATAAAGAAAGCCATCTGTATTGTTTCCATTCATATCAATGGCAGCTGCTTGGTGCGTCTGAAATTCTTAATGACATAAAATGAAAGTAAATGAAATGGTCTTTCAATGTTGATAAAATGTTATAAAAAGTTAATCTCTACACTCTCAGAAATAAAGGTACAGGAGCTGTCAGTGGGGCAGTACCTTTTCAAAAGAACATATTTGTACCCAGTCTACAGTTGTACCTCAAAAGTGCATATAAGTGCCCAAATGTACCTTAAAAGTACCTTCGAGTTGCCATTATGGACCCTTTAGGTACGAATATGTACCTTTTTAAAAGGTACTGCCCCAATGACAGCTCCTGTACCTTTATTTCAGAGTGTATATACAGTGAATTCTCTGCTGAAGTCTGTGAAAAACTCACACCTGAGCATTTAATGTGACTTCATTTTCTAAATAAGAGGCGTCTTTAAGCTGCCACCACCAAAATAGCCTTTTCATATAATGTATTAAATACATTTCAGTAGTTCAGCACTTTCTCTTTGTGTCATTTCCTTGTTTTTACACACATAAAAGTCATTTTTCATGTATTTTTTTTTTTTTTTTTTACCAAAATCTGGTTCAATTCCACATTGCCACAAGTAAACCATGAATAAAATTAAACAAACAAACATTCATTCATTCATGTTCCTTCTGTTTTGTCTGTTATTTAGCAGGGGTCGCCACAGCAGGATGAACTGCCAACTATTCCGGCATATGTTTTACGCAGTGGATGCCCTTCCAGCCACAACCCAGTACTGGGAAACATCCCCTTTTTTGCCTTTGTTTTTTCCCCATTATTTTTGTTTTTTCCTCTAAATTGAAATCAAGGATGTAAATATGACTGTGATGTTATATTGTCATATTTTATTACATCTCAAAAAGATTGTTAAAAAAATAACAGGGTGAGAATGTGGTAAAATCTGAAACGTGGTAAAAATCAGACGAGGAGTTATGGATTGATTTTGAATATTGTTGGTTGGGTTAAGGGAGGTGGGTGGGCCAGTCAATCAATAGAATTGATTGGGTTTAGGGAAGGAAGTGGGTGGGTCAGTCGATTGGCTTGTCAGTCAGTCATTCAGTCAGTCAAACAGTGGCCTCTGGTGGGTTTACGCGAGAACAGCAGACACGAATGGCACTCGCCAGAGAAATCTGAGATTTCAAAAAGCATACACAGCGACCTCTGGAGGATTTACGAAAAACAAAAACTGCAAAAAAACATACCTGCTGGGACATATTTCGCAGTCTCCAGAAATGTATATAGAGGTACGTTTTCAGAATGAGCCTGACTTGAACAAAAACATTGGTGATATCTAAGCATTCTCTCCTGTTATACCCAAGTAAGAAATAAAGCTGCATCAGTATCTGACAAATAAATCTTGACGCTTTTTCAATCTATATGCATTTTTTTTCCCAAAAGCATGTAGGATGATACTTCTTTAATCCACATAGAAGTAGAGGGTGGTTTAGAATCCTTCCATCTCTAAGTTATACATTTTATGGCTGCTACTTAGGCTAGCCAAACAAACTTCAGATTAACCCTCAATATTAAGTTTCAGTTGGAAGTACATCAACATGCCGAAATAAAAGTCTCAGCAACTTCCAGTTTACATGGAATTTAATTAATATAGTATGGTACAAAAAGCGTCCACATTATCAGATGACAAGCTTCCAAGCACAGGCACAATTAGTAGATAAAATCCACTAAAAAGCTATATTTATGCCTCATAAGGTCGATTTTTCTGATGAATCATCTGTTGAACTGCATTCCAATCATCACAAATACTGCAGAAGACCTATTGGAACCATGAACCCAAAGATTCTTACAGATATCAGTCAAGTTTGCTGAAGGAAAAATCATGGTTGGGGGTTACATTCAGTATGGGGGCATGTGAGAGATCTGCAGAGTAGATAGCAACATCAACAGCCTGAGATATCAAGACATTTGTGCTGCCCATTACATTACAAACCACAGGAGAGGGCAAATTCTTCAGCAGGATAGCGCTCCTTCTCATACTTCAGCCTCCACATCAAAGTTTCTGAAAGCAAAGGAGGTCAAGGTGCTCCAGGATTGGACAGCCCAGTCACCAGACATGAACATTATTGAGGATGTCTGGGATAAGATGGAAGAGGCATTGAAGATGAATCCAAAGAATCTTGATGAACTCTGGAAGTCTTCTTTGATGACTTTATAATAAGTTATTTGTTGTTTCTAAAGCTTAGATAGGCAATAATACTTGTCAGGAAGTGTAAAGCCAAATCACAGTAGTAATTTGAGCCCCAAGCAAATACTGCAGAAACAGAGATTCATTGTCGTTTCTGAACATTAAGATGTGTCAAACACTCAGCTTTTCTATTCTAGAGACTGATGGCACAAATTAAGGAAATTCACACATGGGGAATTATAGCGTCAGTAATATGGCATTCATTAAAACAGCTCATAAAGCTTTAATCACCAACATAAATACGGCATGCTACAAACTCTCTGTAAGCATCACATCAGTCTTCTCTCAGTGTGTTTGACATGAAGAGAAAACAGAGCCGTGGAGAGAGAGAATTTTTCATCAGCAGGAGCATCAGTTAATGAATTAATCTGATGTTAACATGCAAATCTGCCTCATCAGAGACTTTAGAGCAAGCCTTGGATGTTCAAGCATCCAAATCCCCACAGCAGAGTATTATTATCGCATAACCGCTAATGAAAATGATCATTGTATGTGCGTTCAATACAGCAAACAGTAAAAAGCCATCTGTTTTAATAGCTAGTTATAATTGTATCAATCAATCTGTATTAATAGTGTTGTAGCTTAGCGTTCGAGAACTGAGCTTTAGCAGGTCGATCATTTGAAGAACACTCATTTAAATGGCTGATTACAGATGTGTGTAATCTTTAAACAACAAATCACTCTTTCAGATGAAACTCTGGAGCTGTTATAGTAGCACATGTACACAGGAAAAAAGATTTAAAAAAAAACATTTTTACTGTTTTTACATTTACAAAATGACGAAATAGTATTTTCTCATTAGATTACATAACATTTTTAACATTGTGTTTCAGATTGTTGGGGAAAGTTATTTAAAGGGTCATGAAACCCCCCTCTTTCGGTTGAAGTCTACCTCAGAATTTTTTCAAAAAATGCTTCATGATGGGCGTGGAGCTCTGCGAGCAGAGGGAGGAGTGAGCGTGGCCAGCAGAGCAGGGGAGAGAGAGGGGAGTGAACAACTGTTGTCAGCTGGCTCACAAAATGAGACGCAAACCCTGAGGAGACGCACTATTTTATAGTTTACAAAGTTAAAATGCAAAGAAATAAACAGTAATTTAAAGCCCTTTGATATATTTAATTTCATATACAGATAAACACAATTTGTTATATCATTATAGAGATAATCATGTTTATTTAAACACTATAAATGAGGAGGACTTCTCCTCAATCCCCGGGTCTGAATGCAGACACAGTGAATAGCAGTGCAGCAGGTCTCCTGGCCCATTTATATCAACCATTAGCCCTGTCAGTAATCCGGAGAATTTGAAACATAGGCGAACACAACAGCATGGATATAGGAGATGTGTCTGAATGGTGACGAACTCAACTGATAAAATACAAAGTCGACCATTCTCGTACAGCTCTCCCGACAAAAACGGAAAAGCACATGCTCTCATGAATAACTAAAAAGCAGCGTCTTCTTATAGGATAAAAAAACTCAGCTATGAATAATAATGAGAAACAAACGTGTCATCACTCCACTAGCCGATGCATGCTATGTCACCGATTTTGATCCCGCCCCCAAACCCGGAAGATGAAATTAGCTGACAAAAGATCAAAATTATCCAGTTTTCCGCACAATTAAAGCTGACAGGTCCAACGTTGACTTAACTAATCCTCAACACACACAAATCTGCTACAATTTCAAAAAAGTAGTTGATAGTTTCTTGAGCCTTTAGAAAAATGTAATCTAGCGTTACTTCTTTATAAAAGTAACTAAATTTGGTACTTTTTAGAGAAAGAGTATATTAAATAGATTTTCAATTACTTTTTCACCTGGTCTGGGCTTGCTTGTTTGTACTAATAAAAAACACACAGTTTTGAAAAACAAAAGGCCCTTTTACAACAAAAGTGAAATGTGAAGTAAATAAATCTCAGGCTGAAGGAAGTTTAAATTCACGTCTATAGGACTGCTATCAATCAATTCATGAAAAAACCTAAACAATTGGTAAAAGGAACTTACATTTTTTTTTTGGAAAGTAACATTTCCTTGTAAATGAAAAAGTAATGCATTACTTCACTAGTTACCTGAAAAAGTAATCTGATTACATTTTCTATACAACCTGCTGAGCATGAACATGCATTCGCAATGGTGTGAACCATTATAGGGGTGGTCAAATGTATCTTTTTATTATTTCATTCATTCATTCATTCATTCTCCTTCGGCTTAGTGCCTTTATTCATCAGGGGTCTCTCTAGCGGAATGAATCGCCAACTTATACAGCACATGTTTTATGCAGCTGATGCCCTTTCAGCCGGAACCCAGCATTGGGAAACAATTTATATTATTTATTATTTTTAATTTGTGATATTACAAAGATACAACCTGTAAACTTTTTTCCATTATTTTAAAAGTGCAACCCCCCAACATCTTATTTTGATGTCCTTCAGGGTGGATGAATCCTCATTTAGAGGGGTCAAACCCCCTCAAACCTTTCTGTTATTCACACCCTGTCTGTTAAATGTTCAAGCATTCGTGATGTGATGAACCACTGCCAATACAACACTCTAAGAAATGCTGGGTTATTCAAACCCAGATTGGGTAAAATATGGACTAACCCAAACATTGGGTTAAATTTGGTCATATTCATTTAATTTAAAGAAATTAGCCCAGCAGTTGGGTTAGTCAGAGTGAACAACCTAAATATTCTTAAAAGATTTCCAAAAAAAAAAGTTTCAATGATTAATATGCTTATAATAACAACATTGCGGCATGGTGGCTCAGTGGTTATAACTATTGCCTCACAGCATATTTTTGGTTGGGACAGTTGGCATTTTTGTGTGGAGTTTGCATGTTTTCTCCGTGTTGGTGTGGGTTTCCTCCGGGTGCTCTGTTTTCACCTAGTCCAAAGATATGTACTATAGGTAAACTGAATAAATTAATTTGGCTGTAGTGTATAAGTATATGTGTGTAAATGGTGCGTATGGGTGTTTCCCAGTACTGGGTTGTGGCTGGAAGGGCATCCACAGCGTAAATCATATATCGGAATAGTTGACGATTCATTCCACTGCGTGGACCCCTGATAAATAAGGGACTAAGCCGAAGGAAAATAAATGAATGAATGATTGAATGATTGAATGAATAATAACAATATCATGCATGTTCATAACAATATATTGAATTATTGAATATCAACACATGGCTAGTCTGGATAACCTTTCGAAACATCCGACATTCATCAGTGTCATGGAGATCTACACTTTTATGTGGCTGGGTTTCCAAACTTCTCATCCAAAAATTAATTAAACGGGTCTGTGGATGCCATCAGAGTCTAATTACAGCTGAGAAACATGAGCATCTCATCTCTGACAGGGGTTTTTCTCTGTGGGGTTTGCATGAGTCTTTCAGGCTCGTCCCAGGAGCTCCTTTCAAAACTAGTGTTCACAGCAGGGCTTAGAAACGTAAAGCGAATACTATTATATCATTTGAAAAGGCTAATGCTGAACTGTCATACTTTTTAATATCTCTCTCTGATACTCAGTCTGAAACATACAGACAGAACTGGACAAAAAAAAAAATTATTTTATCTATTTGATAAAAAATGAATACATCCCCTTTTGAAAATGAAAATGAAAATGAATATTTCTCAGTGAATATAGCCATTAAAAAATGTTAAAGTTGATTTGAAACCCTTTAAGCCTGAAATAGTAAAATATACTCCAACGATTCTCTGTTTATGATTAGAATCCCATTAATTATGCGTATATACAATAGGAGGGAAAAAGTCACCTTTTTTCTTAGTGTTCCTAAAAAATATTTAAAAGCACTCCACACAGCACAAATGTGATAGGATGAAAGAAACTGTGGCTCAGGCTGATGGTGCTCAGTTTAATCAGATTCAATAAACTAATCAAGACACTTTTATGAGTCAGGGAAATTGAAAGTCAAAGACCAAATGAAACTGGAGGGAAGGCAGGGTGGATGGACCGATAAGATTACAGGTAAACTGAGTCAGTGTCAGAAAAGACGGATCACCTCTGTACTTCTCATAGATGAAAAAAATACACATTTGAGGAACTTTATTTCAGTTCTTTTCCACAGTCACAGCATGATGGTAAATTCAACAACAAACACAGATTATATATTGATTATTAAATTATACATACTGACTTGTAACCCTGGATGACAAGGTTCAATTCCTTTTATTTATACATTATCTGAATAAATAAGCTATCCATTGATGTATGGTTTGTTAGAATATAATAATATTTGGCCAAGAGATCTATTTGAACACCAGGAATTTAAACTGAAAAAATAAATATTGAGAAAATAGTTTTTAAAATTGAACAAAAATAAGGTTCTTACTAATCTAAAATTAAGTTTTGATATAATTCTGAATATTAGGAAATTTACTAAGTGTCTTCATCGATCACGTCATGATCTTTAAGTTTAATTCTTATTCTTTACTTAATATTCTAAAGATTTTTGTCATAAAATGAAAATCGATCATTTTGACTACCATGCTTTTTTTGGGGTTATTCTCATGATGGATGGATGGATGGATGGATGGATGGATGGATGGATGGATGGATGGATGGACGGACGGACAGATGGATGAATAGATGGATAGATGGATAGATGGATAGACGGATGGACAGCTTTCAATGAAAGAATCAAACTGGGACAGACAGACAAATGGATGGATGTATAGCAGTCACTAAAATGAATCAAACGAATTGATGGATGGATGAAGAGATAGATGATTAGATGGATGGATGGATGGATGGATGGATGGATGGATGGATGGATGGATGGACGGCAGGCATTTACTGAAATTAATCAAAGTGAGATGGATAGATGGATGGTTGGATGGATGGACAGACAGACAGACGGACGAATGGATGGCAGCCACTAAAATTAATCAAACTTGAATGGATGGATGGACAGATGGATGGAAGAATGGATGGATGGATTGATAGCATTTACTGAAATGAATCAAACTGAGATGGATGGATGGATGGATGGATGATGGATGGATGGATGGATGGATGGCATTTACTAATTCAAATGAATTAAAATGAGATGGATGGACGGAAGGATGGATGGATGGCATTTACTCAAATTAATCAAACTGAGGTGGATGGATGGACCTCATCCATTTACTGAAATGAATCAAAGTGAGATGGATGAATGGATGGATGGATAGCAAACTGAGATGGATTGATAGATAGCATGTACTGAAATGGATCAAAGTGAGATGGATTGATGGATGGATAGCAGTCACTAAAATGAATCAAACTTGAATTGAAGGATGGATTGACAGATAGATGAATAGATGGATGGATGGATGGATTGATGGATTGCATATACTAAAGTGAATCAACTGAAATGGATGGATGGATGGATAGCATTTATTGAAATGAATCAAACTCAGATGGGTGGATGGATGAATGGATGGATGGATGGATGGATGGATGCAACCACAGGTCTACAGAGTAAAACAAAGATGGACGGATGGACTATCTTTATAAACATGCATTTATATTACCGCCTTTCAACATTAGCCAAACATAATGTTACAGGATGGAGAGCAAGTTATCAAAATCGCTATAATCAATCACAGTTTTATTCATTCATTCATTCATGTTCTTTTGGGCTTAGTCCCTTTATTAATCTGGGGTTGCCACAGCAGAATGGACCACCAACTTATCCAGCATATGTTTTACACAGCAGATGCCCTTCCAGCCACAACCCATCACTGCGAAACATCCATACACACTCATTCATGCACACACAAACACACGCACGCACGCACACACACACACACACACACACATACATTACGGTCAATGTTAGCCTACCCAATTTACCTGTACCACGTCTTTGGACTTGTGGGGGAAACCGGAGCAACCGGAGGAAACCCACGCGAACACGGGGAAAACATGCAAACTCCACACAGAAATGCCAACTGACCCAGCCGAGGATCGAACCAGCGACCTTCTTGCGAACGTGCTACCCACTGCGCCACTGTGTTGCCCAATCGCAGTTTTAATGATAATGAAAATATGAAACGAAAACACTAAACATAACTTTTTTTTGTGGTTTACCTTAAAACTGGTAATCATTAAACCATAATTCAGACGGGCAGCTCATCATTATTCCCTCCTAAATTTGATTGTGTCCATCATTAGCGTGATATAACACATGGCGGATGCAGAAGGCCAAGACCTTTATTGTCCTTCCCTCAGCAGTCTGTGGATAATGCAAGAGTCACATATCAGTTACCTCGTTTCTGCCTTACACGGCTAATGAAGCAGATGCAATGGCCTTTTAATTAGAGCCGGAGAGAAACGGTTGTATCATTAAGACAAGTTTGCCACCTTGAGGTTTGATTAGCATTTCCACACCATTAACTCATTAGATGAGTCTGTAGACGAGCGAAACGTCTGCAGTTAAACACAGCCAGTCTCTCATTACAGATTCCACTGATCTCTGGATATTTTACATTTTGATGGATGTCATTAATTACGATTGCTCAACTTAATTACACTAGTCATTAAAATACTGAGAATTATAATCAATACGTTAATGATGAAGAGTGTCAATCTAAAAGTAAAAATTAAAAGATGTTTATATATGTTGCCACAGCTATATCACCCTGCAGCCCAAGACCCGTTACTCACTGAGTACTCGTTACTCACACTCATCATCCCCAAATACCAAATTGGCTCTATCACTGTCTAATTACTCTCCCTATTGCTGGTGTGTGGTTAACATTGTCCTGTGGCTGCCGTTGCATCATGCAACACTTTGGTGTATAGGACACAATAAATGCAATATATAAATACACATTGCTTACTTATTATACAGCTGATGACAAAATTATTAGTAGTTATGTGAATTATTTATTATTTTTTTAGATATTTTCCGAGTGATTGTTTAACAGAGCAAATATATTTTTAGGTAATATTATATTTTTCTTCTGGAGGAAATCTTATTTCTTTGGTAGAGAATAAAAAAACACGCATATGACCTGACAGATTTAGAATGGAGCCAAATATGTGTTAAAGCCCAGAACTTGTCAATTAATACTAGATTTAAAATGATCCAATATAACTGGGCAATGCGCACCTATATCACACCTGAAAAACTAAACAAAATTAACCCAAACATCCCAGATATATGTTTCAAATGCCAAAAACATAAAGGAACATTCTTTCATTGTATCTGGGAATGTGAGGTGATTAAGATTTTCTGGCAAAACGTAGTAACATTAATCTCCTCAATTATTTTAAAACCAATTCCAGTTACACCTGAAATATGTGCGTTGGGTTTATTCCCAGTAAGTTTGTCATTACCAGGTTATAAAGCTAAAACGATTGATATGTGTCTTGTGATTGCAAGGCGTTTGATAGCACTCTATTGGAAGAACATAGAAAGTCCATCGATTGATCACTGGCTGAAAGATTTGACACATTACATTGCACTGGAAAGAATCACCTACAGTATAAAGGGCAAATTAAAGGAGTACCATAAAATTTGGGATCTGTTTATACAATTTTTGGATCATAACTATACAATGGCACAAGCAAATACCTCTCACGCTATTAGTTAATTGATTGATATGTGACATATTTTTGTATGTGGAATACAGTATGTTTTTCTTTGCCTTAGCCCATGTATAATAGATTTACCTGTTCAACTGAATCTGGATGCTTTGGGGGAGGGGAGGGGAGGGGGGGGGGGGGGGTTAAAATGTAAAAAAGTGTATTTTCATGCTAAATTTTAAATGTTTTTTCTACAATAAAAAAATTTTAAAATAAAAAAAAAAACATGCTATGGTCAATATTAGTAGCACCCTTAAGAAGTTTTGGCTAAAGGATTGGCTACAGAACAAACCACTGTTGTCCAGTGACCTGCCTGGTTAACCTAATTCACCTACACTTTTAACTTGAAAATTCTTATTTTCTCTGCATTTATTAGGTAAAGGTTTATGTAAAATTGTTTTTTTTTTTCTATAAAAATGTGATTACATTGCATCCAAATTTCAAGTAAAATATATACACTCACTGGCCACTTTATTAGGTACACCTGTCCTACTGCTCATTAACGCAAATTTTTAATCAGCCAGTCACATGGCAGCAACTCAATGCATTTAGGCATGTAGACATGGTCAAGACGATCTGCTGCAGTTCAAACCAAGCATTAAAATAGGGAAGAAGGGTGATTTAAGCATCATCGTTTCATAAACTGCTGATCTACTGGGATTTTCACGCACAACCATCTCTAAGGTTTACAGAGAATGGTCCGAATAAGAGAAAATATCCAGTGAGCGGCAGTTCTGTGGGTGCAAATGCCTTGTTGATGCCAGAGGAGAATGGCCAGACTGGTTCCAACTGATAGAAAGGCAACAGTAAGTTAAATGACCACTTGTTACAACTGAGGTCTGCAGAAGAGCATCTCTGAACACACATTATGTCAAACCTCGAGGCGGATTGGCTACAGCAGCAGAAGACCACACCGAGTTGCATTCCTGTCAGCTAAGAACAGGAAACTGAGGCTACAACTCCCACAGGATCACCAAAATTGTACAACAGCAGATTGGAAAAGCGTTGCCTGGTCTGATGACTCAGAATTTGATAGAGTCAGAATTTGGCATCAACAACATGAAAGCAGAAATCCATCCTGCCTTGTATCAACAGTTCAGGCTGTAAAGGGGGGTCCAACCTAATAAAGTGGCCGATGAGTGTAGATTTAAACTCATCTGAAGTTAAATCATTGGTTTTGTTTTGATATATCTGTCTGATATATTGTCTGATAACATGGCAGTTTGTTGTTGTTTTATAAAAATGTCCACTACACAGGTATTTTTACAAAATCCCCCACATGACAATGCAAAAACACACTGTGATGCATGTAAAGAGCATGCCAAAAAGGGAATTAAGTATGTGCATGCGTAAATTGCATACAAATCAATAGAAACGAGAGAATAGAGGCAGATTACCATCCTGTGGTGTGAACAACACGATTTGTGCAATGCGAATGCTGCAAACATGTAGAATTTTACCTCATTTGCATCTTCCATGTTTGGTGTGAACACAGCCCTGTTGGCCAATCAGTAAGAAGAAAACATTGCACACGCTGATGTCATAAGGCAAAAACTCTGGTCGTAGCATCACATGACCACACTGTACCTGAAATTTTTGGAAAATCTTCACCTTGGCCTTTATTTTTTTTTTTTAGAAAGTTTCCGTTTCAATCAACAAAGAGCAAAACTGTGTAGTCTGATTTTGAAAATACCTGTGTTCGAGTAGACAGGGCCGAAATGACATCAGTTTTATTGTTGATTTGAAGAAATCAGCTGTTTACAAAAAAATCTAAAGAAACATACAAAAAAATCCGGAGATAATAATAATTTTCATGTCGCCTCTTTTTTTTTTGCATATCTGTATACAGTACATATATAATGAATTTACACAGACGCTGCATTGTTCTTCTTGTGCTGTATTGACTCAAGTGCCTGATGCGGAGCTTTTGTAACCAAGCTAAATGCAGGAAATCAAAGGAAAAGCAAAGCTTGAATCGTTCCTGAAATGAGAATTCTCCATTGATCGGAGCATTTATGGTCACAGCTTATTCATGAATCTAGAATAGCTGCTCTATTATTGACAGCACAGTCCCAGTAAACAACACAAAATGTCTCGTTCATTGATCCCTTTCTCAGAAACCCTAATGAGGCATTAGATGAGAAACTTTCTGCTTCCTTTGAGGGAGACGAAACAAAACACACTTAGAGGAATATCATTCAGTATGCTGCTGACCGTTTTGCTCGCACTGTAACATGCCATTTACAAATATTTTACATTTACAATTATGAGTTTAGACTAGAAGGTATTTATTTAAAATGACAAACCTTCTATTAGTTAATGTTAAAGGAGACCAATTAAGTCTCTGGTGTCCCTAGTGTGTGTATGTGAAGTTTCAACTCAAAATACCCCACAGATAATGTTTAATAACTTCTGATTACTTATGACCTATTTAGGCTTTGATCCTAATTGTGCCGTTTTGGTGACTGTCCCTTTAAATTCAATTGAAATTGTGAAAGAGGGCGGAGCTACAAATGCCTACTGTCATCATAGTGGCAGATTCAAAAACAAGACATCCTATGCTAATGAGGGAGAGATTGTCACTAGTGGGTGGAGCTTTCCCCCTCTTATGACACATACAAAGAGAGAATGTCAATCAAAGTGTTTCTGAAGACACAGAATTAATAAATTTTTAACCATTAGAACCTGGTTATATTCACACACTGTTTAAACCCCTTATAAAAGGGAGTTTTGCATAATAGGTCCCATTTAAATGAATGTATTTACTAACATGAACTAAACATAATTAATATTAATTTAAAGGGCACAGAGGTTACCCCTTTTTTCATATTTAATATAAGTCTTTTGTGTCCCCAGAATGTGTCAGTAAAGTTTCAGCTCAAAACACCCATCAGATTATTTATTATAGCTGTTTGAAGTGTCTATATTATAGCTGGAAAAAAGGTTTTGCTGTTTTTTTGTACTGGCCCTTTAAGACTAGTCCTCGCCGCCCACCGTTCCCACGTGCCTGTCAGAAATCGCCGCCCTCGGCTGCCTCAGGAAGCAGATCTCACGTAACGTGTGTGAGAAATACTACAGTAAGAACTTTAACAATCAGTATTTGATGCATTTTTTGTATATTTGCAACAATGAGTCACACACAATGTCATTACAAAGTTCACGCACAGCGAGGACACACACACATAGCGCAGACCCATACACACACACAGAGAGAGAGAGAGAGAGAGAGAGAGAGAGAGAGAGAGAGAGAGAGACAGCACGTTAAGCTTTGCACTCGTTTTGCACGCATATGTGTCATGATACTGGTAATCTCCACTGCTGTATGGATATCTCTTATATTAATGTACAAAACAAACCTGATTTAACGTCCACAAACTGGGATTGAAGCGTCTTCCTTTATAATTGTTCTGACACGCGGCTGTGCTGATGAAGTGCATCTGAAGTGAATCGCTGTAATTCATTACACACATGCTCTGTTTTAAAACATTTTGAAAATGTGAAACTCACTCTTGATCACGTTTGATGATGACTGATGATCCTAGCGAACTGAACACACCTTTTATTCCCGGCTGCTTTGCGCTTGTCTTCTCTTGATGAAATGATTATACACGTGACTACCGGACATGCGCGCAGCTGTCAATCAATATTGGTGGGCGGGGGGACCGCACTCCTACGTAAAGTTGCGGTCGATCTGAAAACCGCTCCAATTAGTCCACCGTTTTTATGTTGTTAAATTTGAAAAAAAAAAGGACTGGGTGTGTTTATTTCACCTCAATATGATAGTTTATACACTATACTTACACTTCTGTCCAAACAGCTTGAAAAGTTGATTTTTCACCATAGGTGCTCTTTAACATGTATTTATTATTAAAATAAAAAGTTGTGCTTGTTAAAGGGATAATTCACTAAAAAATCAAAATTCTGTCATTGTTGACTTGATTTTTGACTTCACATTTCAGGTGAATACAACAGAATATATTTTGAAACATTTTGGAAACTGGTAACCATAGACTTCTTTATAGCCTTGCTTTCCTTCCAGTTTTCGACATTCTTCAGAATATCTTCTTTTTGATCGAGTCTAGAAAAAAATAATAAACTAATAAAAGTTTAGAACTGGCGGTTCATTCCGCTGTGGCGACCCCTGATGAATAAAGGGACTAGGCCGAAGGAAAATGAATGAATGAAGTTTAGAACCACATGAGTGTGAGTAAATGGTGAGTAAATTTTCATTTTTGGGTGCACTAAGAACTAACAATGAATGTATTGTCATTACCTAACATCAACCAAAATTAACAAATACTGTATTAAAGAGATAGTTCACCCAAAAATAAAAAAAATCTGCCATCATTTACTCACCCTTCACTTGTTCCAAACCTTTGAGTTTTTTTTCTTTTGTTGAACACAAATGAAGTTATTTTGAAGAAAACTGGAAACCGGTAAAGGCTGGTTTATACTTCTGCGTCGCGTGATCGGCGTGACCCACGGCGCATGCAATGTGCGTTGCCATGCATTTATACTTCTGCGCACTGTTTGTAACCATGCGAAGGCTGCGCCGGAGATGCAGAAGTATTAATCAGCCTTAACCATCCACAACATTTGTTTTTCCTACAATGGAAGTCAATGGTTACAGGTCATGTTTTTAGTTCATTTGTATACATATATATTTTATTTATTAAGATTTATTTAACTGTGCCCATATTTAGTGCTTCTTAGTTTTGCTTATTTATAAATTTAAAATTATATTTATTTATAAATTTATTTATTTATTTATTTTTTTAGGGTGACAATTTTAAAATCTGACCAGGGACAACAAATGAAAAATAGCCTTCAGGCTAATTCTGGTGAATTTGCAGCAATGCTAATTAATGTACACTGTCCCTTACAAATAAACTAATGAATAATTAAATAAATCAGCATACTTCAAATTATCTTCTTTTGTGGTTAAAAGAAGAACTAAACTCATAAAAGTTTATAACCACTTGAGGATGATTAAATAGCAAGTCATTTTCTTATTTTTGGGGGAACTATCCCTTTAAGCGTATTGTTCATTGCTTGTTTATGTTAGTAAACACATTAAATAACAATAAAGGATTTGTTTGTCCAAAAATGAACATTTTCTCACCATTTGCTCCACCTCAAGTGGTTCCAAACTTTAATGAATTTCTTTTTTTCTATTGAACACAAAAGATATTCTGAAAAATGTTGGAAAGAAGCAGCCATTGACAGGAAGACAATAGCTGTTGGACATTCTTCAAAATATCTTCTTTTGTGTTCAACAGAAGAAAGAAACACGGGTGAACTATATCCCTGTAACTAATGGAACTTTATTGTAAAATGTTACCAGAATGACTTACAAAAGCAATTTGTCTAAACCCCAGCCATATCCCTAATATTCAATGCAAGGTTTACAAAACAATTATATGAAGCGAGAAGAAATACAGAGAAGCAGATCCTTTAATAGTCTCAGCTCATGAATATCAATTACATTACCTGCCAGTTCCAGAAGCACAAACAATTAACAATTCTGTACTGAAAGCCCCTGTTACTAGTATGCGTCAGATTGCATTAGATATTTGTTTAATGAGCAACATGTGAAAGTCAAAAGTATGGATTTAACAACAAATAAGGGTCACACTTTATTTTAAGGTACAATTCTTTCTATTAACAAATCCTATGACTTTTAGCTCAATAAACTACTAATTATTTGTTTTTAAGGTTTAGGTATAGGGTAAAATTAGGGATGTTGAATAATATCATAATTTATCATAAGCAGCCAATATTTTAATAATAGGCAGGAAATAAGCTAGTAGTTAATAGTAGGCTTTGGTACTTAAACTTAAGTGCTACCCAAATAAATAATGTGCAATGGATGCTGAATGATGAGACATTTAAATACAAACACAATCTAAAAGCATTGTTTCTGATTATTAGTTCACCAGGAATTCATACAATCATTTGAAAGATTAGTTCATCTGTGATAAACAATAGACTTGATTAAATATGAAGGATTTCCAAAAAGGGCAAGAAAAACTAATCCTAAAAGTCTTAAAAGACTGTTACTCTGTATTACTGCTTGCCTTCAATTCATTCATTCATTTTCCTTCAGCTTAGACCATTCTTTATCAGGGGTTGCCACAGCAGAATGAACCACCAACTGTTCCGGAATTTGTTTTACATGGCAGATACCCATCCAGCCGAAAACAGTACTGGGAAACACCCATACACTTTTGCCAATTTTGTTAAACCATTTCATTTAAAGAGCATGTTTTTGGACTGTTGGGGAAACAGAGCACCCAGAGGAAACCCACACCAACATGGGGAGAACAGTTACCTCACAGCAAGAAGTTCGCTGGTGTGGAGTTTGCATGTTCTCCCCGTGTTGGTTTCCTCCGGGTGCTCTGGTTTCCCTCACAGTCCAAAGACAGGCGCTGAATTGAATAAACTAAATTGGCCGTAGTGTATGTGTGTGAATAAGTGTGTATGGATGTTTCCCAGTACTGGGTTAAAGCTGGAAGGGCATCCACTTTGTAAAACATATGCTGGAATAGTTGGCGGTTCATTACGCTGTGGCGACCACTGATGAATAAAGGGACTAAGCCCAAGGAAAATCAATGAATGAATGTTAAAAAAAGCATTGACTGTGTGATGAATGCAGTCAAAAGTTGCTTTTTATACACACACACACATATATATATATATATATATATATATATATATATACATATATATATATATATACACATATATATATATATACACATATATATATATATACACATATATATATATATATACACATATATATATATATATACACATATATATATATATACACATATATATATATATATATACATATATATATATATATATATATAATATATATATATATATATATATATATATATATATATATATATATATGTTTTATTTTAATACGATATATTCGTATAAGACAAGCACAAGCACTGTTTAATATTGAGTGAGTTGCGTATTAGACACAGACAGTACCATATAGTCTTTGTTGTTTCGTCAATGAAAACATTTCAAATAAAGCTGAAGCATAACATTTGTGCATCTTAGAGCAACAATTTAGTGTTTCTTTCCAAATGAATCTTTATTATTATTAATTTTTTTGAGTGATTCTGTAGTCATTTGCTTGATTTCTGAATAAATCAGGTGTTTTGAACAATTCACTTGAATCAATGCTTTAATAATTTATTCATTTCCACATATACTTCCTTCTATATTAAAACATCCATTAATCTAACATATGAATGCAGTTATAATACAAATGTATAATGAAATTCCTAAAGCAGTCAAGGCTACCAGCACAAAAACTTAACATTAATAAAAAAATATATCACAACCCATTGTACGTGTACCTTTAGTACATGCTTTGTGCAGTCACAGAAAAGGTCTAATGTACATTGTAGAGTAATAACCCAAGGTTTTCAAATATGAAAAGCACTCATTTGTAAAAATATTGAATGGGGTCTTGTGAAGAGCACTCTTGTGAAGAGCATCTCTACTTCAGAAGGGAAAAAACAAATACAGGCTTTTAATGAAGGTACTTTTTCTCCACCCTCTGACATAACATGTCTCATTAATAGACCATGAAATGTCAAGCTGATCTTTCATGCTGACAGGCTGAATGCCTAATGTGAAACCTGTATCACACCATACATGGAGTTTTGTTACACTCTAAATAAAAAAACAAACGACACAGGAAGCTGATTATAGAATATGATTGCATATAGGGCTGCCTAAAATATTATATATCGAAAAATTATCTTTATTATTGTATTCAATATCTGTATCACAGAAAGGTGTGATAAATTAAATGTATTTTATGTGCACTGAAAAAAGTGTTGCATGGAAAACTGTTGCAAACAATTTATTTGTGTTGAATTTAAACAAACAAATTAAATTGAGCAATGTTCAACTTAATTTGTTTGTTTAAATTCAGCCCAAATAAATTGTTTACAACCACTTAACGTGATAAAAATTGAGTAAATCCAAGGAATCATCTTCGAATAATATTTTTCAGTGTGGGAAACATTTGTGTGTTGCATGCATGCAGTAAGTCGTTTATCTAAATTTGACCAATCCGTATCTTTATACAAATTTTTTAGTTCAAATTTAAAGGGATAGTTCACTCAAAAATTCACATGTACTCACTATTTAACCATCCTCAAGTGGTTCCAACCCTTTAAGAGTTTTTTTCGTCAGTTGTGCACAAAAGAAGACATACTGAAGAAAGCTGAAAACCTGACTTCCATAGGAAAAACAAACACTATGGAAGTCAATGGTTAAGTTTTCCAGTTTTCTTCAGGTTTTTTTTGTTGTCTTCAAGTCAAACATGTTTTAAACAATGATGGCAGGATTTAAAATTTTGTGTCAATAGAAAAATATCTATTACCTATTATATAATATGTATTGTTTACTTTAGAATGATCATTACATAAATGACAGATTTTTTTTAAAGCTAACAAACATAGCATTTTTCAAGGGAAATGTTAAATCGCAAGAATACTCAACACTATCGCGTATTTACACTCACTGGCCACTTTATTAGGTACACCTTTCTAGTACTGGGTTGGACCCACCTTTTTTTCTAGAGCTGCCTTAATCCTTCGTGTCATAGATTCAACCAAGTACTGGAAAATACCCTAGAGATTTGGTCCATATTGACATGATAGCATCACGCAGTTGCTGCAGAATTGTCGGCTGCACATCCATGATGCTGCACATATCCCGTTCCACCACATCACAAAGGTGCTCTATTGGATTAAGTCCTGGTGACTGGAGGCCATTTGAGTACAGTGAACTCATTGTCATGTTCAAGAAACCAGTCTGAGATGATTCGCACTTTATGACATGGTGTGTTATCCTGCTGGAAATAGACATCAGAAGATGAACCACTGATTTAAGGCAGGATAGATCCATGCTTTCATGTTGTTGATGTCAAATTCTGACCCTACCATCCAAATGTCGCATCAGAAATTGAGACTCATCAGACCAGGCAACGTTTTTCCAATCTTCTATTGTCCAGTTTTGGTAAGCCTGTGTGAATTGTAGCCTCAGTTTCCTGTTCTTAGCTGACAGGAGTGGCACCCGGTGTGATCTTCTGCTGCTGTAGCCCATCTGCCTCAAGGTTGGACGTGTTGTGCGTTCAGAGATGCTCTTCTGCAGACCTCGGTTGTAACGAGGTTATTTGAGTTACTGTTGCCTTTCTATCAGCTGGAACCAGTCTGGCCATTCTCCTCTGATATCTGGCAACAACAAGGCATTTGCGCCCACAGAACTGCAAGTCACTGGATATTTTCTCTTTTTCAGACCATTCTCTGTAAACCCTAGAGATGGTTGTGCGTGAAAATCCAAGTAGATCAGCAGTTTCTGAAATACTCAGAAAAGCCCGTCTGGCACCAACAACCATGCCACGTTCAAAGTCACTTAAATCTTTCTTCCCCAGTCTGATGCTCGGTTTGAACTGCAGCAGAGTGTCTTGACCATGTCTACATGCCTAAATGCATTGAATTGCTGCCATGTGATTAGCTGATTAGAAAGTTGCATTAACGAGCAGTTGGACAGGTGTACCTAATAAAGTGGCCGGTGAGTGTATTATTTCCCTAGCATCTAATTACAAGCAAACATTCCCTAAAAGCCTAAACATTGTAATAACTCCTTACAAAAAGACAAATTAGAGTAGTTCTGGATTACTCTCATTTACAAACCAGCTAAATGTGTTGATTCACAGACAAAAACAAGATTATCAGCTGTTCAACAGATTGAGCTATTGCAATGCGTGATAAAATCATAATCGAATCAATAAGCCTTCGCATCACCGCCAAAATTATTAAATTGCTCTGAGCAAAAGGTGTAGATAAAGGCCACTGCACACAAATATTGAAGAAAGCAGCAGACAGCAGCTGGGAAAAGAGCTTGAATGGACAGTAATGAACAGGAAAAGATGAAAGCGAGAAGGAAGAATGGACTGGAGCAGCGTTGTGGAGGACAGACAGCGGATAATTGAGTCAGTTCTCGCAGACTTATGGGCTTTTCACACTCAAAACTGTCAAATGAGAGCCATTCAACTGGGGGTTCAGAGTCTGAAACAACTGGCAAGCATTAAATGAGAGTAAAAACTGACTTGATGGGCGCTTGACGGCTGCCTGGTAACTTTATTAGGAGCTGCAATATTATAAATATGGATTGTAAGAATGAGAGATATGCACAATTAAAACGGCAAAATAAAAATAATGATCTGTCATAATTTCATTGCCTTGTAAATGTGTAAACAAATATTTGCCAACAACACACACTGTGGAAAAAAGTGTTAATTACTATTTATCTGTATCTTTTTTGTTTATTTGTGCTTTTGAAATGCAGTATGAGAAAATTTAAAATAAGTGTCATTGACATTTTTAGTAGTTTGAAACTACAGAAACAACATAAATGGGAAGAGTATCAAATAGCAGTAGTAAAGTAGTTAAAAAGTACTACAAATCAAATCACTTTCTTATTTTTTTTCAACTCCGAATGTTGCTGAAGCAGAGATCAAGCTCCCTCTATGCAATTCAACTGTCTAAATGAACTCAAAACACAGGTGAGCTATAGGCTAATTCATTCGTTTTCCTTCAGCTTAATCCCTTTATTCATCAGGGGTCACCACAGCAGAATGAACCACCAACTTATCCAGCATATGTTTTACACAGCAGATGCCCTTCCAGCAGCAACCTAGTACTGAAAAACACTCATACACTTTCACATTCACACACATATACTACAGCCAATTTAGCTTATTAAATTCACCTATAGCGCATGTCTTTGGACTGTGGGGGAAACCGCAGCACCCTGAGGAAACCCACGCAAACATGAGAACATGCAAACTCCATGCAGAAATGCCAACTGACCCAGCTGGGAATCGAATCAGTGAATTTCTTGCTGTGAGGTAACAGTGTAAACCACTGAGCCACCGTGGTGCAACCAACAATAGGCTCAAATGGATCAACGGTTTTATTCACGTCACCTCATATTACAGTTTCTCATCACATCATAACCAATCAAATGCTCTCTGGTATCTGACATGAACCCCCCCCCCCCCCCCCCCCCCTTCAAGACGCTTCTCATTTGCTTTTCTTTCATTTGATGTGCTTGAGCTCAACCACTCTCACTGGCAGAGCTGTGATAAAACAAAACGCTATTGGCTGTATTTTAAAAGGGGGAGGAGCTACACTGTCCCACCCTCTCTTCGTGTTTCGGTTGAGATCAAACATCGAATAAAAAATGCATATTTCAAAGCACTTCACGAGATCTTTTAGAAAATATTATTACTTGCTAATTCTCAGCTCATTATCAATTATTATTAATGTTTGCTTTCTAATAAATTTTTTAATGCTTATTATTAAGGAAAACTGGAATGTATTTGCTTTGAAGATTTTTGTTTATGCTAACATTTTCTAACGTTTTACCTGACTTTGTCACTTTTGTTTTGTTCAAATCTTTGAATAATGAGTCTTTGCAGAATAAAACGATTATTATTATTACTTAAAACCTTACCCCATAAAACCTTTGAATGGCAAAAACTAAGATGCATGTGTTTGTTGTACTCTTTACATTGTTATGACCAAATGTCCCCACAAATATAGCAATACCAGTAAACGCTGACCTTGTGGGGACTTGTTTTTTTGTCTACATGAGGAAAACACCTCATAAATTACACAGAATGAAATCTATTTAAAGTGTAAAAATGTAGATTGTTTCTGGTGAGTGTTGGGTTTAGGAAGATAGAATATACAGTTTTTATAGTATAAAAATCATTATGTCTATTGGAAATACCTAAAGCTAACTGTTAGGGCTGGACGATATGGGCAAAAAATCATATCCTGTTTTTTTATGAGGAATGACGATATACAATATATATCAGGAATTTTCCCATACATTAATGGTTACTTGAGAGTCAAAGCTTTATTAAAACTTTATTAAACAGTTTTTGAGCAAAATATAATTCAAACACACGGGTTTCCCTCCCTGTTATTATTATCATTATAATTATCATTCTTATATTGTTATTTGTTGAAAAATTAGCAAAAATTATTTTATTATATTACTTTTTTTTTTTAAAGTTTTAGTAATCGTTTAAACCACCAACCATTTGTACACTAGGCACACACACACACAAATCAAATCACGTCCTCAAAAAATAAATAAATCAATTAAACAGAATAAATGAATGCAATGATTAGAATATTGAGGTCAATATGCAATAACAGACCTGAACGCAGAGCTAAATGTGTTATAATGTAAATGTAAAGAGGAGACCATCATGTAATAAATACTGAACTTATAATCAGTGAATATGAGGTGGTTTCACTTTCAAAATGGGGTATAAATTTGTCCCATTTTGCCGTTTTTAATTCTTTTAAACACATTCAGGTGCTGCTTGTCAATTTGACAAGGCTTCTGTGTTCGTTCTTGCTGTTAGTTGCGGAAGAAATTATCAATAAAAGGTTTTTGATAAACCGCTGTGACAGCTGCAGGCACTGTGTGACGTGCGTGCATGCGAGGGGGAGTCAGATTTCGATACAACACCGGCACTGCATGTTCCTCCATGTCGCGTGTAGTTCATTTTGAACAAATCTTTGTATGACTCAAGGAGTGAATCATTCACTTGCACATGCGCTCAGTTGTGCAAGCGTAGCTCGCGAGCTACCTTGGAGTGGTCTGTTTCGCGCAGAATGCACACGTGTTGTCTCAAACCAAATTAATATGAACGATATTGGATAATCCGGCATCGCGTTGGGGAATCATATCGATATATCCCCAGAATTTGATATAGCGCCCTGCCCTACTAACTGTACAAGTGTGTGTAATTGTTTGAAATCCCGATGGTGACAAAAAGAGAATCTTTTTATGCCCCTTTTTACAAGATGTAAAATAAGATTCTGATGTCCCCAGAGTGTGTATGTGTGTAAGTTTCAGCTCAAAATAGTCCACATATAATGTTTTAGAACTCTTTGAAACTGCCCCTTTGAGGCTTGGATCCTAAATGTCGCTTTAAATTCAAATGAGATTGTGTTTTTTTTAAAAGAGGGCAGAGCTACAAATGCCTATGTGTCAGCATAGTGGCAGATTCAAAACAAGACTAACGTCTTATGCTAATGAGGGAGAGATCGTCATTAATGGGTGGGGCTTCCCCCTTTGATGACACATGCAAAAGGAGAATGCCACTCAGTGTTTCTGCATACTGTTTTTATCAAGTGTGATTATAAAAAATAGAATTAATAAATTTTTACCTTTAAAAGCTGGCTATATTCACACACTGTTGCTACACAACTATGTTTAAAGTCACGTGTAGAAATGATTTTTGCATAATAGGTCCCCTTTAAACCTGAAACAACACAGACTCATGGGGACTTGTGTCACTGTAGTGCCCAAAATTGAGGTCCCCATGGGTAAACGAGCACAAATCACAAAAAATTAAGAATTTTGAAATAGTTAAAATGCAGATTGTTTCCCATGAGGGTTGGAGCAGGGGGCTAGAATATACAGTTTGTATAATAGCAACATCACTATGTCTATGAGAGTCCCCACTGGGATATAGGAACAAGTCTGTGTGTGTCAGTAAGAGCGAGTGAGAGAGAGTTTGAGAAATTAAGAAAATTATCGAACTCTGTTATTTGTCAGGCATCTTAGTGAGATGTCAAATCCAGCGTCGGCTTGGACACTAATTATAGGACTCCTCATTAGTATCATGGCAGGTCCATTTGAATGGATAATCTGAGACTCAAATTCATGAGGTTTTTCAGCACACTGCAAACACACAGCTTAATTGTTGCTGTCACAATGTGCTTTGAGTCATTAGTCTGTGAGTTTTTGTCACTAAATGCATAATAAGACACTCTCTCAGCTAAAACATTGTGTTTTTAGCACCATAACAGTAGAAAAGCTGTTCTTTGAGAAAGCAAAAGGGCACGAGGGGATTATCAACTTCCATGAACTCCCATCATTGTGCTGGACAGCGACTGCCAGCATTTCTGCAGCCCAATGTGACTGAATCACGAATGACACCAGAAGAGAAAGAATAATAGCATCTGTCACCACTGGAGGAAATGTCATTCAGTCATGACTGAGGAAATACAGTTTTAATAAACTCTACCTTCAGATTTCCTTTAATAAAAAGGCAAGAGAGATGGAAAGTATTTATAGCTTTTCCATGAAGGCATACAATGAAAACTGTGCTTGAATTCAAAGAGATTAGAGCGCTGACAGCCGAAGAATGATGGCAGATTAAACCTGATGTACTCTGAAGAAATTTAGTATGTAGTGTTTGCAATAAATAAAGCTAGCCAAAGACCAAATGCTTTTTGTAGGCAATATTGCTTTCTACAAAGCCCAATTTAAGAGTACAGAGTGGACTCAAAATATGGATCCAAAACAATGTTAAAGTGCAAATGAACCCAAGCGCATATTCCAAAACAAGTGGATGTGAGGCTGGTGATGATTTATTACACTGGTTGTTATGCATATTATGGTAGTTTATTAGAGAAATGTCTAGTGAGTGTTAAAGTCAGAATGAATCAGAAGATGCTGCAGATTATAAGTTATTTATGGAGTGGTATGAAAATTGTGAGGGGTGGCAGTACTGAATCAAGCCATTTTGCATGTTTTTAGTGGATTCAATCCATCGAATTGGATCCATTCTTGAGTATGATGATGTATTTTCAACTTTTATATTGAGTAGTGAGTGTGGTTTTATTTTTGGTCTAACTTTGGATGAGTCTTCCTCTCATCTTTCAATTACTACAAACTAATAGTTGTGGGGGCGTGGCTAAGAACATTTTTGTCATTATGACATCACCAGAGTGGAAGCAAATGTTTAGATTTTCCTTAAGGATAATCAAAATGATGTTAACTTTCACACCAATTGCGGAGCACAGCATAACTCTAGTTTACACACAGGATGTTTTCAACCCAGGCTCATTATTGAGATGTACACCTGCATACATTTCAGGAGAGAGCGAAATATGTCCCAGGAGCTACATTTTTTGTTTTTGTGAATCTGCCAGAGGCTGCTGTATTCGCTTTTTTAGATCTTAAGTTTCTCTCTCAAGTGTCATTCACTCTTGCTCTTCTCACATAAATACACCAGAGGCCGCTGTCGACTGACTCACTGACTGACTGATCGCCCAATCCCCCCACCCTTCCTTAGACCCAACCTATAGTGTTTGCAAAAGCACCAGTTGACCCACCCACTGTCTTCGCTAAACCCAACTGACAGTGTTTTCAAAAGTAATCCAGAAAAAGAAAAACCCTCGTCTGATTTTACCACGTTTTCAGATCTTACCACATTGTCACTCTGGTATTTACCTGTTTATTTATTTTTTTGCCATCTGTTTTTGCTTTACCTGCTTTCTGGAACCGTTCTTTGCCGAAACCGAACCCTGTTGTCGTGGTCAACTCTGCTCGGTGTCTCACGTCCGCCTACGTAAACAGCGAGCCACTGGGCAAACTGGTAACAGTGGAAAAGCCGACCACACAGAGATAAGGGGTCAGCACGAAAAGAAACAGAAGCTGTCAGCGGAGTCATATAGCCTCATAGCGTTCGTTTTAAAGACTAAATGCAGCCATACGTAGCTCTGGCTACATAATTCGCACACTCCAGAAATAGATACGGGGGTTCATTTTCACAATGAGCATGTGTTGGATGTTTTGAACCTCATGCAAATTTTCTGGTCAAGTTGATTTTTTTTTTTACTTGCAAATGGATTGTGCATTCTGTGTCAATCCTGCTACCTGGAATAAATGTGCCTATATTTGCGCATTAACTTTGTATGTGATCTACTGCATGTCATGATTTTGCCAAGTACAATGTGATCCTGGATTAACATCTATGTTGATCCTGGAACATCATTTTTGTTGGAAAATATAATCCATTTCCCTACCCCTAAACCCATGTGTAATGTAAATGTAATGTATTCCCTACCCCTAAACCCAATCATAACTGTAAATTATTCCCAAAATCAGAGGGTAAAAATAGATGGATAACAATTATGTAGAAGTGCATTAACCTAACCGTATAAACTTAACATAAACTTTAAACATATCCCTTAATTCTGATCAGCTGATTGGAATGTTGTTCCCGGATCAATATAGATGTTAATCCAGGAACATGTCCTACTTGGTGAAATCAGGTTGGCGTAATCTACTCATGCAAATACTTAATTTCATTTTTGGTGCGAAGCAAGCATAATACTAAAAATATGCACTAATAAACACTGTCCATTTTTTTTAATGTGGTTTATAAAGGAATTACTCACTCACCCCAGGCCATCAAAGACGTGGGTTGTGTGATGTTTGTGTTGTTGTCTTGCTCATCGATGAGATGATAAAGTTAAAGTTTCTAAGAAAACATTGCAGGATTTTTGTAACTGAATCCATTTGCATCCATTTAATGCGAGTGAACAGGGCTCAGCACAGACTATTATTGATGGTTCAAAATACTTTTTTAGACAGCTTCAAAGTAATCCGCACAATCCAAGCTGACAAATAAGGGTCTTAACAGATAAAGGTTACACATTCCAGTATTTTTCTCCATCTAATGAAAATGAATGGGGTTCATTCATTCTTTAATTTTCCTTCGGCTTAGTCCCTTTATTCATCAGGGGTGACCCACAGCGCAATGAACCAACAACTTATCCAGCATATGTTTTACAAAGCGGATGCCCTTCCAGCAGCAACCTACACACTCACTTTCACACACCTACAATACGGCCAATTTAGTTTATCCAATTCACCTATAGCACATGTCTTTGGACTGTGGGGGAAACCCAGAGGAAACCTACGCCAACACGGGGAGAGAACATGCAAACACCACACAGAAATGCCAACTGACTCAGCCGGGATTTGAACCAGCAACCTTCTTGCTAACCACTGAACCACTACTTTAGTCACTAAATGGGGTTCAACATGCATCATATTTGTGGCCTTTACATCACGTGTCACTATAAACCAATGCTATCTCGCGGCAATTCCTAACTTTTTGATTTTGTGGCTAATTCATTTGAATATGTATGATCTCATTCGTACAATTTAGTATGATTTGCTCATTCCCCAATGACGGCTGAGTTTAGGGGTGGGGTTTGATGCCACGCCTTCTTTTCAAAATCGTACATTTTCGTACGACTGAACTCGTACGAATTAGCCAGTAAACTAACAAAATGTAAAATAGTTACGTTTCCTCGTGAGATCAGGCTCCACAAACACATGAAGATACAGAAATTGTAAACTTCTGTCACATGAATGTGAATCAAAGTATCGAACCAAGTGGCCAATTTATAATACGTGCTGTTATTATTATTATTATTATTATTATTATTATTATTATTGATAACAGATAATTTGTCTAGAAAACAAAGCTGCATAATTAATTGTTAGAAGATCTCAGTTCAGATCATCACTAGGCTGTAAATTAAACAATGTTTTTTGGCACAGAACGAATGTTTTGTTTCATAAGACGCCAATGCATGGACATTTTCCTTTAAATTAGCCTGTAAATTGTTTTGTTTTTTCTTTTCATAATGTTTGTAGCCACTGACGTTCATTTTATAATTCACCAAGAGCCAAAGTTTCAGCTAAAAATATTCTTTAAATTCCATTTAATTCAATTTAAGTTTATTTGTACAGCTTTTTTCACAATAATTATAGTTTCAAAGCAGCTTTACAAAATTAGCACATATTGCATTACAATCCAAATTAAAAAAATTAAGGTTATTAGTTACCATACTTTATTAGTTACTAATAACTGTATTAACTAGTAGCTTTTTAACAGTTAAAGTTTTTATATATAAACATAGTTAACCTGCAGTTCTATAGTATATAGGTGATGTCTAGATGTACATGTTCAATGAAGTGTATTAAGTGTATGTGTTTAAATGTTCCACTAAATCATGTCTCCATCTTGAATGACCCTAGGGTGATTAAATTACCAGGCAGTTTTCATTTTTGGGTGAACTATTGGTTATACGTCTGTTAAAAGGCAGTATATGTCAGTGATCCGTGTTACAGAGCTGGTTGTGGCGACTCTCAGAGATACGGGAGGTTATATATTTCCCCCAGATGGCTTATGCACAACTCACACAGGTGAATTATCTGTTCTTCCTGTCATAACATTGGATTTATGAGCCATAATCAATCAGTAGCTGCTATCAGAGGACCAGGATTTCTCTTCTTTCATGGTTAAAATGGATTATGTGATCGATGGCTTCACTAAGAGGACAAACCTACAACAACAGAGCAAACGATACCACATTTTTCTTTTTCCTCCTGAAGCTTCAGCAAGTCATATGTCCAGCCAAACTGCTATAAACATTCAGCAGAAATGATTTATTCTTGTTCTTGTACTAAAACCAAACAAAAATAAACTGTTTTCTTGTGTTTCTTTTTATTTAAAGGGATAGTTTAAGCAAAATTGAAAATATACTCTACCTCATGTGGGTTTTAAACGCAAAAGGAGACGTTCTGAAGAATGCTGGTTGCAGCCATTGACTACTATAGTATTTAGCTTTTATACTATGGAAGTCAATGGGTGCTAACAACCAGAATTTCTTAAAAATATATATTTTTTGTGTTTAAAAAATGAAATAAACTCAAGTAGATAGAGTAAATCATGACAGATAAAAAAAAACAATCGTCATTTTTGGGTGTACTATCCCTTTAAGGCTACATGCATTCTATTAACCAGCGCTGGCATGTCTCAAGTAATGAATTTCTGTCGTAATGTAATCTACTAATTGAAGTGTGCACAGTGTCAATGAATCAATATAACATTGACAAGTGTGTGTGTGTGCGTGTGTGTGTGTGTGTGTCAGCAAGGTTGTATAGCATTTTACTGATGGGCATAGTCTTGGATATGAGGCCATAAATCAGAGAGAACAGGTCGGTCATGTCTCTGTCATTCATTCAGAGGTCACATTCAAAGCAGCAGAGAAGAATAAGTGCAGAACTGAAATGGTGATGTTTGATTCACACTCAAGAGAACAATGATTGTGGGTTTGAAACGGCTCATCTATCAATTACCCGATGGCAGTACTTTTACTGTTATAAAAAGGGATAATTTGAGCAAAAATATATGAGATTTGAAAGCCAAGAGTTGAACTCAACCCTGAACTCAACAGATAATTGTGCAAAATTATATTTCAGTGTGTTGATTGCACGTTTGGTGTTATTTTATAAAGTGAAAAGTCCAGAAAGAGGCACTAAAATCATGCTTGTGAAAGCATTTAATGTGAATCTGGCAATGCTTTATAACATGGTTGGATGTTAATAGATCCACAGTTTAGTTTTGGCTCTACTTTGCTTTACAAAATTACTTAAACTTTACCCGTAACATAACAAATAGTCATTTAGATAATAAGACTAACTAACCAAACTAACTAACTAACTAACTAATTAACCAAATGAACTAACTAATTAACTAACCAAACGACCTCACTAACCAAACGTACTATCTAACCAAACTAACTGAATTAACTTACTAACCAATTGAACAAACTAATCGATCTAACCGATCAAACTAACCGATCTAACCGAACAAACTAACTGAACTAATGCGGAGTTCAGCCTGCATGATTTTTTTAGCTGAGATTTTGACTCGCTGACAAATTGAGAAATCGCCGACAAATGTTTGAAATCACAGGCAAATCGGTGCCCGTTCACACGAGTAACAATCACACAGTGTGAACTATCAAAAGATGCGATCTGAGAGAATTGCAGATGAGTCGCCGACGTCTGTGAGATATTTGGCATGCTAAATATCTGGAGCTGTCTGCGATTTATATCATGCTTTGTTAAATGAGTTTTGACTGAAAATAAAATCAGCAATCGCCTACAGCCAATGAGAGAGCAGAATTCACTAGACTAGTGTGTGTATGTGTGTGTGTGTGTGTACCTGCAGGCCAATGGGAGCTTGGGGGAGAAGTTAAAAGCGCTCCTTTTTAGTTTAGTTGGACCTGAGAAATGAAGGAAAAACTAGAGCACCCGTGTCTGTTTGACGTGTCATGTGAGCAATATCACAATGAAAGTTGAGGAAAAATTGCTAACTCCCATCAAACCCAGGTGAGCAAATATGTACATTTTCTACCCCATTAAAGACTTCTTTCTTGTTATGTAGTTAATAACAATATATATACTACGTGTTTTTGGTTGTGAGACGTAGTTTGGACGAAGTTGTCGGCGATTCTTATTATTGTAAAGTCATGCAATGTAAAGGCCTGTCGCCGATCCATCTTGCAGTGTAAACAAAGCAGCGGCAAAACGCTAGCACAGATTGTCATGCACTGAAAACATCTGTAATACGATTACTTTGAAAATCATGCAGTCTGAACTCAGTCTGAAATCATGCATAACTGAACAAACTAACTGAACTAACTGCACTAACCGAACGAACGAAACAAAAATTTTGTAAAGCAATTGCCATTTGAGCTTGCCTACAAATATTTCCAGCCCTGGCTCATTGGAAATTAGCCTTTATGGCCTACATTTTGCTGAAATGTAAAATACGTTGATCTGGATACATTTCGTAGCATGTTTCAGATGGCAAATCAACTAGACGGCGCTGTATACATTTTGCAAATCTGAAATACATTATATAGGGTATGTTTTGCGATGGTTTGTTCTTCTTGTAGACGTCCACAAGAACCACACAGCAACTACTGAGCAAAACCGTTCCCAAATGCAACCAACAGTGTTTTAAAAAGCAAACGTAAGTACGACCACATAGTTATACCTTAATTATACATGCTTTTATCAGTTTTGTAAAACCATAATTCACTAAACTTGAATCCCAGCACAACACCATACGAAGTGAGCTACTGAGCAAACTGACCATTCCAAAAAAGTTGTCTATATGGAGAAAGATAAGAGGCAAACATATTCAATTACAAAGTCATAGACACTTTTGTTTTAAGGTATTTATTTGATGTGCAAAGAACGGCACAAATGCTGATCAAGTTTCACATGCCAGTTTACTATGAATGGCCATTTAGGTGACATCACAATGAATCATGCACCATGGTAAAAGTCAATATTGTGCACAAAAAAAAAAAATCGACTTGTTTCTTTTGGTGTTTCAGCATGGCGTTCTTGTATAATGGGTCTTTTCCTTGACGTATTGTAAATAAACTGCTTTTATAAACAGTGTTGGGGAAAGTTACTTGTACAAGTATTATATTGAGACTTCTTTAAAGTTACTTTTTAAAAAATTTTCTAAAAGATTTATTTTTGGCCTTTTTGCCTTTATTAGATAGGACAGTATTTAAACAGGAAGCAAAGTTGGTAAGAGAGAGAGAGCGGGGAAGGGTAGGGAAATGTCCTCAAGCCGGGATTCGAAGTCAGGACGCCCTGACGTGCAGTAGCACGATCTGTCGACGCGCTAACCACTAGGCTATTTTTTTCCAAAGATTGCAACATATTACTTTTAAAATCAACTTTTCTAAACACTGTTTATAAACAGTGCAAAATAAACCATGAAATTTACATACTGTAAACTGTAAAAAGTATCTGTTAATGTAATCTGTTTTTGTATTAAGGTTGTGAATTGCATCACTGGACCTTGATCTCGGCTCTGTCGACTTTTGATGTTGAAAACTCAAAAGTTTAACAAAGTAATTTTCCTTGAGATTTTAGTAGTTCGAAATACTATAATGTATAAGAAATAACAGTAATGTAAAATAACAGAACATGTACTGGCATCTTATTACAAGGTTTTTGCCACCAGTTAATAATGGCAACCAGTTACATTTCTTGTTTTAGTGAGAGTATAAAGACATAAATTACTTTATTCATTCATTCATTTTTCTTCAGCTTAGTCCCTTTATTCATCAGGGGTCACCACAGTGGAACAAACTGTCAAATTATCCAGCATATGTTTAAACAGTGGATGCCCTTCCAGCTGCAACCCAGTACCAGGAAACATCCATACACTCTTCTTCACACACATACACTACAGCCAATTTAGTTTATTCAATTCAATTATAGAGCATGTGTCTGTAGAAAAACTAACTGACCCATGATAATGATCCCAAACACACTGATAATTTAATGAAATCATATTTGGAGAGAAGCAAAGGAAGTCATGAAATGGCCTCCACAGAGTCCAGACCTTAATATTATATAAAGTACAGTCTGTATAGGCAATATTATAGGCAGCATGAGATTCACCTGGAGAGAAAAAGAAAGATAGAACATGCTAAATCTAAAGAAGAACTCTTAGAAGTGTTGAAAGATGCTTGATATTAATAGCAGCACATGATTTCAGAAAAGATTCAACAAAAAAAGTTCAAGCTGCTACTTGGTGCTAAAGAGGTCACGTTAAACACAGATTTTTGATTCTAGTATTTCGATTCCAAATGTAATTTTGCTCTAAATATTCATATTAGGCTGGATTACTGTAATGCTCTGCTTCGCTGGTTGCCCAGCATTCTCTATTAGTAAACTCCAGCTAGTCCAAAATGCTGCTGCCAGAGTTCTTACCAGATCTTGAAAGCATGATCATATCACCCCAATTTTATCCTCCTTACACTAGCTGCCTATTAAGTTGCGTATTGATTATAAAATATTACTACTTACCTATAAAGCTCTAAATAATCTAGCTCCTGTTTATCTGACCAACCTTCTGTCCAACCTTGACACAATCTACATTGTAAAAGCGCTATACAAATAAAGATGAATTGAATATTGTGTACATATTTCCCATATTTTCTGTTTGTATATTAAAGATATATTTCATCCAAATTTAAAGGCCTACGACTTTTGCACAGTACTGTACAACACCAACCCAGATAATATATCACTTTAAACTACTACAAATGTTAATGAAAGTCAGTTTTTCAAACTTTTTGAAGGTTAAAAGTTCCAATAATGCAATTCAAAAGCATAAATGAATAGGGAAAAATAAAACATGAATCACAAAACAGTAACAACTGCTAATTTACGGATATTTTTTACAGTGTACATGTAGCATATACAGTATTGTGCATGTCAATGCAGAGTTAAAATACAAATGGCAATGGTTTGTGCATTAAATCAAAGCATTCAGTGTTTATGTATGCTTGAGATTTACAGGGATCTTACAGAAACACATAGATAATGTGTAATGTGTAAAGGCAAACAGTGAGCATTTGTGAAAAACTGTGATGCTTTTAAAGTGAAATTAAATTGTCTGAAGGTAGAGTTTACCGTCTCTCCTTCTCCACTCCATAGCTGAATTTGCCCATTAACCATTGCTGAAACAGAGGGTTTCATGACCCTTTAATGCCAGCTGTAAACAGGGCCCTGCTGAATATCCTTTATTGGGTCAACAACTCCTATAATACAACTGAAATATTGACAGCCCACAGCGTTGCGTGTATGGATCATTTCACAGCAGATTTTCCACAGCAGAATGTTCATCTTTGAGTTTTACACGACGATAATAACTCGCATAAGCAGCCTGGCATCGGCTCATGCCATCTCTGCCAATCATTTGTCTTTTTATTGAAGCGAGAGAGTACAAAATGTCACACGCCAGGGGATCTCAAGCCGTCAAACAAATGTCTCAATTACAGGATGAAGTGCATTCGCGCGCAGAGCCATTCTCATGACACTTCATTATTGAACTAAGCCAATTAAACTCAGAACGGCACGAGCAAACAATTACAATTTAGCCAGCACAATCCTAAACCAGTCGTCCGTTCTCTCATTAAAGGTCCCAGCTTCCAAAACCACTGTGGCAGGCTAACATGGTTCAAAGTGAAGATTTTGGCTTTTTTTACCTTTATGTCACCAAAAAGAATAGTGGTGATTTTATATTTAAATCTAATTATTAAATAGTTTCTACTTGAATGCATTATAATCATTTACAGAGTGAGTTAACAAGCCTCTTTCTCTGGGAGACTTTTTTAAACTTAAAGGGGACCTATTATGCAAAAATCACTTTTATAAGGGGTTTAACCATAGTTGTGTGGGGACAGTCTATGAATATAACCAGCTTCTAATGGTAAAAATGTATTAATTTGATCTTTTATAATCACACTTAGATAAAAACAGTCTGCAGAAACACTTTGATTTACATTCTCCCTTTGTACGTGTCATCAGAGGGGGAAAGCCCCACCCACTAGGGACGGTCTCTCCCTCATTAGCGTAGTATGTTAGTCTTGTTTTTGAATGTGCCACTATGCTGACCCATAAGCATTTGAAGCTCCGCCCTTTTTTGAAAAGAGCACACTCTCATGTGAATTTAAAGCGACAGTCACCAAAATGGCACAATTAGGATCAAAGCCTAAAAGGGGCAGTTTCAAAGAGTTATTAAACATTATTTGTGGACTATTTTGAGCTGAAACTTACACATATAAACTCTAGCAACCTCAGAGACATATTTTATAACTTGTAAAAAGGGGCATAATAGGTCCCCTTTAAAGTCTGTGTGAACTGTAAGTTGCTGAGACATATTTCAGTATGTTGATGTACTTCCTACTGAAATTAAATATTGAATAATGTGTGGGGCTTTTTTTTGCACATTTCCTTGTAACAACATTCATGGCTAAGTATACTGTGGCTGTAGTGTCAAACTAATGTGAACAGAGAAAGACCGCCACTCCAAAGCGCTGAAGCAAACAGTGAGACTATGAGGATAACCAAAACAAACAAATAACTTGCACAGATTAATTGTCCAAGACTAACAATGTGTGCTTACAAAATAAACATTGTAAATTTTGGTTTCTCTCGAGGTTTTTTCTTTCACTTGCGTCAATTGGTGAAGTTTGTTTCTCACCACTATCGCCACTGGATTGCTTGTTTTGGGACTTGTGGTGCTGCGCATCGATGGATTTGCTCTTCGGTGTTTGGACTTTCAGCAGTGAAAATTAAACCACACTGAACTGAGCTAAACTGAACTTCAACTCTAAAAACTGCACTGACATGGTTTAAATTTACTAGAACGTCTATGTTAAGCTGCTTTGACTCAATCTACATTGTAAAAGTGCGATAGAAATAAAGATGAATTGAATTGATTCTCATTAGCTGATGAACATTACATTTTTTCAGCAATTTTTTTTTTTCAGGGAAGTAGTTTCAGGCATATTTTCACTGCATTAGTTCCATATCACTATGCTGAATGATGCTATACTGAATATATTACATAAGTCTAAACTAACAGGTTATATAAAATATAATGAGTATATAGGCAAATATATAACAGAATTATTTAGAGAAATGTTTTTCTCTAGAGTTTATTTCTGTAGCGAATGAGTGACTTATTGCCTTAAACATAATGCTTGGTAACATGTTGTAAACAAACTGTTCTACTGATGCTTTTGGTGATTATGAGTCCTGAGATGTTCATTCATGTTTATTTGGTACTATAACTAATACCACACCAGTACAAAAACTGCATTTATTTTTTGATTTTTCTAATGAAATGGATGGAAAAAAAACTTTGTTTCTCATCGAAAAGAGCAGAATACAGTTTATTGGTATTAATGCATCCACTTGATGGGATATAATGATAATCAAGTCATTAAAATGACATTTGCAGTGGCATTTGTTTGGTACACATGACTTTGTGCATAGCAGGCTTATCTTTTCTACCCAGAAAAATATTCACAAGCACAAACACTTAAAAATATATGCTTTAATATTTCATATGCCTAAGTTTACATTAAGTATTTGTTTATTTTTCCATACTTTTAATTATTAAACTGCCTTTACATGCATGCAGTAACAAGTAGTGTAATAATATGTTGCAATATTCACTTTCAACTGGTTGGCATTTTTTAATCGAGCATAAATATAGGCATCTAGGCATCACCATTAAGCGATTCTGGTTTGGATCTTTAATACTTTGTCAGCAATTACATTCATGCTGTTTATTAGAAGTTGACAGAATATCACAGTATCTGTTTGTATCAGAAAAGAACTTGATTATCCAATTGACTATGTATTCGCCTGCCACTCCTTCTGCACCAAAAATATCTACCTGATGAACTGAATGTGCGTTCAGACATCACCTTATATAATGCATCTCCTACTGATGCCATATCTCTAATGAAAAGCACTGATTGCACAATATCTCGCTTCAGTGTATTACTTTATATCATCTCCATCTGAACGTTACCACTTCTCTAAAATAAATTCAGTATCTTGGTCTGAATGCAGTCAAGGAAAAACAAAGCATCAAAACAAACACAAGAGGACAAACGATTGAAATTGAAAACGTCCCCCCCCCATTTTTTTTCCAATTGTCTCTAGACAGAATTGTCTGAAAAACACTTGAGCCTTTTATCCCTCCAGTCTGCCTGGAAAATCAAAGCGTCCGCCACCAGCACGATGATGCTTACTGTTTTCTTATTGCTAATCTCAAATGGAGGGCTTGATTGAGTGTTAAACACATTGTTGCCAATGTGCTTCATTCTGTTCCCCAGAAAACAGCTCATGGGTTTGGAATGACACAAAGATATGCAAACAATAGCAGTGGCTACTATTCTTTTAAAGGGAATGCTTATGGTTGTTTTATCTGAGTAACAAATTAATAGTGTGTAGATGCAAGTACTTAAATCACTGGTGTTTCTCACTATAAATTAATGAAATACAGTAGTTTACATAAATACAGAACAGTTTCTACCATACACTACCTGACAAAAAGCTTGTCGCCTATCCAAGTTTTAGGAACAACAAATAATAACTTGACTTCTACTTGATCATTTGGTATCAGAAGTGGCTTATATGAAAGGCAAATGCCTCTAGATTACGCTTATATTATCAAAATACAATACGATCATGCCTTGATTCTTAATTATTTAATTAGGACAGGAAGGTCTGACTTTGCTTAGACAAAAGTCTTGTCACTTAACAGAAATAATGTCCAGTATAGAATATAAAGTCATGCTGCAGTGGAAAAAGAATGAATATTGTGTCTGACTCTCATGAGCTTGGAGGACTGCATCCATACATCTCTGCAATGACTCTAATCACGGATTAATAAAGTCATCTGGAATGGTGAAGAAAGCGTTCCTGCAGGACTTCCAGAGTTCATTGAGATTCTTTGGATTCATCTTCAATGCCTCCTCCTCCATCTTATCCCAGACATGCTCAATAATGTTCATGTTTGGTGACTGGGCTGGCCAATCCTGGAGCACCTTGACCTTCATTGCTTTCAGGAACTTTGATGTGGAGACTGAAGTATGAGAAGGAGCGCTATCCTGCTGAAGAATTTGCCCTCTCCTGTGGTTTGTAATGTAATGGGCAGCACAAATGTCTTGATACCTCAGGCTGTTGATGTTGCCATCCACTCTGCAGATCTCTCGCACACCCCATACTGAATGTAACCCCAAACCATGATTTTTTTTCCATCACCAAACTTGACTGATTTCTGTGAGAATCTTGGGTCCATGTGGATTCCAATAGGTCTTCTGCCGTATTTGAGATGATTGGGATGCAGTTCAACAATCTACCTTCTGCCACTTTTCCAAATGATCAATTAGAAGTCAAGTTATTGTTTGTAGCACTTACAACTGGGATCGACGACAAGACTATTCGCAGGTAGAGTATTTTCAATGGCAAATGTCAACCACAGCTGAAAATTTTCTTACTTAAAATTTGACTTTTTTTTTTATAATGTATTTTGAAGAATGCTGGTGGCAGGTACCCTTCGACTTCAAAAGTAGGACAAAAATACTATGGAACCAGCAGCATTTTTCTAAATATCTTCTTTTCATTCATTCATTCATTTTCTTTTCAGCTTAGTCCCTTTATTAATCTGAGATCGCCACAGCGGAATGAACTGCCAACTTATCCAGCATATGTTTTACGCAGCGGATGCCCTTCCAGCTGCAATCCATCACTGGGAAACATCCATACACGCTCATTCACACACATACTGTACACTACAGACAATTTAGCTTATTCAATTCACCTATATCGTATGTCTTTGGACTTGTGGGGGAAACTGGAGAACCCAGAGGAAACCCACACGAACACGGGGAGAACATGCAAACTCCAGACAGAAATGCCAACTGACCAAGCCAAGGCTAGAACAAGCGATCTTCTTGCTGTAAGGCGATCGTGCTACCCACTGCGCCACTGTGACACCATATCGTCTTTTGTGTTCAACAAAAGAAAGAAAAACTCCACCAGGTCTAAAACTAGTGAAGAATGAGTAAATGATGACAGAATGTTCATTTTTGGATGAGCTATCCCTTTAAGAAATTCATATTCAAGAAGCCGAACATGCAAATGGAAGTCCTCCAGTCATTTGCAAAAGCGAGCTGATGCCCACTGATATTAGAAACCACCTTGGCGCCGCATGTTTTGTTTACTTGCTTGACTTTAAATCACATATTTTGTTTGCATGCCTGGATTTCCCAGAAGCCTGCATGAAATGTCAGGTTT
The DNA here is from genome assembly GCF_903798145.1 of Danio aesculapii. NCBI lineage: Eukaryota > Metazoa > Chordata > Actinopteri > Cypriniformes > Danionidae > Danio > Danio aesculapii. Next base: position 37,700,593 of record NC_079444.1, read on the forward strand.
GATTTTTTAAAATGCCGCGGAGATAAAGGACTACTTGTATTGGATTCAACTAGAAGTGGCCAAAGGCTTCAGCTTGCTCTATTGTACATTCATTTGAATTCCAGGCCACTGTGTGTGTGTGTGTGTGTGTGTGTGTGTGTGTGCGTGTGCGTGTGTGTGTGTAAGGACCTGAGGCTTCTCTTTGGGAGCATAAAACACAGTGGAAACATGACTGCCATCCTGATGAGAGAGAGACATGAAGAGCAAGACCCCATAGAGCACAAAGAGGGATCTTTCTCATGCATAAAGCAGTCCATCTGAAGAGCCAGAACTGAAGCCCAAAACACAGATGATGAGCTCTACAATGCAGCAGAACCTGCACTTTGGCACTCGTTCATTCACCTGAATTCGTGAGGTAGAAAAGGTCAGCCCTGTGTCTGCTCTCCATTGGTTTGAGCTCTGGTCAACATCCCGTTATCTCTTTCATTTTTTTCGTCCTGCGGGTTTAAAACAAACCTTTGACCTTAACGTCGGTATGAAATCAAAATGTAGTCTTCTTATTTTTAGATTCATATAGTAGTGCTTGTTATAAACCATGCATCTGTGCAGTTCATTATTTTGTAAACATTTATTTGCATATATTTATTTCGCCTTCGGAAACTTTAAAGGTCCCTTGACGTGCTTTGAAATGTGCATTTTTAATTTAATGTCTGACATAAACTCAACTGAAAAATGAAGAGTAGCTCCTCCCCTTTATAAAAATACAGCCAATAGTGTTTTGTTTTTATCACAGCTCTACCAGGGGGAGTGGTTGAGCTCAAACGCATCAAATGAAAAGCCAATGAGAAGCATCTTGAAGGAGGCGGGGCATGCCAGATACTAGAGAGCATTTGATTGGTTATAATTTGATGAGTATGAGTCTGAGGTGTATGTGAAAAGGATGATCCATTTAGGCAGAAGTGACAAGCTGCAAGGTTTGGATATTTATATCAGTGAATGACCTGCCAATTATTTTTTTGTAATTGTATTATAAGCTACAGGCTACAGGAAGAGTGTCTTCACAATTTCAAATGATAATATTATCAATTAAATATGACAATAGATTGATATAACCTATTCCATGCTTTCAGGTATTGGCATTTTGAGAACATGCACACATACAAATGCATATACACTCCCCGGCCACTTTATTAGGTACACCTTACTAGTACCGGGTTGGACCCTCTTCTGCCTTTAGAACTGCCTTAATCCTTTGTGGCATAGATTCAACAAGGTACTGGAAATATTCCTCAGAGATTTTGGTCCATATTGACTTGGGCAATGGACTTATAGCATTTATATATATATAGCAGTTGCTGCAGATTTGTCGGCTGCACATCCTTGGTGCGAATCTCCCATTCCACCACATCCTAAAGTTGCTCTATTGGATTGAGAACTGGTGACTGTGGAGGCCATTTGAGTACAGTGAACTCATTGTCATGTTCAAGAACCCAGTCTCAGATTATTCGTGATTTATGACAGGGTGCGTTATCCTGCTGGAAGTAGCCATCAGAAGATGAGTACACTGTGGTCATAAAAGTCGAAGACTATGTTGAATAGTTCAGACTGTTGAGTGAATCACTGGTACAACTCTCCCTATTCTCCAAGAACTGTACTTATCCAGAGCGAGCAGAAGGGCTGCCAAAATCACTCTGGACCCCTCACACCCAACTGAACTGTAACCTTCTGGTTGACGCTACAGAGCACTGCGCACCAGAAACAGTCCGACACACAGAAACAGTTTCTTCTATCAGGCAACCCATCTCATGAACACTTGATGATAATAATTATGAACAAACTTTACCACTTGCTATACACTTTTATACACATATACACTTATTTAACAACACACTTTACATGCCAATTTGCACATAACAGCTGCACATATACTGTTGTATATAGTATTATACCTGTACACACACTTTTCAATTTGTATATTTGCAATTAAATATATTTATTATCTGTTTTTTGTCCTGTTTCTGTAATTCTGATGCAAACAAAAACAAATTCCTCGTATGTGTGAACATACTTGGCAATAAAGCTCTTTCTGATTCTGATAAAGGGATGGACATGATCAGCAACAATACTCAGGTAGGCTGTGGCGTTGACACGATGCTCAATCGGTACTAATGAGCTCAAAGTGTGCCAAGAAAATATCCCAGACACCATTACACCACCACCATTGATACAAGGCAGGATGGATCCATGCTTTCAAGTTGTTGATGCCGAATTCTGACCCAGAAATCGAGACTTATCAGACCAGGCAACGTTTTTCCAATCTTCTATTGTCTAATTTTGTTCAATCTGTGGGATTTGTAGCCTCAGTTTCCTGTTCTTAGCTGACAGGAGTGGCACCTGTTGTGGTCTTCTGTTGCTGTAGCCTATCCACCTCAAGGTTGGACGTGTTGTGCATTCAGAGATGCTCTTCTGCATACCTTGGTTGCAACGAGGTTATTTGAGTTACTGTCGCCTTTCTATCAGCTGGAACCAGTCTGTCCATTCTCCTCTGAATTCTGGCATCAGCAATGCATTTGCACCCACAGAACTGCCACTGACTGGATATTTTCTCTTTTTTAGAACATTCTTTGCAAACCCTAGAGTTGGTTGTGCGTGAAAACCCCAGTAGATCAGCAGTTTCTGAAATACTCAGACCCGCCCATCTGACACCAACAACTATGCCACGTTCAGTCACTTAAATCCCCTTTCATCCCCATTCTGATGCTCGGTCTGAACTGCAGTAGATCGTCTTGACCATGTCTACATGCCTAAATGCATTCAGTTGCAGCCATGTGATTGGCTGATTAGAAATTTGCGTTAACAAGCAGTTGGACAGGTGTACCTTATAAAGTGGCCGGTGAGTGTATATGTTAAAAAAATTCATTTTCGTTATTATTTCAGGTCTGAAAACTGAATATTTGTCATTTTATCATTTAAATAATGATAATCATATTAGAAAGTTAGAAGAAATTGTATAAGTAGTTTTTAAAATATTACATACAAAAGGAAAACACACCTATTAAGAGCAAATTTAGAAAAACATCGAGTTCATTCATACATTTTCTGTTCAGCTTAGTCCCTTTATTAATCTGGGATCACCAGAGTGGAATGAACCGCCAATTTAGCTAGCATATGTTTTACACAGCAGATACCCTTCCAGTTGCAACCCATCACTGGGAAACATTCATACACTCATTCACACACATACGCTACAGACAATTTAGCTTACCCAATTCACCTATAATGCGTGCCTTTGGACTTGTGGGGGGGGGGGGGGGGGTAACCGGAGCACCCGGAGGAAACCCACATGAACACGGGGAGAACATGCAAACTCCACACAGAAATGCCAACTGACCCATCCGAGGCTTGAACCAGCGACCTTCTTGCTGTGAGGCGACAGCGCTGCCCACTGCACCATTGAGTTAATATTTAAAATTTTTAATAATAATATTTTTTCTAGAACAGTATATATAAGCTCTATAAGTACAATATATTAATATAAAACTGTAATTTAAATTGAATGAAAGTCATCAGCATCAAAAGATGCCAGAGTAGTGATTGAGATCCAGAAAAGCAAGTTGAAAGCGTAAATTAACATTAGGTGTTATTATAGTTGTCTTAAATTAAATCTATATTACAAAAACCAATTTTTTCATCATAAACAGTACAACAAACCATCATAAATAGGCAGAAAGATAGAAAGTAGGTAAAAAATTTATTATTTACTGATATTATGTAACAAATATGTAACGATGTAATCCATTAAAAGTAACTGTAAAGTAATCAGATTCATTTCATTCATTTCAAAGTTCTGTAATCTGATTATGTAATCCAGTTCCTACTGTGTGCTGGTAATGTATGATGACTGGAGACTGAAGTGTAATCCAGTGCTGCGATTTTAATAGCATTGTCTTCATTCCAGCTCTGTTCATTAGTGTGGCAGGGGCTTGCAGACAGCGGACCCTCATTAAAGAATGAAAAGGTCAGAGAAAGAAAGACGTCTTTACTGGCTTTATTCACGCTTTCTTTTACCTCATTTGCAGACAGTCTTGACACAAAGAGGTGGTTCATTCTGACAAAACACTAGTGAAGGCTGTCTTTCACACTGTGATTCACTGAAACAAAAGAAGAAGATTGAAAGCCGCATTTATTAAAGCCCATGGAAAGCTCTGGCCTAAAGCTCATTTCTAAGAGGGTGAAATAAAGCAAAAGGTGCCATAGAGTGCATTGATAGATTGGGTCCTATCATACACCTCGCTCAATGTGGCACTTGGCATGAGGCAAGTGTTTTTTTCTTGACAAGTATCATTTTCACATTCAGCGCCACATTTTTTAATTAGCAAACGCATAAGCGCACCCGAAATTCCGTGATAGCAGAATGCGCAATGTAAATTCAGCTTTAGTTTATTTATCCATAAGAACATTTGAGTGAGACTATAGTTGAACAGGATTGTTAAGTTTAAACTTAATAGAGTGAAGGTTTTCATTTGCCTGTTTGCTTTGTTTTTAAGGCCTATGACTTTATGACTGTATATTAAGTCATAAGACTGTATGACTAATAGTTTTAACAAAGATTGTTTGGGTTGCGGCTGGAAGGGCATCCGCTGCGTAAAACGTGCTGAATAAGTTGGCGGTTCATTCCACTGTGGCGAACCTGGATTAATAAGGGGACTAAGCTGAAAAGAAAATGAATGAATGAATTAACAAAGTTTGTTTATTTTTTATACAAACGTAAACTATGCAGTCTTATTTATTTACATTTAATTAGTTAATTTTTGTAGCCGAATACAGACTCGTTCCAGAAAAATTGTAAGACTCTCTTTTTGATTTACGCAGAATATCTGTCCTACAAAATCATCTCAATTCATATAAATTTATGAATTCTTTTCCAATTAAGTTAAGTCATCTGGTGAAATTATATTCATATTGCAATACTTGCTTATTACACACAAAGGGATGCGCAGCAGCACAGAGATTTATTTCAACATAAAGAAAATGAGCATCAACTTCAATACCAATTAGGGGTTGAATGACTTCATGTCATGGCCAAACACAGTCATATCTGTTGAGCATATGAACACAACAGCTGTTTTTAAGGAAACATTCAAATGTTAGTGGGAAATGGACGTTTATTTTTTACATTTATTTCAGTACTGGTTGGCACCTATTCCCAGCGAGGGGTTGCAGCTGGAAGGGCATCCGCGACGTAATACATATGCTGAATAAGTTGGCGGTTTATTGCTCTGTGGCGACCCCTGATGAATAAAGGGACTAAGCCGAAAAGAAAATGAATGAATGAATGAATGGTTGGCACCTAAATCAATCATTTTGACAACCCTACTATATAAATAAAAAACGCTCCCTCCTCCGATGCCTTCACCTCAAGGGGCTTTGGTTGAATCCGGCTCGTTCCATAGATGGTCTGCTCACTCTCAAACGCTGCTAGGGCATGCATATTAATGACCTCATTAGTAACGTCAGAGTTGATGTTTTGCTCCAATTGGCCTGTTTTTCAGAGGTCTTTCACACTCACTGGCTTTACATGAGAACGAGGAAACGTTTGAGGCATATGTCATTACCGTGTACTGAACTCTTGTTATTCAACTATGACTACAGGAATATCTAGATTTTCCTTTATATGGCACCTTTAAACAGCTTAAGAAAACAGAACAGTCACAAAAGAGAGATGTGCAGGCACATCACTGTATCTGCGGTTTGGCCCGGAGGCCTCAAATGTGCGGCCATCAAGAGATTTTAATCTGTTTTCTCCCACTGGACCAGGCTGCCAGAACCAAATGGAATCAATTCGTCGATCGGTCCCTGACCTTGAACATAAGTGCAATATAATTACTTGAAAAGATGGCGCACTGTTCTGCAGTCAGTGTTCCTGAGGGACAAACCTCAAAAACAGATTAACAAAGCGAGGCACATGAAGCCCCCAAGTGGACATGACTCACTCACACACACACACACACACGCACACACACGCACACACACGCACACACACGCACACACACGCACACACGCACACACGCACACACGCGCACGCGCGCAGATGCTGCAAACATCACAAAAGACTGATACAGTATAATATGCTGTATAATAATATACACAATTTTGATGTATTTATAGCAGCTTAGAGCAATATAATTATGCATGAGAAGGAAGCAATGTTTCCCTTTTGTTTCAGCTGGAATTAAATCATTCTGATTGATTGCCCACATACTATAGTATATTAATGCTTTATTAATGAATATAGCATACTGTAGTATTAACTATTGTGAATTGATAAACTGTAATAAATACTGTAGTATATTACTAAAGTAGTTATAGCAAACCCATTAGGGTATTGGGTCATTTGTTTATATTACTAAAGTTTGTATATTACCATAGCCTCTATTGATTATCACAAGAGATTAACTCTTCCACATGGAAGATTTGAATATAGGTATATTCATAGAATGCAAGAAGTGAGCCATTATGCTTTGCGTTAGGGGTGCTCCGATTGATCGGTCGAAGATCGGTATTGTCCGATAATCACATTTAATGATTGATCGGTACTCGCCAATCTGGCAGATCTCATGAACCGATTACAGGGGCAAGGGCGTAGGTGTGCACTAGACATTGGTGGGAACGGGTGAATGAAAACCCCCCATATATATAATTAATATATATATAATATAACTGCTATTAAATTATATTAAATTATATTATTAATTAATCCTCTCTTCACACAATTTATTAGGTTAAATAAATAGTCGGCCCCATAGCCAAGAGTGGTTTGAAAGATCAAAAGTTGGATTATTCATATTTGTAATTTTTTTTTTATTATTCAAACGACCAAATTCTGACTGAGGAAAGTTGAATGTGCTGGCTAGTTTTTTTATTTACCTATAGGCATCAGTTTTTAATTTAAAACAAGTTTTAATAGATTTCAAAAAAAAAATAAACGCAGTCACACCCCCTCACATGACAGCAGGGAAAGACACAGCCAATCAAAATGTCCATATATGTTTTGGGGGCGGGACCCATTTATTGCACGCGCAGACCCGGGAAAATTTAAATCCCAGGCCCCACCCACAAACACTGTAGAAAGAAGAAGATGAAGACAAACACTGTAGCAGATCACGGTTGAATCATGTCATGAAGAGGCTGTACTCTGAAGTGTGAGGAAAAGTTAGTGTTATTTTTCCTACCCAAAGATGAGGCTGTGAAGAGTCGGTGGTTATTTGCAAAAATCCCTCAGCATTATAGCCCCAGCCTTGAGCTCTGTTCCCATCATTTTTCTGACAAGTGCTTCAGCAATATACATGCTTACAATGGGGGATTTGTCGGCCGTTTGTCAAAGGAAGGAAGAGAAAAGACTATTGATGTATGGGACTTTGTCAGAGCTTGACAGGAACTTTACAGTACACAGTTCATGGATCAGTTTCTTCCTCCATTTCACAATTGTAGGTGCGATTAAAATGGTTGTCTCCTTGTTTTCTCCAGCTTGCAAATTATGTACTTAATTGTGTTTTGTTATGTGTAACTGCTTGTGTATCTGGGTAACTTTTTATATTATCATATCGTGTCTAAAACCACGCTGAAAATGCGACCCATGTTGCTTTGTTTACGGATTTTAAGAGTTTGTGAGCTCACAATCCACTGCTGTTTGTTGTTGCTAAGACCACCATCAGCTGTTCCAACAAACGTGCGGCTGTCAGGTTTCAAAATACTTTGTGGAATAGTACTGAATGTGTGTCACTATTCTTCACCATAAGTAAAAACAGAGCAATATTTAACTGCATTACTATACTGCACTGGGCTCACACATACACTCCACACTCTGACTACTTCAAAACTGTTGATAAGCCGTGATGGGCGTTCTCTCTGTCTCACGCTGAATGCAGTCAACCAATCACGACAGACTTGGTCATCAGACCAATCAGCGCAGATTAACATTGCGCTAAGGAGGGGTTTGGAAACAAATGAATCGCTGAACGAATCATATGGGAGTCATTGAGATAATTAGGTAAAAATAAATGCATATTATAAGACAATGAAAGTGTTTTTTGACCTTACATGCATATCAGACTTTTGTTGGAGACCCCCAAAACCAAAATATGACCCTTTATAATGCATAATAGGGGCTCTTAAATATGATTTTTTACAGTATCACTCTATACATATACACTGTATACTGAACAGACAAACAATTGTCTGACATAATATGGCAGATATGTAAATGCAAGTGGGGAATTGAAAGCATGGGTTTGTTTTGTTTTGGTGTAGGTTAGAGTGTCAAGAAAATTCATTTTACATGTAGCTGTATCTGAGCGTGTCTCTTTCTTTTTAACGTGTGTGTGTGTGTGTTGCCAGATGAATGTGCTCCTCTCCTGTCTCCAGAAAAACAAAGGCTCTGTTCTGCTCAACACAGATAGTGCAGATCTCTGGAGCCAGAAGAACTCCAGGACCCAAAACCCAGCATCAATGAGCCACGGTCTCTCTCTCTCTCTCTCTGATGTATTACAAATGTACATGGCCAAATAAAAACATGAATTCTCGTTCAGCCTGATAACAGAATCCACATGGGTGGCGCAAAGCTCAGAAATGATTTTGAAAGCCTGTGATTAAATCAGCATTAATCAAAGCGTGTAATGCTGTACAGAGAGGTATTTTAGGAGCTTGAAGGGTTTGAGGAGGAGGAAAAACACAGAGAAAAAAAGATTAACCCTATTTTAAACACATTTGTGATTCTATTATACAGAAATGAGAGCCTAAGACAATAATATAGTATATTTTATGTTTATAATATTTTAGGTATATGTTTGAGTAAAATGTACATGTTTGTTTTAATCTTAATCTGATAACGTTGAAAATTTTAAAAGAAATATCTATTACTTTGAAGAATAAAAAACAAATATATTTTACTAAAACAACTATTTATAATAAAGTCTGCGAAATTTAGAATTAAAAAGAAATCTTTTCTGTAATCAGCATGTTACTTTATTACTAATTTATTACTAGTTACACCATTACAATCTTATTCATCAGATCTCCTACATGTACTGTATAAAATCCTAGTAGGTCACTAAGGTCTTCTGATCAGTTTATTCTTTCCGTTCTAAGGTCACGGTGTAACCGAAGTGCGGATCTGGCTTTTGCTGTTATTGCCCCAAAATACTGGAACAAGCTTCCATTCCATATTAGACACGCTCCAACTCTATCTGTTTTTAAAAAGCTTCTGAAACAGCATCTTTGTTCTTTGGCGGTTGAGCCTTTTTAATGCTGAGGGGTTTGTCTTATGTTTTAATTGTTATGTATGTGATGTAGGACTTGCTACTTTAATTAGTTTTGGTTGTGTGCAGCACTTTGGGCAATGTTGTGTAGAGAAAAATTGTGCTATTTAAATTTACTAAAATTGTACATAATTTAGTTATCAATTTGTCAGAAAAGTGACTTAATTACTTAAGTAATTTAATTACTTGACTTATATTTTTATATTTAATAGTTAAAAAATTTTTATAATAAAAGTAAAAAATAAAAAGAGCAGCGCGGTGGCGCAGTGGGTAGCGCTGTAGCCTCACAGCAAGAAAGTCGCTTGTCGAGCCTCGGCTTGGTCAGTTGGCATTTCTTTGTGGAGTTAGCATGTTCTCCCCGTGTTCCCCCACAGTCCAAAGATATGCGCTATAGGTGAATTGGGTACGCTTAATTGTCCGTAGTGTATGTGTGAAAAAGAAAATGAATGAATGAATAAAATAGCAGAATTTAAAACTGTATACATAAACTGTATAAAAATACAATTATTCTGCTTGTGTGTTTTGATTTATACAGACTTTTTACATTTAAGTAGGTACAGTTTTATAGGTAACAGTAAAATGAAATGTAATCAATTCACTGTTACAGTAGAAACATGATTTACAGTAATTATACAGTAGTATATACACTCACCGGCCACTTTATTAGGAACACCTGTCCAACCGCTCGTTAATGCAAATTTCTAATCAACCAATCACATGCCATCAACTCAATGCATTTAGGCAGGTAGACATGGTCAAGATGATCTGCTGCAGTTCAAACCGAGCATCAAAATATTCATCGTTGTTGGTGCTAGACAGGCTGGTCTGAGTATTTCAGAAACTGCTGATCTACTGGGATTTTCACACACAACCATCTCTAGGGTTTAGAGAGAATGGTCTAAAAACAGAAAATATCTAGTGAGCGGCAGTTCTGTGGGCGCAAATGCCTTGTTGATGCCAAAGGTCAGAGGAGAATGGCCAGACTGGTTCAACCTGATAGAAAGGCGACAGTAACTCAAATAACCACTTGTTACAACTGAGGTCTGCAGAAGAGCATCTCTGAACGCACAACACGTCCAACCTTGAGGTGGATGGGCTACAGCAGCAGAAGACCCCACCAGGTGCCACTCCTGTCAGCTAAGAACAGGAAACTGAGGCTACAATTTACAGAGGCTCATCAAAATTGGACAATAAAAGATTGGAAAAACGTTGCCTGGTCTGATGAGTCTCGATTTCTGCTTTGACATGCAGATGGTAGGGTCAGAATTTAACATCAACAACATAAAAGCATGGATCCATCCTGCCTTGTATCAACGGTTCAGGCTGCTGGTGGTGGTGTAATGGTGAGGGGATATTTTCTTGACACACTTTGCGCTCATAAGTACCAATTGAGCATCGTGTCAACGCCACAGCCTACCTGAGTATTGTTGCTGACCTTGTTCATCCCTTTATGACCACAGTGTACCATCTTCTTTTTTCTCATCTGTAGTCTTGTTTTCTCTATTTTCCTTTTTATCAGGGTAAATGATTCAAATAATCTCATTTGTATATAAACGTACACATATTGACTCACATATTGAGACCTTTGGAAAGTCTAACCATACAAATTTGTTTTGGACAAGTTCCAGGTCTTTGTGAGGAAAATGTTATGTATAAAAGATATTTAAAAAGAATTTATAACACAATACTGTTAGTTAATTTTATATTGTAAAGTGTTATAAGGTAAGCTTTCATCTACCTCTTTTTATACGCAGGTCCCTGTTTGTCACTAGGAGGGTCTGGGCGGGGGTCCTGCTGCTTCTGTACAGCTTTGACATCATATAATGAGCTCATCTAATCGCATCAGTTCAGTCCGTGTTTTACACGTTGCCTGGGAACAACAACGTCCCTTTAATTCACTGAATATTCTGAATATTCGGCACGACTCATTTCTCACTAACGACTTTTACGGGAAGTACAGGCGCAAAAAGTCGCTGTAGATTTAGAAACAGCTAAAGCGGTTGAAACATGCGGTGAAAACGATCTTTCTTTACTAAGAGCAGCGGGGAAAAGCCAGTGAGTAACGTTATTTTCATTCAGGAATCACCTGACTCTCTTCAGTGGAAGCGCGTGCCCGAGCGCTGGAGAAGCACCGAGCGCGTGAACTGGACACGACCGCGTCTGCAGGTCCGGTGAAACCGCTCCTCATCTGAGGCACCACAAAGGTAAACAAATGTAGACCTGTCTTATCTTAGTAACGTTATATGCTGTCATAATATCCGATATGTATGAAAGCAGAATTGTGCATAATGGACTAGTAAATAGCCTAGCGCAAGTCTCGTTTTTAACGTTTATCCGTTAACTTAAAGTTGTCTTTTTCCAGTAAATATTATCTTTATGAAATTGTGTTAGCATAAATGGAGAAAAATGAACAAGTGTACGTAAAGTGAACTGTTATTGGACTTCTACTCACTCTAAAGGTTATACATTTGATCTCAGATGTTGAGTTTACATCGTCCTTTTAAAGATTATTGTCTCCATATTTTACTCTGGAAAGGAATTAATTAACTATTGGTTTTACCTTATATAGGCTACCGTACAACTCCTCCTATCTTAGTATATACAGTCATAATATCTGATGTGTAGATTAAAGTATGATTTTGCATCGTTAACTATAGTAAATATCGCAATATATGAAATATGAAGCAGCTTTTACTGTACTAAATGCCATTTAATATTTGTGTACATAACATATGCAAGCATTTAACATTTACCCATTAACTTAAAGTTGTCTTTTGCTAATAAAGATAATCCTTAAGGAATTTTAGCCTAAATGGAGCTAAATGAACAATACGTAAAGTGAACTGTTCTTTACTCTAAAGATTACATTACCTAATGTACTGTATAACTAATTTTTCCTCTCAGTGTAAATATTTGAGACTGATGACAAGCAACCTGTTCTCTAATTTGATTACTTTATACATTAATATGATCATGCAAAGACTGAAAGACAAATAAAACATTAAATAAATAAATATATTTAAAATAAAATATAAAAGCAATCTAAATATACAGGCTTAATGAGTCGTTAGTTCACCCAAAAAATAAAAATTACTTGCTCTCACTCTCCACTGTTTGACTCAAACCTTTTATAAAACTCAAAAAAGTTTATTTCTTGTGTTGAATGCAAAAGAAGGTATTTTGAACAATGTTGAATGTTTTGTTAGTAAAGATGATGTTTAAGGAATTCTGTTAGCGTAAATGAAAGTAAATGAACACGTGTACGTACTGGATAAAGTGAACTGTTCTTGGAATTAAAACTTACTCATATTTGATCACAGATGTTGAGTTAACAATGAGTTTAGTTCCTTTGAATGATTATTGACAAAATATTTCAGTCTGGAAAGGTGACCAAATGAACTCTGGTATGGTTTTGTTGTGATACATTAGCCTAAAATACTGTATGACTCCCTTTTCTCCCTATGTGTATATATTAATGACTGATGACATTCAGCTGCTCTAATTTGACTATTTAATGCCTTAATATTATACCATGCAAAAAATAAATAAATCAATCAAATAAGCCTCACAAAAAGACTAAAACAAAAGCATTGTATATACAGGCTGAGGCACCACAAAACAAAGGTAAACCTGTTTTATCTTAATATTTACTGTCATAATATCTGATGTGTAGATGAAAGCAGAATTTTACAGAACTAAATACAATATTATATTTGTGTACATATGCAAGAATTTAACATTTACCCATTAACTTAAACTGGTCTTTTGCTAATAAAGATAATCATTAGGGAAAAATGGTAGGCTAAATGGAGGTAAATGAACAAGTGTGTGTAAAGTGAACTGTTCTTGGACTCTAAAGATGATATATTTGATCACAGATGTTGAGTTTACATCGAGTTTAGTCCTTTTAAAAGATTTTTGACTCAGTATTTCATTCTGGAAATGAAACTTAAATGAACTCTGATATGGTTTTACATCACCTAATATACTGTATAACTAATTTTTCCCCCTCAGTGTAAATATTTGACTGATGACATGCGACCTGTTCATTAATTTGATTATTTTATGCATTAATGTTATCATGCAAAGCCTCACCAAAAGACTAAATAAAAGGCAATCTAAATATACAGGCTTAGTGAGGTGTTAGTTCACCTCAAAATGAAAATTACTTACTCTCACCCTCCACTGTTTGACTCAGACCTGTTTGAGTTTATTTTTTCTGTTGAATGCAAAAGAAGATACTTTAAAGAATGTTCCAACAATAGTCATTGATTTCCATGGTTATTATTTATTTTGTTAAAATGGATGTAAATGGCTACCAGTTTTCAGCAAAATCTTTTTATGCTTAACAAAAAAGAAAAGCTCATAAGGGTTAGATTTGGAACAAGTAGAGGGTGAGTACATGTTAATTTTGAGGTGAACAACTCCTTTAAGCAAGCTCAGAAAGCAAAGCTTTGATGCATCTCATTAAGTTAAAGAAAAAACAACAGTGCTGAAGTCTGCCAGATAATGTGCTGATTTACAAACATGTTTTGGATGTTGATCATCTCCAAATAGACCTCTCGTTCTCTTCAAGAAGAACAAGGTTTTTCAATCAGCATGTAAATGATTTTATTTTCTGTTAGGCTGAATGGAGACTCGAGTGTTATTTTCCTGGAGAAACCTCTTGGCGCAAAAAACAGTTTTCTACAAGGCAAACTGTCAAACGTTTCAGAACAGATGATGAATTTAAACCAGCAATACCATATGTTGTTTACTTGCCTGCTATTTGTTGAGTCCTGATGGAAAACTGTAATACATTAGGAGATAACAGTGTCAGGATGATTGATATACTTGTTGTTTCATCCTTGAAGGAATACTGCAATAAAGTTAAGCACAAATAATAATCTTATTCTTTTATTCAAATCAATTACAGTCATTATTATGACAAAAAAAATGTATTATTTAATTAATTAATTCATTCATTTTACTTTAGCTTACTCCCTTTATTCATCAAGGGTCGCTGCAGTGGAATGAACCGCCAACTTATCTAACATATGTTTTACACATACTCATATACTACAGCCAGTTTAGTTTCTTCAATTCACCTATAGCGCATGTCTTTGGACTTGTTGGGGAAACCGAAGCACCCGGTGGAAACCCACACCAACACGGGGAGAACATGCAAACTCCACACCAAAATGCCAACTGACTCAGCCGGGACTCAAACCAGCAACCTTCTTGCTATGAGGTGACAGTGCTAACCATTGAGCCACCCTCTCACCATTGTAACTAAAAACATGAAATTTCAAACTTTTATTTAAGGTTCTCAATGCAAATCCAATTAGATCCACTTGCAGGTCTCTCATATAATATATCTACTTAATAGGATTGCACAGTTTACCGGTACTATGGTAGTATCGTGATACAATGGCTCCAAAATACTGGTGGTGCCACTGTACTTTGTAAACGGTTTTATCGTCATTAAAGGTCTATGTACAATACATAACTGCAATGTTGCATGTGGAAAAGTCACTAAAATGCTCACACATTTGTATAAACCTTTTTGTTTGTTTGTTTGTTTGTTTGTTTGTTTGTTTGTTTGTTTGTTTAAGGTTGCAAAACTGTGTAGAATTCAGACCTTTAGTCTATTGTACATTTTCTGATGCTTCAGTTCGATCGGACATCTGAATCAGTTCATTTCTGTTCCTGTCGATATGATTTAGGAGCTACAAAAACCGCAACAATCTCTTAAAAAGAACAACTTACAAAGTGAAATTTTGAATCACTTTGGATTTTTACCTGAAACCAAATCAATAGATAAAAAACAGGAGACATTGAAACTATTTTTGTTGGTCAGATATCTACAAAATTAACAAAAAGAACTAATGCATTTTAGGTGAAGTGATGTGCAAATACTTTTTTTTTTAATAATAAGGGAATTATGAGTTCAATTCAAATAGGCCTTTTATAACATATAGCATTTAGAAAATAAAAATTGTCTTTATTTCATAGATGAGTTATGAATTACAGTATTGCAATACTACTTGGCAGCACGATACTTCAGCTGGAATAGTATCATAACGTGAACTAATGCTTTCGTGACAACCCTAATACTTAAAGACAGTAAATATTACTTTGCAAACTGTACTGTAAATAAAACAAACGTTTTCATATTAGTTAATAATATTACTGAAATCAATATAAAAATGAATAAATATTTATTTACACATATTAAAAGTAAATAAACAGATTCGATGATGGGCTAAAAAAATCTGGGAAAATTCAGTGTGGGCCTAGATATAGGTAGGAATTTTCATGTGTTAATTACCTTTTTTTAATTGCCATTGTGAACAGCTTATAAGAAAATGCATAAAAAAAAAAAAATAATAATAAAAAAAAATGACTACCTCTGACATTCTATCGTCTACAAAAGCCTGACTTTTATGTGAAGAACTCAAAAGGATGTGACATTTATACAGGCTCCTGGGAGTCTTTCTTCCCTTCTATGACACATGAAAGGATTGCTTCTAAAAGATGAAGTGGAAAGAGTCTATACTCTTTACTCTATACAACAATGTAAACAAGTCATGCAAAGAACACTGGCTAATTTCAATGTTAGACTCACAATCAAATCTATATGTAGTCTTAAATATACTTATAATCAAACTTTCATAAAAAGTGTGATTTTAAATACCTCACATGTCGACGTGATATGGGAAATTGTAGAACTTGTACAAATATATTCGTATCATTATGATCAGATGTTTTCTTCACTGCGATTTTCTCAATGTTTTCTCAAAAATGTGCAGCAAATATATATATTTATGTAAATCTCAGCAGCATTAATTTGTTTTTATCAGAATGTCACTGCAAATTTATTTCCAACTTTTAATCAATGAAAAAAAAAAACTGGTGTAACTAAAAACCAGGATTTCTGAAAAAAGCTGCAGTTCTGAAATCTTTTTTACAGTACTTTTAGATTTGTTGTCATGTGACTACACTTTATTTGAAGGAGTAGTTCGTGATCTGCCAAAATGCTGTTCATTAGTATAATATCTTTGAAAACAGTCCCTCCCCTGCCGTCCAAAGCCACGCCTACTGATATCACGAACGCTAACCATTAAGATGACAGTAGACAACACATTAGATCATGTCACTCGCCAGTAAGAAAACTTTATAGTACTTTATAATTCTACAATTCCGAATGAAAAACTGTATTATATCTAGCACGTTTCCAGTTGTGTAGCAAGCAAAACTTGTCATAATGTGCAATATTTTATGCACGCAAGGATGGCTGGTCTCACTCTTTCACGCACTTTGTCCTAAAGATACTACTGTATGCTTAGTGTTTGGCTGGTGGGGTGCGGGAATTACACTTATTACTAAGCCATACTTGCATGCTATTTCAGACCGAATATTCAGAATAGCATGGTAAACTATATAGGAAGCGCGTCATAGGTTGTCATTGTTCAAAAATGAATCAATCTGAATATAAAACCCACTTCAGCTTAGAAAAGCAGGCTAGGCAGAATAGCTCTATTTACTGATGTTTTGTTGTTAAACTAAATAAAAATCTGCTTTATCAATGCTGTAAAAGGTCCCTTGTGAAATTGAAAATAGTCAGTCTTTCGTCGGAAGATTATAGTGGCTCAACAACACTTCTTTGCATATAACCCATTCATAACAACACAATCTACATGCCTATATGCTTTGCCTGACTAAAATAGTTTTAAATCACAACATTACCTGTTTAAAAGAAATACTTCAGCCATGGTGTCATCCTTCCTCCAACGTGCAAAAGTAACTCAAATATTGATTCAGGATTTGTTTTTACCACTGTCACTCTCTCGTGTGCACATGAACGCGGGGCACGCACAAACGGCAGATCTGCATGAAAAAATGTTTCCGAAGACAATCACCTACTGCACCTTTAAAAAAAGCTGTTGCCTTAAGTAAATGAACTGTCTCCATAATTATAAAAATGAACTCATGTCAGCTTAACAGTTCCAAGTTACAATGGGTTTGCACAATAAGTAACTATTTTATTTCCAAATTTTATTTAATCAACAAAAAAAGATCTGGTGTCACTAATAACAAGAAATTATGAAATTGGAATTCTGAAATCATTTTTTACAGTCTATTTAGGCATGTGGTCATGTGAGCAAACTGTAAAAAGTGATTAACTGGCGTTACTTAAAAAAGTGAGTAAACCCGTTGCTTTAAAAGTGATTAGTTGGCTTTAAAGGCAATTAGTTGACTACCTGTAAAAAAAAACTGTTGCCTTAAAACTATCAAATAAATGAACTGTGTGCATAATTATAAAAATTAAGTTACGTCAACTTAACAGTTCCGAGTTACAATGGGTTTAGTCTATTTAAGTAAAGTAACTGAAGTCTAATTTCGACTTTTAATCAATAAACAAAAAGGAACTGGTGTCGCTAATAACAAGGATTTCTGAAAATGCAAGCCTGAAACCATTTTTACAGTCTTTTTAGGCATGTTGTCATGCAGGCATACTGTAATAATTGATTAGCTGATGTTACTTAAAAAAGTGAGTAAACCCGTTGCTTTAAAAGCGATTGGTTGACTTTTAACAATTGATATCGCCTGAATTTAACAAACAAATTTAGTTTAGTAGTGTTCAATTTATTTGTTTTAATTCAGTCAAAATAAATAGTTTCAACCACTTACCTTAAAAAATTAAGTAAATCCAATAAATCTTTTTTTTTTTCTCAGTGTACCTAAAAGGACAGTAAAGATTATTTCAGAATTGTAATTTCAGAAATCATATTTCGGGTACACAGTAAAAAGTGATTGGCTGACAAAAAAACTGAGTAAACCAGTCGCCTTAAAACTATTAAGTAAATGAACTATGTGTGTATAATTATAAAAATTTAAGTTACATCAACTTACTGCAAGTTCCAAGTTACTGTCATGATCACCAGTAGGGGTTTCAAAATTAATAGTTTCTTCGGTGCACTGCGATGCAGATGTGGACAATTCGGTATCGGTTCAGTAATAATCATAACCGGTTATTATGTACTGACGTCATTTATCTCATATGCGCTCTGTCGCGAGGGAGGTGAGCACGGATGTTTACAACACTACAGGCGCCAACTACTTAAAAATTTCACTGTGTGTGTGTTTTCTGGAAAGTCTTTCACTGGCACTTACAGAAGAAGCCCCTATTTCTCTGCGATTGAGGGAATGAAAGTACTCCATTTCTCTCTCTCTCTCTCTCACTGTGGCCCATTTCACCTGCTGGCGTGACTTTTCCTCTCGGCTGTATGCATTCCGAATAAAAGCGCGGGAGCGGTCGGTAACTCTGGTGTAATTTTAACAGGAGTGGGCGGTCTCACAAGGAGCAAGCGAGCAAGCAAGCAAGCGTGGCGTGTGTGTGTGTGTGTGTGTGAGTGCGCGTGCGTGTGCATGCGTGCGTGTTTGTTTGGGGCTGTCTATGTTTGTTTATGTGTGTGAATGAGAGACAGTGTGGTGCTGTGTGTCCATGTGTGTTTATACAGACAGCTTGTTATAGCCACCCCCCAAAATACAACACTGTGTATGGAAAGCATCGTCGATGCCCCGAAATATCGAATTGAACCGAATCGATGGCATGATAATCGTAACCGAACCGTGAGACCAGTATAGGTTCACACCTCTAATCACCAGTGATCTAGCATTTGCAGACTGCTGTAGAACTACAAATCTGCCACTTTAGTGAACTACAGATCCCATCAGGCACTTCACTCACACACCTGGCCCAAATTCACTTTAATTGCAAACACACACAGCTGAAGCTGTTCACGAGTAATCAGACTAACTATAAAAGACAGCACACACACACACACGTTGTTGCTGAGTCTTGTGATCTGTAAGTGAGCATTACTAAGCGGTTTCCCCGTCTTGCCTTATCGTATTTTTGACCTCTGCTTTGTTTTACTGTTCACGTTGTTTTGCTGCCTGTCACGAACATTCGCCTGTATTCTGGTGTTGCTTTTAGGTTATCTGCATGCTCCGGTCTGTCCCTGTTTTGACTAGTGTTGGGCAAAGCGAGGCTTCATGAATTAATTTTTTTAATCCTGTGACTATACAAGTACAACATTTGAGCACATTTTAAACTTTGTGACTTGACCCCATTCACTTCCACTACAGTATAAGCATTTTGCTTTAATTTATTTTTTGTAAGAGGGACTAGTGGTAATCAATTTTGCATGAACTGATCCCTAAATATGCCTTTCCTTGAAATATTACCAGTCAAACAAACACAGGTTAGATTTAACTTTCAAAAACTGTACTCTCGTCAAAACAAACAAGTTCCTCTGTTACAATTTAGCTTTCATAGCTTTGCTACACACTGATGAATCTGCACTGGATGTCTTCTTTCTGTCTGCAGTATGAATGAGCTCTGTGATCCTTGACATGAAGTTCAGTAGGATGGACAGCTCTCCCCTCCCACAGGCAGAAATATCTTCCAACCCATCACTCTGACGGACAGACAACTCACATCCCATAAACCACCAGGCACAAAACGGAGACCGAGAGATACAGAAAACTCAGCCATTCTGTCTGTAGATGTTTTCATACCTCAAGAAACACTGTGCATTTCTGCAAACAGGTTCTCTTCAGTTTTCATGTTTTCCTTCAGTTTAATAAATCAAAAGCGGAATGATAATTAGACTCTTATCGATTCATCGCAAACAACTCATTAGCCCCAAAGGGCTGAAGACTCTTCTGGGTCACAACAAGCTTTCACAGCATCTGCTGCAGAAAACAGAGAAATATGACAAGTTGCTCACTTATTTTTTTTGATCAGCTTTAAGATTAAACACTGCAAGAATGATTACTTTATTAATCTTCACACCAGTGAACACAACAACGTTCTATTTAATAAGCCAGCGCTGCATTTGTGCTTTAAAGGGACAGTTCACACAAAACTGAAAATCCTGTCATCATTTCTTTCTAATGAGTTTCTTTCTTTATGAACACAAAAGAAGATATTTTGAAAAATGCTGGAAACCTGTATTCATTCATTCATTTCCTTTCAGCTTAGTCTCTATATTTATCAGTGGCCGCCACAGCGGAATGAACCACCAACTTATTCAGCATATATTTTAGGGTGCACTCACACTATGCTATCCGAACCGTGCCCAGGCATGTTTCCTGGTCCGTTTGACAAGTGTGAGAGCTCCGAATCGGCCCAGGCATGGTTCAGTTGGCTGGCCCTGTCCCATTTGGAAAAGGTGTGCCAGAGAGCAGTTCGGTTGGGCTTGAACGTGGTACTCTTGTAGTGTAAGTGCAAAGCGTGCCTGAGCCCGAAACTGAAGACGCTACGTCACTTTTAAGGGACTGTTTCATATGGATTTATTAATCATTCTTACTTTTCAATGAACGTGAACTGTCAAGGTTTATTAAAGATGCAAACATGGCATGGTTCAAGGCAACTATACATAGTGTGAGTACGCCCTTATACAGCAGATGCCTTACCAGCTGCAACCCAGTACTGGGAAACACCCATGGACACTCACACTACGGCCATCTTAGTTTCTTTAATTCACCTATAGCGCATGTGTTTGGACTGTTTGGGAAACTGGAGCACCCGGAGGAAACCCACGCCAACACGGGGAGAACATGCAAACTCCACACAGAAATGTCAGCTGACCCAGCCGGGGCTCGAACCAGTGACCTTCTTGCTGTGAGGCGACAGTGCTAACCACAGAGCCACCGCACCACCAAAACCTGTATTTGTTTTTCCTATTAGGGAAGTAAACTGTTACAGGTTTGTTTATCAGAAAATCTTTTGTGTTCAACAGGAAAAAAAGAAACTCAAAAAAGATTTGAAAGCACTTGAGAGTGAGTAAACACTGAGAACATTTTCCTTTTCAGGTGAACTATCCCTTTAAATGCTGAAGCTCTTTCAAGTGGAATCGATTCTGACTGTTTGCCATTGTTTGTTTATTGTTCATCAGCTGCAAAAAACATTCTGAAGATGATTCTAAAAGTATCTATAGTTTAGAGATGTTTGCACTGAGTCTAAAGGTCCAATAACTAACAAATATTATTTTGTTATAATATGGTAGTCTTTAGATGAATATATAAATGTGTGATTAAAATCCCAATCAAATATACATACAGTACAAATAAAATGACACCAGTGAGAAAAGGGCAAATAAATTGATAGTTCACCCAAATATCTAAATTTACTCACTATTTACTCGCACTCAAGTGGTTCCAAAGCATTCTGTTGAACCTAAATTAAGAAATTTTAAAGCTGGAAACTGACCTGACAGTGGCGTAGCACAAACAACGTCACCCCCTAGCTGATAACCAACTACTAATTTATTATAGTTTGTTAAAAACATGCTGTAGGATATATCAAGTTAAAATGACTCAAAGTGAAACTTAAATGTACCGACACAGTGAAGGATATTTTCATATTTATGAGAATAAGACATTACTGAATAGTACCCGAGAAATAATATAAATAAATAATACATATTTATTATCCATTTATTTATTTTATTTTTGTTTTCATTTTTTCTTTATTTATCTTTATTGTTATTATTATTATTTCTATTTATTTAATAATTTTTTTACTTATTTATGTTTATTTAGTTTTTTCAATGTTCAGTGTTTATTTGGAGTAGTGTTAACAACAACATGGAAGGATAGTTCTTAAATTAATGTTGTAATTATTACATGTAAAAAAAACCTAATTAAAAAATTGAAATAAAACTGAATATTACGATATTACGAGAGAGAGAGAGAGAGAGAGAGAGAGAGAGAGAGAGAGAGAGAGAGAGAGAGACAGAGAGAGAGAGAGAGAGAGAGAGAGAGAGATACACATTCATCTATTTCTGAACTTGTGGCACAATTAAAAATATTAAACACCCCCCAAAAACAGTTTTTATTTTAAATTTGGTTTAATGTATGATTTATTTAAGTGAAACATATTTCATGTATAAGTAATAATGTATAAGACATGTATAATATTTATTTTATAAATGTGATCTTATGCGCTTTCGCAATCACCTGAACCCCTGTTTGCAAAATCAGGACCCCATCTTCTCATTCCGCCACACCACACACAACCTCAAAACATTATGCAATTCTGAGTGTGCATCACACAGGTGAGTGGGCTTGACAAACCACCTGTAGAAAACAAAGTCTTTTACCTCTCTGACACTATAACTGACATTTGCAGCAGACACTTTCTTACAATCACTCTGTCTCTTAAAAAAAAAAAAAAAAAAAAAAAAAAAAAAAAAAAAAACAACAAAAAAAACATTGAGTATTTATGAAGTGTGCTTCAAACAGGTGAGTGGGCTTGAAACACTTCTCAAAAAAACATTCCCCTCTCCTTACTCTAGCACTTTATTCTCTGAGCACTCTCAGTTCTTTTGTATAATTACTGTAGCACTTGTGTGTATTGCCTTTTCTTGTTGAATCGCTGAATGCCTCCTCAACTGTAAGTCGCTTTAGACTTCAGCTAAATGACTAAATGTAAATGTTTTCAGGTATTAATAATCCAAAATCAAACAAAAAGTGCTCAGGGGTAGCTTAATTATTGTCTCGGTGCTCTTTGGGTAAGGGATTCATCAGAATAAACAGTAAAAGGTAAGTTCAAGGCACTCGAAAAACGTGAACAAATTCACAAAACAAACATTTTTAACATTTCTTCCACATTTTCTGAGTGCCTTGGACTTAATTTTGCTGTTTTCAGGTATTATCTATAATATATAAACTAGAAATTTGGGTGAACCATCTCCTTTAAGAAAACATAATAGTGATGTGAATATGCTTACATGAGCTCTGCAATTCAACATTCCAGTGCAGATCTGTCACATCTATTTATATGACAAAGTATTAGATCTTGCATTCATCCTGACAGACTTTTCATGTGTTTATTTTAGGTCCTGCAAACTCATGAAGCTTCGGACACCAAGAGCTCAGTCTTTCCTAAAGGATGACGATCAGAGCACCATCTACATTATATAATCGATATACTTGTTCAGTATAAGTCTAGAAGTTTTGTCTGGATGGTTTGAACCAGGATGGCCAAGCTGTCCTACAGACTGCAGCACTTTTTAAGGCGAGCTCACCTGCTCTTGTTTTTTCTCGGTGTGGCTTATATCATGGCAGGGAGCATTTTACTGCTTCAGCGCTCCAGTGTGGTAACCTTTCAGAGAGAAACAGAAACGGTGGCACTCCCTTCCCTACCAGCGCCACCTAGAGCCCTGGAGGGACCTGCTGTCAGGTGGCTGTACAGGAGGAACATCATCCAGGAGATGGAAAATCTTGAGCAACCAGACAACAGAAATGACCAGAAGCACCTCATAACTCCTAACCTGGAGATCAGGCATCTCAGACGCCACTGGTTTCAGAGCAGTGCTGAACAGAAAAGCTCTTCTGAACATCATTTATCACAAAAGGAAGCTAGACATAAAGGTAATGGTTTATAATAATATTAATTTTACATTTATTTTGGAATTTGTTGTAAATGCTGTTCTCATTCTCAATCCCGTCAAAATTATTAGCCCCCCTGCAATCCCCCCAATTTCTGTTTAACAGAGAGAAGATTTTCAACACATTTCTAAACATAAGTTTTAATAACTAATGTATAATAATTGATTTATTTTATCTTTGCCAAGATGACAGTACATAATATTTGACAAGATACTAGCATTCAGATTAAAGTGACATTTAAAGGCTTAAATAGGTTAACTAATAATTAAATAATAGGTTAAAGAGGTTTCTATCAGGCTCCTCTGATTAGATTCAAAGGTTTTATTTTATAGATAATGAAAATGTTATTCGCTAGTAAATAAAATACCCTTTTTTTCAAAAATGTCACCTTAGACATTTTTGTTTTTAACAAGGTAGATTTTCTTTTCTAAAAACCAGCTAAATCCACTTGTGCTTTTTTTTTGCAAAACCCTCTTAATCCACCTATTGGGACAACACAGTGTAATTAGTTGAAAATCACTAAAGATGCAAATTAGAAATTATTTTACCAAACATAAAACACCTAAAATTAAAAACATATAATTCATCTGTAACGTAAGAGGCGGTTCATTCCACTGTGATAAACCAGGGAAAAAGCAGAAGGAAAATGAATGAAGGAAATCTGTCAAGTAAGTGCATTAATCAATAACATTAAGACTGACATTGATTAAATCTTAACAATCTGTTGTCATTTCTGATATTAGGGATTTGGATTTAATGTAAGTAGAACAATTTAAACATTGCAAACATTGTAAGTGAAGTTTGATAAATTCAAATAATCTAGTGTAAAAACATTGTGAGACATCAATATCTGTGCATTGTCCATTAATATAAAAAGCTTATCAGGCGTATAGGTAATTTGAAGTAATATAAATAATGTATAGTTTTATACATTGTATTTATCTTTTAAAAAACAGTTTAAATTAGCAAATAAAACACAAGGTAGGCCTACTGGGCAAAAAGGGGGAAGCCTTTCAGACAATTTTCGAAGCTGTCATTCATTCATTCTCACCATACTTAAAGTCTTGGTCTCCTGTTTATCCTCATAGCATCCATGTGGGATGAAAGAATGGCATCTTAACTCTGTCTTTCGTGAAACAGTGTTGCCGTTTAATGTGTAGTAAATCGGACTCATTTGAAGCTGCGCAAAAAAAACTTTATGAATGCATGCTACACTTCCACTATACATTGTGTTTTCTTTTTCTTATAATGCAAAATGAGTTTTGAGGTAAGGCACGTTTTCATTTGCCGTTCACTGACAGTCTGATCCAGTTCATCAAACTCTGTCTTTTACATTGAAAACATGTGATTCGATTCACGCCTTCTGATTGGTTCTCGGGATATATCGGCTTTTGCTGTCAAAGGCAAACATTTATTTCTGAATGCGCTGACACTGAGATTTGGATGATTAGAAGCAAATCTATTTGTTGATGGTGTACTTTGTGCCTAAAGCATTCACTCATAGTCATTAGCTCATTTTTGGCAGAAGTGGCATTTAGCGGATTTAACATCTGAACTTTTCATATATTGCAGGGCTCGAAATTGCGACTGTTTTGATCACATATGCGCCAGAAATTATATCTATGCGAACTCAAACTATATTTGGGAGCATTTGTGCGAGTGCATAAAATTGTTGCTGTGTGACCTGTTTTCACTGTAAAATGTTCACCGCATGCATGGATTTAGGAGACATTCACGCAGAATGCATCACTGCAGCTAAAATGCAGGGTTCAAGAAGTTTAAAACAGTTGCCTTGTCAACTTTCTATAGTAAACAAAAGCCAGCAATGCTTGTCCCGCCTTCAAGCTCTTCTTATTGGCCCACTGTGCTAGAACTGAATGTGAATGGATTGGTTCATATCAGCTGTTAATCACTCAGTCAATGCTCTCTGCCTTCAGATGACAGGGAGATACAGCTGCGAAAATGTAAAGTGCTAAAGATGAGAGAATGAAAACAACACTGACAGATTTTGTTATAGTAACCACCTAAAATTACAAATAATGGCACATCTGATTAGTGATCATGGGGTGAATGTTAAATCCACCATTTAGATTTTCGAAGAATGGATAAAAGACTTCCAGTAGCTTCAAGTCCACTATGAAAGTAGCTAAAGCCATTTACTGTAAAGCCTGTGGAACAGAGTTTGCAGGTAACAGTGTTTGCCACTAAATATACATTTTAAACGTGAGAGGTTCTGTTTAATCCTTCATTTAATCAATAAAACTTGTAGTAACGGGGCTCATAATTGTTGGTGGGTGCTCCTAAACATTTTAAGTTTAAGTTAAGCACCAGTGCTACCAAGCAATAAGGTTAATTTCGAGCCCTGTTAAGAGGGCTAATAATATTGACCATAAAATGGTTTTTTTTTTAATAAAACTGCTTTTATTCTAGCCGAAATAAAACAAATAAGACTTTCTCCAGAAGAAAAAATATTATAGGAAATACTGTGAAAAATTCCTTGCTCTTTTAATGATTATTGTTAACACAGCATTCAAAAACAGAATAATCATTTTTACTTGAACTATTTTGGAATTTGTTCTAAATGCTGTTCTTATTCTCAATCAGGGACCTACATTGGATGTTTCATAAATAATGAGACGGAGCATGCACTCGGTGGGACCGTTCTGTATGATTTCCGTAAAATGACCAGCGCCTTGTGTCAGGACACCTGCTCAGAGAGGTAACGTCTGAAGTGACCCTAGAAGAAAACTGAAAGAAGCCCTGTTCTGTTAGAAGAAAGTGTTCAGTGTTTATCCACAGAAGCAGGTGGCAGAATGAGAGCTGGCTGGTGTGACGAACTTGGAATCCATCCAGAGAGTCACAGTTAGAGTGATAAACATATGCAAATGCTACAGCCGTTTTTAAAGAAAATACAATCCATACTAAAACAATCAATGACGCATATTCAAAGTGTGGAAATACATATTTACTGCTCAAATAAATAATGTAGGCAGCACAGTGGCTCAGTGGTTAACACTGGACCAGTGTGCATTTCTTTGTGGAGTTTGCATGTTCTCCAACTGTTGGTGTGGATATCCTCCGGGTGTACCGGTTTCCCCCACAGTCCAAACACATGCGCTATAGGTGAACTGAATAAACTAATTGCGGCTGGTAGGGCATCCGCTTTGTATGCTGGAATAGTTGGCAGTTCATTTTGCAGTGGTGACCCCTGATAATCAGGGACACGGCTGAAAGAAAATGAATGAATGAATGAATGAATGAATGAATGAATGAATGAATGAATGAATAATAATGTACTGCTTCCTGCAGGAAATGCAGACTGTTATATTTTTCAACCACTTTCATCAATTTTAAATTTTAATTTTAAGAATAAACAATTACATATTTAATATCAAAAATGCTCTGCAATTTTTTCCTTAGTGTTTGTTTGGTTTCTTGTCCAAATGTAAAAAAAAGGCATTTTTTTCTAGAAAAGATATTTTAGAAAAAAAAAAAAAAAAAGTTTTTTTCTCCCCTTAAAACAAGCAAATTAATCTGCCAGTGGAGTAAGCAAAATTAATCTTGTTTTCTGTTTGAAATAATTATTTTGCCTACCCCACTGTCATATTATTTTGCATGTTTTAAGAAAAACTCTCTTAAATTGACTTGTGTTTTTTGAAACCAAAGAATTAGTTTTTAGATATTTGGACAAGAAACAAGACAAAACATTTTTGTCATAAATATCTGTTGGCACTTTTGGCAGTATGTAAACTAATTGAATAATACTGGAAAGAGTAATATAAATGATATATAATAAAATATATATTTAATAATAAATTGTCGAATGCAAGAATTCTGTCAGGTGGCACAGTGGGTAGCACGATCGCCTCACAGCAAGAAGGTCGCTGGTTCGAGCAGCGCTGGGTCAGTTGGCATTTCTGTGTTGAGTTTGCATGTTCTCCCGTGTTGGCATGGGTTTCCTCCGGGTGCTCCGGTTTCCCCCACAGTCCAAAGACATGCGCTGTAGGTGAACTGAATAAGCTAAATTGGCCGTAGTGTATGTGTGTGAATGCAAGAGTGTATGGGTGTTTCCCCAGTGTTGGGTTGCAGCTGGAAGGGCATCCATTGCTTAAAAAATATTATAGATAAATTGGCGGTTCATTGCGCTGTGGCAACCCCTGGTTAATAAAGGGACTTTATTTATTTTCTTTTAAAAAAGAAATCTGTCAATAAGCCTCTCAGATGAAATAACAACTGGTAGAGTAGAACAAAACAGAACACAGAATAGAATAGAATAGAATAGAATAGAATTGAATAATGTAGAATAGAGTTGAGTAGAGCAGATTAGAGTAGACGAGAGTTGAATATAATAGAATAGGGTAAAGTAAAGCAAAATAGAGCTGAATAGAATACAATAGAAAAGGGTAGAGTAGAATAGAATAAAGTAGAACAGAGTAGAGCAGAATACAGTTGAATATAATAGAATAGGGTAAAGTAAAATAAAGTAGATTAAAGTAGAATAGAATACAATAGAATAGAATAGAATAGAATTTCCATGTGTAATCTCCCAGAAGTGAAGGCTGTCTCCTGTCTGCAGTGGTTTCCGGTATGCAGGACTGGAGTTTGGATCGGAGTGTCACTGTGGGAATCGTGTGTGCGCTCGTCGGGCTCGAGGAGAGGACTGTAATCTGGACTGTCGGGGAGAGAAGGGATCCCCCTGTGGAGGAGTGGGACGCATGTCTGTTTACAGAGTTGAGGATCGTCTTCCAGGACAAAGGAGATGTGAGCCAAACTAAAACCCAAGTGTTTCAAACACTTGAATGGGCCAAACACATATGACATTTGTTATTAATTTAAGAAACTATGAATTTAAAGGTTAGAAACCTGGGTTTCCATTCAGTACCATCACTGTGGGTAGGTTTGCTCCAGAATTGGGCTTTACTAAAATGTGTACTTTTACTTTCACTTGAATTAATTTTTAGTGCTGTATCGGTACTTTTCCTCCACTATTTTCCTTTAACCTGCAGTAACTACTTTATTTTTTCTTGTCTATGGTGATTGGCTAATGTATCAGTCCTGTGATTCCTGTTCAATTGAATCACACATTGAAAAATGATAATAAAAATAATAATAATTGCATCATACAGAATAACCTCAAGACACAATCGTTACACGCGATGACCGAGAGATGGTTTAGACAGCATGTGATGATGAGAAGATGACTGATGTGTACTGTATGATGACTGAAATGGCCTTAAACAATAACTAAATGTTACGTTTCCACACATGCAAAAATTGCATGTAAACGCATCAGCCAGCATAATACTCACTACTTGAGTACTTTTAGAAGGGCTATTTTTACTTTTACTCTGAGTTACTATTATTATTTTACTGATAATTTTCAACATTTTTACTTTTACATACTTTTACTCTATTTGCACTACTTTTTTGGCTAAGTAATGGTACATTTACCACTGGATAAGACCAAAAAAAGCATCCAGCTCGTTCTAACTTGATGCGGCATTTGCTGAGCACAACAAGAAATTGACCTGAGGCTTTGTGCAAGATTACTTCTGTTTATTATGTCCATTGTTTCTCAGACAGAACTGTGCACTACCACGGCTGTTATAAGAGGCCAAAGAACTCAACCGCTGACCTCCTGATCCAGACCTCTGGGCCGACACACACTCCTCAGATGTGTATCGAGAGCTGTACAGATCAGGTCAATGCTCTTATCCATCAGTCTGTTATAAAAATTAGCTTTTTTGGGTGATAATAACACTAGAAAATATTGATTTTCATTATGAACAACAATTGCTACTAATATTTGTTAGTATTAGGGCTTCAAAAGGTTTTACCGCTAAAACCCTATTGGATTTGTTAGATTTTTTTCTGCCCTAATTGCTATTGCCCAGCCAAAACCGTAAGGACTAAAGACTTGAAACTTGGTCAGATGGTTGTAGTTTGGTACACTACACCATCTCAAACAATCAGCCAATAGGTAGAGCTATATCACTCATTTACCATTTGTCTTAACAGGTTTGTTAATCCTTGGCTCAAACCAATTAATTTTTGACTTTCCAAATTCGGACCGTTTTCCCGCTAATTCGAGATGTAGTTATTATTTTTAAGCACATTATTAGGCCCATTCTGTCAGTAAACTAGTAAACCTGTGCTTTCCGATGGAGGAACATTTGCTACACAGTCATAGTACATTGATAAGCTATGCAAAAATAGTGCACTATTGAGGAAGCAGCCATTATTAGTAATGTCCGAAATCATGGATGTTATGAAGTGCACTCAATCAGTCCCACAATGCAAAGTAATAGCGAGTGTACAACCCATGTACACTCAGCAGCTAGAAAATGCCTAAAATGCATTGTAATGCTGCGTTCACACCAGACGTGGAAGAAGCATCAAACACGAGTGATTTACATGTTAAGTCAATGCAAAGACGCGAATATACATCCTGCGGCACAATGAAGTGCGCGAGTTGAGCGTTTTTCGCGCTTAACGCACATATCGCGTGTTTCGCGCGAAACGCTTGAGTTCGAAAATCTAAACTTCAGCGGAAATTCGCACCACGTTAACCAATCAGGAGCTTGCTCTTGTGGGGATGTGAATGTAGCATCTTTTATTGGTGTCCCGGGGGAAAATCCTCCTGCCGACACCGACAACAGTTCATCAAACTGGGCTCGGCTCAGTCGGAAGCACAGGTGAAAGCTTCCATCATCCAGGTTACGTTTCTGGAGGAGTTTATGAACTCATAGAGCTGAGTGCACCTCTAAAAGGAGAAAATGGACTCAGACATGGCTCCTAACGTAATAATTTATTTCGGTATCTGACCACAAGATGTTATCTAAAGCTCAATCCTATCGGTGTGTGGGTAAACAATATTATTTAAAGTATCATTTGTATACATGACAGAAATCAAAAAACTTTGTTTCATTACTAATAGACAGCTCGCTGAGTGTTAAATAATGACCACAGGGTCTGAACAAGAAGCTGAAAACCTAATCGGAGGAATTTATCATTCAGCAAAGCACAAACAATACGGCATCAAATGAGTGCTCAAATTCAAGTGGACTAATGTAAGGAATAGTGAATGATGATTTCAGATACAGTCTTCTATTTATAATGCAACACTGTAAAACATTGTCCAAACAATTCCTTCATGATGTTCCAACAAGTCAATTAAGCTAACTGAATATGATTTTTTATTTTTTTATTTTACAAATTTAAGTGGACTGAACATAAAACAATTAAGTTGACCCCCCAAACAAAACATAAGAATTGTGTTGTTTCAACTCATTTTAAACACGTACTTTAAAAACAAGCAGCAAAAGTGAATGCTATGAGGATCTCCCGGTTGGATTTTCTGCTCAAGAGCACCCTCTGGCCTTCAGAGGAGATTTACTACTGAATAAACAACCATACTTCCCTGACAAGATGTGCAATTACATTTCAACTATATCGGTCATTTCTTTATATTATCAATAAAAATATTAATATTAATAATAAAGTTATTTTTCTATAGCATTTTACACAAATTTAGATCGTCAAATCCACTTTACAAGGATGAACATTGGGCACATATTGAAAGTAACTAATAAAAAAAGATTATTTCATTATTGTGGAATGCATTTGATGTACAAAACCAGAATAGTGGCAGAATGCAGGTATAGTTCTAGTTATAAAAAAAAAAAAAAAAATTAGTTCAATATGGATATCACTGTTGAAGGACGATCAACTGAAGGACAGCCAGATCCAAAACAAGCAATCCAGAAAGGGTTACGGTGAAAAATAATAATAATTATTATTATTGCTATTAATAATGTTACAAGCATTATTATATGACACCTATAAATTCTGTGTGACGTTTTAGGATCTGCCATTGGCCCTTTTGAGAGGGCAGGACTGTTTCTGCAGCCGTGCCTCATTTCTCTTGACAATCCAGATAAGTAAAAATGACCAAATGTGCAAGAAGGCCAACCAAACAAACCAGACTTTCCCTCACGACCTGGACTTCTACTGGGTGTACAGCACTCCAGTGCAAGGTAAACTACCACATGCAGCAGCACTGGACTTTACCACTTTTCAAACTAAGAAGAGATGTCTTCTTTCAGATGCAACGTGCAAAGAAAGGTCATTTCTGGCCCAGAAGTCCAGCGCTCTTGTGGCCCTGTCCAGTTTTCCAGGAGCAGGAAACACTTGGCTGCGTCACCTGATTGAACTCGTCACTGGATTCTACACCGGCAGCTATTACTTTGACGGATCTCTGTACAATAAAGGTGAGTTGACTATAGACCATTTTGAGGGATGTAAACAAAAACAATGGTCCCAAAGTGTTTCCTGTTTTACATTTTTATTTTCTAGAGCTCATGAGAATGCAAAAAGAGCCACATACTGATAAATAATGTTATGATAGCTGTTATAACATCAAGTTGTTATTGAATTGCCTCTTGTTACAGTTATGAAATAGTTTGATAACAAGCAGAACATATTCATCGCCCAGTGACATCACCACATTCAAATGGTCTATAACACTCTTGAACTGTGAGACAATGATCTTATCAGAAACACAAACACTTTTAGAATATTGCCCAAACAAAGAAAAACTGTGATTGTTTTTAAATCCCAGACTAGCCAGCACTGAAATGACACTGAAAAGACATTTTCATACATCTGCAATTTTGAGAATTTTGGGATTTTTTTGTGCTGTTTCAATGTAAATGAAGGAAAACTACATTTTCAATTGTTTCTTTTGTTAGAATCTATTCATTTGTGTCTGTAGATTTCAATTACAATTCATATTTTTAAAGGACGTTTTCTCAAAATATGTCTGCTCCTAAATCTCCATCTCAGCTGCGCTTACATACACCAAACTTTTTCATTTATATTTTATTTATACAGTTTTATTTATATCTGTATTCTGAAGGTTTTTAACGAAGAATATGATCATAAATAGATTCTCTCAATCACTTGCATTGATTTTTAGAGGTTAAAAACAGCTCAATATGCTGCTTGATTTTGCAAACTGATATTTTCTTATAATATTCTTCGTTTTTTTATGTGTAGTCATGAGTGCACTTGTTTGTAGAGCAAGTAGTTTGACTGTTTATTATTGACTGCTGTTTATTATTCCAAGTCATTAATCCCATAGGCGACTGAATCAGAAGTTCTAAAACAATTACAAAAACGAGCACGCTTCCACGTTGCAGAATAAGGTCTTTCTTCTACAAGAAACTGTGAAAAAAATAAATAAATAATAAAATTAAAAAATTAAATAAATAAAAATAAATAAATAAAAATTATGGAATGAAAATATATTCCCAAAATCCCTTCTTTAATAACCTTTGACTCTAATGCTTCAAACCAATGAAACATGAATTTTGAATCTGATTCAATGTTTAGATTTTTGTACCAAATATGAATGCAAATATGTGCATAATGAAATAATGCCTCATTTGCATATTTCAATTCAATCATTGCTTCAAACAAATGAAAAAGAATTTTGAATCTGACTCAATGTTCAGAATTTTGTGCCAGAAATGTATGCAAATTCCATTAAATAATGCCTCCTTTGCATATTTAGACACTTTATGATAAAACATTTCATGCAAAAAGTCTGCAATTCTTACTGTAATCAGTTATAACTTATGAAGTATCACCATTACATACAACAAAAATCCCAAAAACATCCAAAACCCCTTCTGTAAAAACCTTTGACTTTAAAGCTTCAAAAAAAAAATTAAACAAGAATTTTGAATCAGATTTTTGTGCCAGAAATGTATGCAAATGAGTGAAAATTTTATGAAATAATGCCTCATTTGCATATTTAAACACTTAATGCAAAAAAATCTGCAATTCTTACTGTAATTAGTTATACTGTAACTTTTGATGTATCGTCATTATATACAACAAACTGTGGGAAAAAAAATCCCAAAATATCAAAAACCCCTTCTGTAAAAAACTGACTGTAAAGCTTCAAACAAATGAAACAAGAATTTTGAATCTGACTCCATGTTCAGATTTTTGTGCCAGAAATGTATGCAAATCGAATGAAATAATGCCTCATTTGTATATTCGAACATTTATGATAAAAAAATCATGCAAAAAGCCTACAATTATTACTGTAATCGGTTATAACGTATCATCATCACTTCATACAAGAAACTGTGAACAAAAAAAATTCTAAAAATTCCCCAAATCCCTTCTGTAAAAACCTTTGACTCTAATGCTTCAAACAAATGAAACAAGAATTTTTTATCTGACTCAATGTTCAGATTTTTGTGCCAGAAATGTATGCAAATGTGTGCAAATTTAATAAAATAATACCTCATTTGCACATTTAAATCCTTTATAAAAAAAATAATCATGCAAAAAAGTCTGCAATTCCTACTGTGATCAGTTGTTTAAGTATCATCATTACATAAAATTAACTGTAAAAACAAATATCCCCAAAATATCCAAAACCCTTGTGTAAAAGCCTTCGACTCTAATGATTCAAACCAATGAAACAAGAATTTTGAATGACAAAATTTTTGTGACAGAAATGCATGCAAATGAAATAATGCCTCACATGCAATTCTTACTTGTAATCAGTTATAAGCATCACCTTTACTTAATATTTCACCCTATACATCTGCAGTGCCTTAAAAGACAAGCAAATGAAATGTGAGGTCTCTTCAGGTTTTAAAGGAGAGAAGGATTACTGGCAGAGCGGGAGAGTGGTATGCGTCAAGACTCATGAAAGTGGCCAGCGAGAGATCCAGATGTTTGACTCTGCCATCCTGCTGATGAGAAACCCCTACCGCTCTCTGATGGCAGAGTTCAACCGCAAGTGTGCAGGACACCTGGGCTACGCATCCCACGCTCACTGGAGGAGCAAAGGTACAGTCACTTCATTTCAGCCTTTACTTCAAAGAACTGTATATGAGCAATTCCAGTGTTATGGATGTGAGATTTGCAGTAAAAACTCAAAACATAAATTCACATAGAAAGTATACACTCACCGGCCACTTTATTAGGTACATCTTACTAGTACCGGGTTGGACCCCCTTTTGCCTTCAGGACGGTCTAAATCCTTTGTGGCATAGATTCAACAAGGTACTGGAAATATTCCTCAGAGACTTTGGTCCATATTGACATGATAGCATCACGCAGTTGCAGCAGATTTGTCGGCTGCACATCCATGATGTGAATCTCCCGTTCCACCACATATTAAAGGTGCTCTATTAGATTGTGATATGGTGACTGTGGAGGCCATTTGAGTACAGTGAACTCATTGTCATGTTCAAGAAACCAGTCTGAGATGATTTGCACTTTATGACATGGTGCGGTATCCTGCTGGAAGTAGCCATCAGAAGATGGGTACACTGTGGTCATAAAGGGATGGACATGGTCAGCAACAATACTCAGCTAGGCTATAGCGTTGACATGATACTAATGGGCCCAAAGTGTGCCAAGAAAATATCCCCATACTATTCCACCACCACCACCACCAGCCTGAACCTTTGATACAAGGCAGGATGGATCCATGCTTTCATGTTGTTGATGCCAAATTCTGACCCTACCATCTGAATGTTGCAGCAGAAATCAAGACTCATCAGACCAGGCAACGTTTTTCCAATCTTCTATTGTCCAATTTTGGTGATCCTGTGCGAATTGTAGCCCCAATTTCCTGTTCTTAGCTGACAGGAGTTTCACCTGGCGTGGTCTACTGCTGCTGTAGCCCTTCTGCCTCAAGGTTGGACGTGTTGTGCATTCAGAGATGCTCTTCTGCATACCTCAGTTGTAACAAGTGGTTATTTGAGTTACTGTTGTCTTTATATCAGGTTGAACCAGTCTGTCCATTCTCCTCTAGCATCAACAAGGCATTTGTACCCACAGAACTGCTGCTCACTCAATATTTTGCCTTTTTCTGACCATTCTTTGTAAGCCCTGGAGGTG
This sequence comes from Danio aesculapii, assembly GCF_903798145.1. Classification (NCBI taxonomy): domain Eukaryota; kingdom Metazoa; phylum Chordata; class Actinopteri; order Cypriniformes; family Danionidae; genus Danio; species Danio aesculapii. The sequence goes on from NC_079444.1 coordinate 37,736,265, forward strand.
GTTGTGTGTGAAAATCTCAGCAGATCAGCAGTTTCAGCAGACCAGCCTGTCTAGCACCAACAACCATGCTAGATTCAAAGTCACTTAAATCACCTTTCTTCCCCATTCTGATGCTCGGTTTAAATTGCAGCAGATCGTCTTGACCATGTCTACGTGCCCGAATGCATTGAGTTTCTGCCTTGTGATTGGCTGATAAGAAACTTGTGTTAACCAGCAGTTGGACAGGTATACCTAATAAAGTGGCCGGTGAGTGTATGCTAAATATTGAACATCTGTTTATATTTTCCAAAATAACTAAAGCACAGATTTATGGATTTATTTAAATGATGTCTAATTCATGAATAAAGTGTATTCAGAAGTTTTAAGAAATATTTAGTGTATTCTTCTGACCTACAGTATCCTCTGATTAGCTATTTCAGATGCTACTGTCGGTCAAACTAAACAAACTATGCATCTAATTTTACTTTTCTTTTAGGTTATATGTAGAAATAAACAACTATTTTACTATAAAAGTGTTTTGTGAACACTTCCGGTGTCTGTTGGTGCTCTAGATCTGCCGGTTTTAGACTGTTGAATTTTTTTTTTCTTGTGTAGACTGATTGGCATGATTATATAGTCACAGTGGTATGAACTGTTATAGGGGTGGTCAAATCTATATTTATATTATCTCTATTTTAATTATTAACATGATTATACAGATAAGAGCAAACTATTTCTCACTATTAAAGGCCTGAACCCCCCATATGTACATCTTGTTTTGGTGTCCTTCAGGGGAGGATCAGTTAATTAGGCCAAATCCTCCCCAAGCCCCTTGTCATTCACACCCTGCCACTAACACAGTTTTTTTTCTTTTCCTCCCACAGAGTGGAGTGAGTTTGTGGACAGCTACTCGTCCTGGTGGGTGTCTCATGCTCTGGCCTGGCTGCGCTTTGCCCACCGCTTGCTGGTGGTGCATTTTGAAGACCTCCAGAAAGATCTCGTCCCCCAGTTAAAAACAGTCACCGCTTTCCTGAACATCAGCATCCCCGAGGAGAGGCTTCTGTGCACAGAGAGTGACCGAGATGGACATTTCAAACGCTCGGGATCTCGAAACCTCAACTTTGACCCCTTTAGCCCAGAGATGAGAGCTCGGATTGACCAGTACATCCAGATGGTGGATAAAGCCCTGCGGGACAGAAACCACAGTGGCCTGCCACACCAATACATCCCCAGGTGATGGAGGGAGCGAACACAAACACAAAGTGCCTGAGTAAAAAAAACGCAACCTTTCAAATGCTGTGTGTTCGTCTGTTGGTTTGTTTGTGGTGGTGTCGTCACCCGTTTACAGACTGTCTACTTTGTATGCTTTAATAAACAGAATAATTCACACAGTGTTAAGTCTTCTTCAGTATAATCTGCAAGCAGGTTTCCATTAGCTACAGTATGGTTTCATCCAAATATGATTTAGTGAATTAAACTTATGCGCAAAACTGGAATTCCAGTCAGTAAAAAGGAACAAAATCATCACTTTCTGATAAACTCTCACCAAATATCAAAAAGAGAAATGGTATTGGCTGCAGTAGGAAAGCCATGGGAGTCTATTTTCTTATATAACTCCAGAAGTAATAATACTGAAACACTTTGATGAGACTTTGGGGATTTTCGAGTGACCAAAACAACATTTTACAATGTGGTCAGTCAATTGGATCGTCTATTCATTCAGTCCCATTGTGCCCACTTTTGTGATCACGTGATCTATTCAACATGGGCTCATTCTGAAAATGTAGCCCTATATACATTTCTGGAGATCAAGAATTATGTAGCCAGAGCTTCGAATTGCTGCATTCCATCTTTCAAATGAGCGATACAGGGCGGTATGATGCCGTTCCTTTTCTTGCTCACCAGCTGACCGCTTACCTCCATATAGATGGCTTTCCTGCTGTTACCAGTTTGTCAAGTAGCTCGACATGCATGTCGGCGGAATTGAGATGGTGAGCGGAGTTGACCGCGACAACGGGTTTCGAGACCGGTGGAGAACGGTTCCAGAAAGCAGGTAAGACAAAAACAGAATCCAAAAAATAAAATAAACAAGAAAATAACAGGGTGAGAATGAGGTAAAATCTAAAAATGTGGTATTTTCTGGGATTTTCAGGCAAGTGGGTGCTGGTCAATCAGTGCTTTTTAAAACACTGTCAGTTGGGTTTCCGAAAGGGGGCGTGTGGGAGGAATTGGTCAGTTGGTCAGTCAGTCGACAGCAGCCTCTGGTGGATTTATGCAAGAACAGCAGACACGAATGGCAATCGTGAGAGAAATTTGAGATCTGAAAAAGCATACACAGCAGCCTGTAGTGGATTTACACAAGAACAGCAGGCGCCAATGGCACTCGCAAGAGAAATTTGAGATCTGAAAAAGCGTACATAGCAGCCTCTGGTGGATTCGCAAAAACTGCAAAAATAAACGTAGCTCCTGGGACGTATTTGGCACTCTCCAGAAATGTATATAAACAGGTAAAACCTGAAAACGTGGTAAAAATGGGGGCTTTTCTGTCGGTTAGGTTAAGGCAAGTGGGTGCTGGTCAATCGGTGCTTTTTAAAACACTGTTGGTTGGGTTTAGGGAAGGGGGTGGGTGGGAGGAATCGGTCGGTTGGTCAGTCAGTCGACAGCAGCCTCTGATGGACTTATGCGAGAACAGCAGGCACGAATGGCTCTCGCGAGAGAAATTTGAGATCTGAAAAAGCATACACAGCAGCCTTTAGTAGATTTACGCAAGAACAGCAGGCGCCAATGGCACTCGCAAGAGAAATTTGAGATCTGAAAAAGCAAACACATCGGCCTCTGGTGGATTTACGCGAGAACAGCAAGCGCCAATGGCACTCGCGAGAGAAATTTGAGACCTGAAAAAGCAAACACATCGGCCTCTGGTGGATTTACGCGAGAACAGCAAGCGCTAATGGCACTCGCAAGAGAAATTTGAGATCTGAAAAAGCGTACATAGCAGCCTCTGGTGGATTCGCAAAAACTGCAAAAATAAACGTAGCTCCTGGGACGTATTCTCCAGAAATGTATATAAAAAGGTAAAATCTGAAAACGTGGTAAAACGGGGGCTTTTCTGTCAGTTAGGTTAAGGCAAGTGGGTGCTGGTCAATCGGTGCTTTTTAAAACACTGTTGGTTGGGTTTAGGGAAGGGGGTGGGTGGGATTAGTTGGTCGGTTGGTCAGTCAGTCGACAGCAGCCTCTGATGGATTTACGTGAGAACAGCAGGCACGAATGGCTCTCGCGAGAGAAATTTGAGATCTGAAAAAGCATACACAGCAGCCTCTGGTGGATTTACGCAAGAACAGCAGGCGCCAATGGCACTCGCGAGAGAAATTTGAGATCTGAAAAAGCATACACAGCAGCCTTTAGTAGATTTACGCAAGAACAGCAGGCGCCAATGGCACTCGCGAGAGAAAATTGAGATCTGAAAAAGCAAACACATCGGCCTCTGGTGGATTTACGCGAGAACAGCAGGCGCCAATGGCACTCGCGAGAGAAATTTGAGATCTGAAAAAGTGTACACAGCAGCCTCTGGTGGATTTGCAAAAACTGCAAAAAAAAAAAGTAACTCCTGGGATGTATTTGGCACTCTCCAGAAATGTATATAGGGTTATGTAATTAGAATGAGCCTGGGTTGAGCATGTTTCAACACATCTTTTTTGTGTTCAACAGAAGAAAGGAACTCAAATAGGTTTTGAACAAGTGAAGGGTGCTGCTGGACATAAATTTTTAAGCAATCACACCAAGAGAAACACCCAATTCAGCAAGAGCTTTAATTGGCTAAATATGTGCCAATATACTACAAGCAGAGAGTCCTTTATTCTCCATAAAGGCAATCAGGAAGACATCTATTTTAAACTCTAATCATTTCCATTCAGTTACTAAAGGACGGCAGCATGCGGTGATGTTTCTGAGTTTGCAGATAATTAGTTGGTACATCAGTCCTCTCGATTTGAGGGCTTCAAAGATTATAATTAGTGCTTAATGTCAGTGCAGCCTGAACGAAGAGAAAAAAAAAATGCTGTGACTGCAGAATTACTCTGTGAATGACAGATCTTTGCACAACTAAACTACTAGACCAATTAAAGAGATAGTTTACCCAAAAATTAACATTCACTCATCATTTACTCACACTCAAGTGGTTCTAAACGTTTATGAATTTCTTTCTTCTGTTGAACACAAATGAAGAAATTCTAAAGAGTGACAGAAAAAAGGAGCCATTGGCATCCATAGTAAGAACAAAAATACTATGGAAGTCAAACAGGTTTGTGACAAGTGAAGGGTGAGTAAATGATGACAGTATTTATAGCGCTTCACTTTTTCTACATTTTTATTTATCGCCTCAAAATTCTACACACAATATCCCATGATGACAATGTGAAAAAAGATTTTTAGAAATTGTTGCAAATTTATTAAAAATAAAAAACCTGAAAAATCACAAACAATGCCTTCACTTAAGGCTGGTTTATACTTCTGCGTCAAGTGATCGACGTAACCCACGGCACCTGCCTTGTGCATAGTCATGCATTTATTCTTCTGCGTGCTGTTTGTTTTCCTCAGCAATAACCTTTCTGAAACACTGGCTGGCAGCAAGTTTTTATGTTCCACTGTGTCGAGTTTCTTCGCTGGTGTTTTGTTTTTTTTCTGAATGCTTCCTTATGGCCCGTATCCACTGAGTGGTACGGTACGGCACAAAGAACCGGCATTTTTAAATACACAGTCGAGACATTACACAGTTATAATATATACATATAATAACAAGCCATGGTCCCCCGAGCTCAAAAAAAAACATTGTCGTCGTCTTGATGAACTGTCACAAAGCCAAGAAAAGCAGAATCGACCCTGTGCCCTGTAGTCGTTTACAAGGCCGTCTAAAGCGCAAGTGGTTTTGCTTTCTTGCGTTCGCTCGCCACGTGTCTTTATTTGAAATAACGAACTTCTTGAGCTCATGATAATTACATGCACGTGATTATTGATGTGCTTCTATCCTTTCAGAGAGAACAAATGCGTATTGGAGACTGTAAGGGTCTGTATGTGTTCATATATGCTGCATTTATTTTATATAATCGCAGACGCTTCAGTAGGCTATTTTGATCATTGATCTTCAGTTATAATCAAATCATGTTTATAGAAAAGTTAGTATTGAACTTTTATACACAAGTATTTATGTGTATAAAGTTTCTATAAAAAAATCAATTTTGTGAGAAGTGCTTCTCATATGATTTGTGAACGACTCGTACAGCTTTACTTTGACATTTCCTCGAGTGAGAATGGCGTCGACTGAAACTTTCTGTCGTTCACCACGGCCACCAAAAGAGTACCATTGGTACCCTTTTCGCAGTGGAAACGCAAGCCTGATAAAAGTGACCCGTACCAACCCGTACATACTGTACCACACAGTGGAAATGGGCCATTAATGTACAAGTAGCTAAAACTTGCTCATTCAGAGGCGGGAGCCGGCAGACGTGAAACTTTAAATCATAAGGTAAACACAAAACATATGTTTTGGAGCTCCTTCACAGGACTCGACACATTTTTTGAGAGGTGCGCGTCAGCATCTGCGTTGGTGTCAGCCATGGCGAGGGGTCTGTGACCGCACGAAGGCTGCGCTGGAGCATGCGCGTGTACTTGACGCAGAAGTCAAAAAAAGTTTAGAGGAAGGTGTCCAAATGAGACTTCCAGAAAAGTGATGATTCAGGAATAACGTTAAAGCTATTTTACTATTTTTTTGTGTCTTGATTGTGTTTGTGTTCAAATTTAAAAAAAATAATAAATTTAAAAATGTAAATAAAATAAAACTAAATATAAAACAGAAATAAAACAAAATAAAAAATAAATTTAAAAATGTAAATTAAATAAAACTAAATATAAAACAGAAATAAAACAAAATAAAAAATAAATTTAAAAATGTAAATTAAATAAAACTAAATATAAAACAGAAATAAAACAAAATAAAAAATAAATTTAAAAATGTAAATAAAACTAAATATTAAACAGAAATAAAAAATAAAATAAAATAAAAAATACATTTTAAAAAATAATTTAAAAAACTAAATGGAAATAACGGAAACAAAACAAAAAACTAAACTAAAATAAAAAAATAAAATAAAATACAACAAAAATAAAATAAAATATACAATATGCTGTTGTATAATCAATATATAAACACGGACATAAATTGGTCCTACACTGTCAATAATAATACTTATTGCAATAATTTCTATGACAATATATCGCACAACAAAAATGACTAATTGTGACATGCTAACGGTCTAATCTGATCCAATGATCTATGCTAAGTTAAGCTAAAAGTGCTTTCGCTGGACCAGGAGATCGTCTGAATGGATTCAAAAAGGATCTTGTAAAAAAGCGGAACGTTCCTTTAAATAACTCTGGCATCCGACTGCTCCGTTACCTCTCTGCCAAACATACTGAAGACACATGAACACATGAGTCAGTGGATCCATCTGTTAAACCTGCGAGTATGACACAACCGACTGATTTCATGATGTCCTCCTGCAGAGCAGCAGCAGGTCTGAGACCACACTAACAGATCTGTGACCATACAGCAGGCGTCTGATCACAGGTTTTAAACATAGGAATGTGGAAATGATTGTTCACTAGTGATGATATAATATACCGGTAATATAGCTTAATAATGTTTATTATTTTACTAAACCGATCTAATCGGTTAAAGGATGGGAAGCCGTAAATGAATATGCTTGTTGACACTTGCACTGCTCTGTAGACATCTTTATACAACATAACCTGATAATGATTTAGATGCTTTCAACATCTCTTAATCCAAATCATCAAGAGTCTGTCCCTCTGCTCACCATTCTGTCCTCCAGTCTCCAATCCTGACTAAATAAATCAATCCTAATAAAAGCACACACACCTTTTAGTCTAATACAGTCTCCTCAGACAGACACAAACAACACCACATCTGTCCAGCCGGGAACATACAGAAGCAGAGGTGTTTATGGCTGGCATTCATTAACACAATGCTCTGACACTTCATATCCCGCTTATAAACTCTGAAGTCACCTTGATCAAGAGCACATTAAGATTCCTGTCAGCTCAGGGTTTCAATCTGCTCTGGGCTACACAAGCTCTTCTCAACCATATCTGCTTTAATTCACGCTAAAGGATTAGCTCACTTCCAGAATCAGAATATCTGGATCATTTACTCGCTCCCCTTGTCATCCAAGATGTTCGTTTCTTACTTCAGTCAAAAACAAAATGCAGGTTTTTGAGGAAAAACACGCAAGATTTCTCTCAATATACGTCTGTGATGCTTAAACATTGAAAAAAATGCTGTTTTATCCAAAAATGAGTAAGTGTAAAAATAGTAAATAATCAGGACATATTTAATCAGAAAATGAATTGTGAAATGAATCCTTGAATGAAATGAATCTTTTAGAAGTGACTCATGTATTTCAATTACTCAATTTTATTTCTTTAGTACATTTAAATACAACACGACAAATGCTTTACCGATGCAAATTTACTGTGGTAAAACTACACATGCAGAACTACACCATACATGTATGCTATAAAATACAACAAACAACACAAGTCAAAACACAAATCTGTACAACTAAGATTTAAAACACTCAAGGAAATATTTTAATATAATTGTCATATAAATAAATAAACAAATAAATTAATAAATTAATTTATTTATTAGATGGAAATAGCATTCATTCATTCATTTTCCTTCGGCTTAGTCCCTTTATTCATCAAGCTGGATTTATACTTCCGCCTGGCGCCGCATCACGCACCTCCGCTGACATTAAATTTAATTAAAAAAACTAAAATTAAATAAAAAATAAAAATAAAATTTTATTAAATAAAACAAAAAAGTACTAAAAATAAAACAAAATGAAATCAAAACAAAAACTTGTTAAATTAAATTAAAAAAAAAGTTAAATAAAACAAAAAATAAAATAAATTAAAAATAAACAAAATAAGACCAAAATAGAATAAAACAAAATGAAACAAAATTAAATAAAATAAAAAATAAAATAAAATAAATGTAAAAAATAAAATACAATAAAATAAAATAAAACAAAATAAAAACAAAAATAAAATAACACAAAATAAAATATAATAAAACAAAATACAAAAACAAAATAAAACAAAACAAAAATAAAACAAAAAATAATAAAAAATAAATAAAACAAAAATAAAACAAATAAAATAATAATAAAATAATAATAATAATAATAAAAAAATAATAAAATAAAATAAAATCACATTTAGGTGAGTGTCATATTTAGGGTGTGATGGCACAAACACCAGCATTAGAGCTCATTTACTTTTGCTCTGATTCAGGAAGTATTTTTCACATAACTAATTTTTTCAATGGGATTTTTAAAGAGCATTGGTTAATGCATAACAGGTTATGAACCAAACCAACCCTCTATCTATGAGTAGATTAACTGCAAACATTAAATGGAAGAAGTGTGCAGAGATGGGTTCAACAAAACCATTTACAATCAATTAAAAACCTTTTAATTTTACAACAGGTCTTTAAAGGGTTATGAGTTATACTTCAAAACCAGTTACTCTGTGAAGAACATTAATAAAAGACCATGCATGTTAATAACCCACAACACAATTATTATTCTTTTTTTTTTTAAGAAAAGCACCACCAACATTTTCAGGAAACGTAAGAATCAGCTTTTCAGACCCCAAAGAGAGACTGTGAGAAAGAGGCTTGACAAGAGACACCAGCAAAAAAGAAGCATACTGTAGATTCTGTTTCATTTGTTAGGTTCAGTCGGGCGAGTAAATAATATTTGAGAAAACAGATCAGATTTTATTAGAGGAAAGCCTAGCAGGACGAGCTGCAGCACTGAGGCGTGAGATTCATCTGATCCATATTAATGAATACAAATCTATTCTTTCCTGAATAAACTGATAGATGGAGGGGCTCCCTTAGTGAAAAGAAATGACAGTATACACATACAATAATATTATATAAGAGACGGTCAGGTGATGCTTGCAAGACATCAGTCGTGAGGTATTTTCTGGAAGAAAAAAAATGATAAAATAAAAATGACTGCAATACTCAAGTCAAGTTGAGCTTTATTACCATCCCACTACATGTGTTGACAAAGCGCAACGATTTAATAAATATAAACAACACTAAGACTGTAAAAATTTTAAACCTATACATGACTAACATACAGTACCAGAGCGGTAATCTACTCTGCATATACTATACTTAAACTATACACGTAGCCTAAGACAGACTGTACAAGTACTTTACATAAGACAGAACAATATTGTGCAAGATATTGTGCAAAAGAGGGATTTGAGGTTGAAGGAAACAAGTAGTGGGATATGATTTGTGGTACACTGCCAAGTAAACACTGTTTTCCCTATTGAGTCCTTGTAAGATGGAGTTTAAGTAAAGTGTTTGGTGCACAGACTGAAGAGTGTTTCTATGGGTGGTTTGTCAAGCCCACTCACCTGTGTGAGGCACACTCAGAAATGTTTTTCGAGAAATGAATGAATCAAAGCGTCTGGTGCAAATGTGCAAAACTGGTGCGAGTGTCGGTTAAAGTTAAAACGATTAAAAGTGAAACAATTTGGATAAAAATAAAACACACTAACTAACGAATAAATAAAAGTAAATTAACAAAATTCATAGTGGCATTCGCTATTGAGTGTTTCCATGATGTGTCATCATTCTGCCATATTGGAATGCAGAAAGTAAACATTTCCACTGAAACTTGCATATTTGACCTTGCTGTGAGGCAACAGTGCTAACCACTGAGCCACCATGCCACCTAGATATAGGCCCCGTTTACACAGCCAGTTAAATGTGACCCAATTCCGATTTTTTGCTTATATGTGACACAGATCTGATCTGTTCTATGATTGTGTAAACATGAAAAAAAAGAAGCATGCATTCGGATATTCAGAGATCGGTTTCAGGCCTCCATGTGTGGAAATAAATCAGATATAAATCAGATATGTGACAATGCGACTATCATGTAAACAGGCAGATCTGATTTATTGAGGCATTCCGTTTTGTACGTCATTAAAATTGCGACAATGTGGTACTTCTCCGCGGTTTAATGACGTAGAAGGAAGAGTGTGTGTGAAGACGCCGACGTGGTAAACAACAACAACAACAGAGGAAACATGGAAAAAGTGATCAGTCGCCACAATTTGCTCCCACCAGACCTGAGATCTCTCTCATACCTCTGAATGGTGGAGGACACCATTTATAAACTATAGGCGCAAGCTGCGAAGACCGGCCTTTCCTTCCTCCTCACCTCAAAATCATTTAAAGTTGGCCGAACTTTGCATATTTTGCAGAGCTTAAAGCAGGACAAGTTGTTCCATCGTGGCTAGTGTGGAGCAGATGCTAGATCCCACCTTTACGCATGCGCGACATCGTAAATTGTATGGCAAGTGTAAACACATGAATCAGATATAAGTCACAATTAAAAGAACATGTAAACAGACAGCCAAAAAAATCAGATATAGGCAACAAATAGGAAATTTGGCATCAAGACCTGACAGTGTAAACAGGGTCTTATAGACTGCCAAAAAAAACTGTCTGAGGTACAAGGTCAAACTGAAGCAAGATTTGCAGGGCAAAAATCTTATTTGTGTTGAAATTTTAGGTTAATATCGTAATACTGCTCATACATATCTTTTACCAACTATTATTAAATTCGGTTTGTCAAAAACATTGCACCCTTTCCAACTTAAAGTATTTCTCAGCTTCATTTTGTTTTTTCCCTGTGGTTTATTAGACAATAAAAAAATAGGCAGAACAACATGCAATGCTGTTGTTTACTGCCAACCTGATTTCACCAAGTAGAACATGTTCCTGGATTAATATCTATGTTGATCCTGGAACAACATTACAATCAGCCAATCAGAATTAAGGGATATGTTTACAGTTTATGTTAAGTTTAGGCTTACGGTTAGGTTTATGCACTTCTACATGATTGTTAACAAACTATTATTCCCCTCTGATTTTAGGAATAATTTACAGTTATGGTTGAGTTTAGGCAGTGGTGTAAAGTAACATTACAAATGCTCAAATTAATGTAATGGAGTAGTTTTTCTCAGAAATTGTAATTTACAAAGTAGTTTTAAAACTTTTATTTTCCCCTTGAGTACATTTTTTGTGCTGTATCTATACTTTTACTCCACAACTTTCCTTCAACCTTCAGTCACTACTTTATTTTTTCTTGTCTATGGGAATTTTTTTTTTAATTATAAAAAATCCTGTGATTCCTGTCTAATCAAATCACATATTTAAGGTAAATCGCATCATACTGAACTCCCTCAAGACATGGGGGTTTTATAATTGCAGCAAACTGTTTGGAAGCATTAAAAGTGTCCAAAAGAAGATCCAAAATCTTTACACACATTGACCCAGAGACTGTTTAGATGCATGTCACTGATGAAAAGATGACGGATGTTTACTGTATGATGACCAAAATGGCCTTAAACACCCAGCAGGCATAAGATGTCAATATGACGTCAAATTGACATTGTACACCAAAGTTGCTGGGACGTTGCATTTTGTTTGGAAATTAGGCCAAGGTCAATGTACAACGTCCAACCTAAAATCAACGTCTAATGATGTTGTGTGGACGTTACCACTATGACATTTATCAGACGTTGGATTTTGGTTGCCATACCTGACGATTAAATGTCAGTATTTGACGTCAATATGACGTTGGTTTAAGGTGTTGGCTCGACGTTGGATTTTGGTCACTTTCCAACACAACCTAAAATCAAACAATTATCAGTATCATTTGACCTTGTTATTGGACATCAAAATAATGTTGTCCTTAGACGCTGGCTATAGGCATTGAATTTTGTTAATCTGAAATCACAACCTACATCTAACCTAATATTAACATCTTATGATGTTGTGTGCCTGCTGGACAATAACTAAATGCACTACAGAATGTTGCGTTTACACACATCCACAAGTTACATGTAAATGCATCAGCTTTTTACAGCGTAATACTTTTGAAAGGTCTACTTTTACTCATACTTTAAGTAATATTTACAACAGTTACTTTTACTCCACTTTCACTACATTTTTAGGCAAGTAACGGTATTTTAACTCAAGTATGATTTTTCAGGACTCTTTCAACCACTGGGATTAGGATAAGGAATATATATGGATTATATTTTCCAACAAAAATGATGTTGTTTACATCCGAGCAGGGCTTTCACGATATTGGATTTTTTCCACAACTGTCATTGTGGCTAAAAGAATTCAAGATATTGATATACTGTGAAATGTATAAAAAAACAACAATAATAAAAATCTGTCTTTTTTTTAACTTGAAAAAATGGTACAAGTGCTGAAGTATTTAGAGATCCCAATCATTTTGAATATTGTGGGTATCGTCAATACTGGCATATCGTCACACCTTGGTAATTAACATGGCATCGGTATTTTATCTTGACTTACGTGATCCCTTAATAAAGAACACCCATAAATATTAAGCTCAACAAATTTATTTAGAGTAAAAAAATTTCATTCAACGCCATTCGTTATGCGTATGCATATTAAAAGTGGTATGTGGATACAAATGGAAAAGCATCATCAAAGTCCTCCAAAGTTTTATGAAGAAAGTGTTTTTTGTTGAAACTTTAACTAGTTGTATGTGGCTCACAGCCAATATCTAGCAGTCATTTCACGCGCAGAGACACAGATTCAGCTGAGATAATTGTTTTTGGTCCACTAAGGTCATCTGCAAAGAGCAAAGGTGCCAAACGCCGTCCAACTCACAGTCATTATTGACCTGCTGTATGTGACTTTTAGCTGCGACTATTATTAAAGAGCGAAAGAAAGAGAGAGGGCGAGCATGCATTATTCATACCGCTGCAGTCACCTCGACAGTAGTCATTTTACAAGAGAGAATCCATCAATATTGTTGCTTTTTATCACATCTCCTGTAGGAGCATTATTGATGTCTTGAATATCAGCAGAAGAGATGCTGTACTGGAATTGCAGTGTTATGCTTCTCAAAGCCCTGAGTTTTATTAAACTGCATGATAGGTTCATCCTGAACTACTGTTGTTGGAAATATATGCAACTCCTGAGTTGGAAACATCCACATGCTTTTAATCAGACGTATAATTCGTAAATAAATAAGTCTTATGCAACTGAAAAACCAAATATCCCCGTCTCAAATCTCTTTCAAATTCAGTCTTAAGTTGCAAGACTCTCTGATATATAGTGTGTGCTGAAACAATATTCCTCTAATCTGCTGAAGATGTGAAGGGAAGGAATGTTTGGAGACGTGTGAACAAAAGAGCCACCTACAAACCAGCCGAAGATTAAAGCAGTTCCTCCAACGGCTCTTATAAAAGGATCAAGGGATTCTCAGCTCCACAACATGGCTAAAAGATCTTGACACTAAGACACTGTAGAATGATTTATATATATATATATATATATATATATATATATATATATATATATATATATATATATAAATAAAGGTTAAGAAATGTAAAATAAATAAATCAATAAAATTATAATAATAAACAAACAAACAAACAAACAAACAAACAAACAAATAAATGGTATAATAACCTGTATATAGTAATAAAAAAAACAAAAAATGCTTAGATTTTAAAATGCTTTAACATCTAAAGTGCATCAAATGTTGATGGAAAATAAGCGTCATAAATTAGAATGCTTTTTAAAATGTTTCATAGTAGTGGGGTTTAAGCATTTATAGGGGAATATCTGAAAAATAACTACATTTTGAAACTAGAAACCAAGTCCCCCCCACCCTTCTTCATTTAAAATTGCATTATACATACCTTCCTGGGGTGTGTTTCCCAAACAACGACGTAACTCACGACTGAATTACAAAGTATGATGCATCGCTTGCGAAAAGAACAATGTAGTGACGAGTGTTTATCAAAACCATAGTTGCTTTGTCGCAGATCCATCGTTTGAACCACATTAGTTATAATGTAAAACGTCCATAATGACACTCTAAACGGGGCAGAGTAACAACTTCTTTTGAAAACCCAATTTTTTTGAGAAAATTATATTGTTTTAAAGCACACGTTAAAATAAATCCAATATTAGTTTTAGTAAAAACACGCACTCGTTTTCGATAATAATTGATATATATATATATATATATATATATATATATATATATATATATATATATATATATATATATATATATATATATATATATATATATATATATATATATATATATATTAATATTATTATTAAGTAGGATGTTGTTGTTTTTTTTTTTTTTAAAGTATACTTTTACAAACCACCGCAGAAATGTTCTAGCCTGTATACCCATGTCATATACAGTACAGATACATTTCTTAATTAATGGCCAACTATAAATTAAAACCATTAATGTATGCTATATATTTTTGTTTTCACAAGCTTTGGAGACATAACGTTAATTCTGCTTTTAAATCATAGGTCACCTATAGCTTGTTATAACTAAACGTTTATCTTGCAGTCCTCCTTTTAAAAGTCCTACAGTAGAAGGTTCAGTTCAATAGATAGCAACCGAATAATGCCGTTCACTATTAATACACTCAATGCTTAAAGATTTATTAAATGTGAAGTTTCAGTCTCCTGACCTTAATTCATCAGATATATACATGCAGAGAAAATCACAAAGTCACATCATTTTAAAGAAAACAATAACCAATGACTATTACTGATGCAGACCAATCACCACGCATAATATAACAAGTAGTGCTGTCAAACGATTAATCATGATAAATTACATCCGAAATAAAAATTTGTATTTACATCCTCACTGGTGTATAAATATTGTTTATACCAAAATATTGCTGTCGCCTCACAGCAAGAAGTTGCATAGGTTTCCTCCTGGTGCTCCGGTTTCCCCCATAATCCAAAGACATGAGCTATCGATTAAATGAATAAACTAAATTGGCCATAGTGTATGAGTGTGTGTGTGCATGTGAAAGTGTATGAGTGTTTCCCAGTACTGGGTTGCAGCTGGAAGGGCATCCACTGCGTAAAACATATGTCGGAATAGTTGGCGGTTCATTCCGCTGTAGCAACCCCTAATAATCAGGGACTAAGCCAAAAGAAAAAGAATGAATGAATAAACATTTTCTCAAATACATACATGCATGTGTGATATACATTTATTGTGTAAATGCAAGCTTTAATTTTGAATGCGATTAATCGCGATTGATCTTTTGACAGCATAATAACAAGCAATCATGACTCCAGCACAAAACACCCTATCCATCATAAATAAATAGAATTAGCATAAACAAATAACCATAAATGTCCTCATCAAGTCATTTATGACATTACCAAACAGAACCAAATGTTGACATGTCTAAAAAATAAATCAGGTGGCAATCTAGCTTGTTTTCTTCTAAGACATCAATTTATTGGAGGGGGAATTAAAAGTCGTCAAAATGAGGAATTATGTTTTGTTTATGATATTATATACTGGAATCTGTTTCAGGTGTATTTGAGGAAGTAATTTAGCTAATTTTAAAGGAGGAGTATTTAAGTTTGACACCCAGTGGTTGAACTAGGTATTGCATTCCTGGATCAAAACAAACACAAGTGCAGGTTGCCAGATTGAGAACCAAAAAATGAGTCTGACGATCGAGTCTAAAGGCTGATTTAAACCATGTTTTAAATAAAAGCATCAGCATACGATAGAAGGAATATTGTCCATATTAAAAGAAGTCTTTGTCCAAACTAACACCTCGAATTGATATATTAGAAACGGCTTCTATTTGTTGCAGCTGAACAACAGAACAATGATCAGCTCAGGTACACCTCATGTGCTTTATTCAAAGTTAATTGCTAACAATGCGAGTTTAAATTCCTTTTTACATGACATTTATTGCCATACTACTCAAAGCAGCAGCAGATTGTTCACCTCAGATCGTTTCTAGGCACGGTTGCTTCAAGCAAGGAAACGGGGGCGCGCATGTGTTTTAAACAGTCGTGCGCATCACATTAGATGTTTGCGCAAGTGATTATCCTCTCATTCGGCATTCACCTTTCTTTTACTCATGCGTTATTTATGTCAGTCATGCTGCTTCTAGATTCTAAGATCGCATTTGCACCCATATTGGGCTATCCTTATTGTCAAACCCTGCTTTTAAGAAAGCTACAATTTAAAAATTACTTTCAATCAGCCAAGGGAGTAGTGGTGGTGTCTGGCTAACCCGCCACAGCTAAAATCTACCCGCATTTGGCGGGTGTTAATGTAAAGCCCTGGTTACAACGTAACCTGCTCACCTAATGTTTACCCTCGTAATATTTATATTATTCGTGAATTTATAACCTCATGTGGTGCTCTGAATCTGCGTCTCATTTCGGAGTCTGCTTCTGTCCACCAGAGGTCGCATTTCAGTCACGAGCGCATGCTTTGAAAGCCTTTCTGAATGAACGAATAAATGAAATCTGCTGTTTTACACCAAGGCAACCCGGGATGCTGAAATATAATGGCGAAACTGGCATTGGGCGGGTTAAAAGAACCAAAACAAAGACAGCATTCCGGCACGTAATGCACATTTTCAAAGCAAAATATCTGACTTCAGCATTGCTTTTCAGATAAAGAAGAATGTTCACTTAGCATGTTTCTTAAATATCTGCAAACACATCATGGCATTTTTATGCTTTAGAAGAGTCAATCCAGCACCTTTAACATAGTCAACAGACACCAGGTCTAATGCAACACAAACTCTGAGAGAAATGCATATATGAAGATCCAAACACCTAAAATAATTCAAAATCCCAACACAGAGACCACACAAGTCATTAAAAGCGGAAACAGAAGGCTTTCGCATACAAAATTGGCAGGAAAAAATGAAAAGAACATCTGTCAGCTTGAGTAATTTAGAGCGAAGCATGTGTTTCGCCTGCAACTTGGAGAGCTCAGTCATGCTTCAGTCATGTCAAGCTCTGTTCTTCTGTCAGAAAAACACCACAGCGGCTGTTTGATCACCATGACAACTTCATGAAAGCCCAAGACAGCCGTCACAGGAAGTGAAGCGGTATTGACACTTTTCTCATTAGAAAACGCATCCAGCACTGCTGATGATATGAATGAGAATCAGAGGAAAGCTTTTTGATAGATGGATAGATTCATTAATGAGCACTCTTTTTCTCTCTAAATAGAAATGGCAGATGCTTTAACGGCAAGTGAAAGGACAGGCCATTCTTCGGTCAGATTAAGAAGCACGGATAACTGACTGCTCAAAACACTGATCCATACAGGTTATTTACCTGTCCAGACTACAAAATGGTGCACAAATCCATCAATGAATCAAACGGAGGTCTTTTAAACAAGAATCATGTAATAAAAACAGCCTCCAAAAAGCATGAAAATATTGGCAACGTTACCTTTTCCACATGGTTTGGACTTCGGAGAGATATCTGCTGGTGTTTGTTTGCTGTCCTAAACACTTGATCTGTCACATGACCAACACAACCTGAAAGTGATGAGAGGTGTATCTCTTTTAGTTGACTGTATTATTATTATTGTCTTTAAAAATTAAAGTCATTGAACCAAATGATGTTCGACCTGAAATATGTTTAGGAAATATAAATGGTCATGAATTCAAAACTCAAATGGATCCCAGACATAAATCAAATTAGAGCTGCACAACATTGGAAAAATCTGACATTCATTCATTTTCCTTTAGGTTAGTCCCTTATTTATCAGGGGTTGCCACAGAGGAATGAACCACCAACTATTCCGGCGTATGTTTTATGCAGCCACATACCCAGTACTGGAAAACACCCATACATTTTCTGTGCTGCTCAAAATCTCTATCGTGAGATATTAATCTCATGGTAGCTCATCATAACCGTTTGATTTAGTGTCTAGTTTGTATAAATTGGTTGATCTCATTCATACATTTTAGTATGATTTGCTGTCATCTCCAATGAGAAGTGGAGTTTTTTTTTTTTATCGTACAATTCGTTCGACTGAATACAATTTCACCACATGGCTTAAATCGCGCTGTTTGTACATCATCATATTGAGATTAAAATATATGTTACTGTAATTACTCTGAATGATCAACTCGCAAGCACTAAATATGTTTTTTTTAACTCCTTGATCTATTTGCTGATATTTTCCCACACATAAATGCTCATTTACTCTTCACAGAATTTTAAAAGATATAGATTCTATAATAATGAAGTTTAGAAAAGGATGGAAAGTATTTATTGTCGGAGAACTTGACGTTTGCAATGTAATTTAATCACTATATTTCTTACATAAATGGTATGAATAGCTGATATTCCTGGGAATTCTGGAAACAAACCATCACACACGCTTGTGTTCTCCATCTGCCGTCACTTCAATCAGCCAGAATAATAATAATAATAATAATAATAATTTCCACCTTGAATTAAAGCCATTAAAATGCAGCAACGTGAAGTGAAGCTGCGCCGCAGTTATTCTGAGTGCATCTGTCTTCATCAGACAGACTGACAGGCCGCATAAATCAGCACCACCGCTGGGAACGAGCAGCCCGAGAGATCCGACTCTAATCAATTCCTATTAGTTTAGCATTTCTCATGCAGCCAGGGGCCTCACGGGACACATAAACGGCAGATCAAATTTGAGCAATATGTTTGATGAAATGATGAGACGGTACAGTATGTGTGGTCTGTGTGAAGGGGCTGCTGGCCATTCATCACCAATATCAATTTTACTGTTTAAATGTCTCTTCCACGCAGAGATTCTGTTTTATCAAACCATCCTTTAACATTAGCGTCACATTATCAACGACAGAGATGAGAAACATTACTTCCTTTACGGGTTTAGCAAATTAGACATTTATTTTTTAACACTGTGCATTACTAAAGACTGACGCGCTGCTGCCCCCCTCTGGACAACAGGAGCACATGCAGCAACAAATGACAACAGGTTAGATGTTTTGTCGGCTTTATGCTAAAAATACATCTTTTTCCGTCACCACATGACGCTTATGTGAGCTAACACTTCTGCTAAACTGTAAACAATCAGTGAAACTGGGTATAGTGAATTTAATCCATCGAAGATTAAAAGAAAACTTAATAAAATCAACAAATTACATTAAGCAGAGCATGAATGACATTACAATATCTGGAAACATTAATGTCACGTTTAAATACAACCGTATTTTCATTACGGACATAATAAAGTGGCTAAAAAACCTTACCTCTCGTTCAGCGTTCACCGTATTACTTGAACTGACTTCGGTTAGTTTGTCAAACCGGAAGTGCGACGCAGGTTATCATTCTACGCAGGTGTGCGGGAAAGCCGGTGAAAGATATAACACTTAAAATTATTGAGGATAATTTTTGGCTATATATTTTTTAATGGCTTAACGGATTATGTTAATGACATAATTAAATAAAGCTATCAATTGTTATGAATGTGCTTGCTTACCAATCCATCTTATTTCAAATAGTTGATTTATTTCCTATTAAAGCGCTAAAGCTAGTCAGGTTGTAAGGGCTTAAAAATAGCATAGTTCACCCAAAAATTTTATTTGGTGTTATTATTACACACTAGAAGGTAACCTAAGTTACATTTGTCCTCAGTAGAATAAAGAAGATTCATAAAATGCTAGTCACTCTGGCATTTCCTAACGACAAGTTCATGCCATGTAAATTTGTCTGTAAAAGAAACTGAACATTATATATTTTAATCTACACACTTATATTGTCTAAACAATCACATAAATAATGTGTCTTTTTTTATTACAAAGACAAGTGATGCAAAGCGGCTACAAAGCGTAAAGGTAGCCATTTTGAATCTCTATGACTTCTTCAGGTACATGAATGAATTTCATTAGACAGAAATATGTTCAGTATTGCAGCATTCATCATCATTTTGATTGGAAATGAGCTAGTTATCCAAGGGAAGAAAGACTCAAAGTGGCACAATTTCAATGAATTTACTTCATCAATGTCTAATCTGCACAATGGGAAATAGACCATTAAAAATTAATTGTTGATTATGCTTTTAAAGACAGTACACCCAAGATACATATAAAAATGTACTAATGGCTTAACGGATTATGTTATCAGCTCCATTAATTAAAGCTATTAAGCGTTATGAAGAGCTTGCCTATCAATCCATCTCATTTCAAATTGTTGATTTATTTCATATTAAAGCACTAAAGCTAGTCAGGTTGTAAGAGCTTAAAAATAGCCTAGTTCACCCAAAATTGTGATTTTGGTGTTAATACACACTAAGAGGTAACCTAATTTTCTTCAGTAGAATAAAGAAGATTCATAAAATGCTAGTTACTCCAGCACTTGCTAACGACAAGTTGATGCCATGTAAATTTGTCTGTACAAAAAAATTTAACATTATAAGCTACATTTGGTTTTTAATCCACATACTTATATTGTCTAAATAATCACGTAAATAATGTATCTTTTTTTTTCTTTTTGCATACTATGACAGGTGTATATATGACGCAAAGGCTAGGCCACAAAGAGTAAAGTGTTGGTAGCCATTTTATGAATCCCAAGACTTCTTCAGGAACATAAATGCATTTCATTAGACAGAAATATGTTCAGTGATTCAGTATTCATCATCATTTTGACTGGAAATATGCTAGTTATCATCACTAGTTACAATTTAAACAAATTTACCTCATTAATGTCTATCACAGGCTAATATTCCAATCCAATATTCCAAACAGCCCATAAAAAATGTATAATTGTTGATTATGCTTTTAAAGAGATAGTTCACCCAACATACATGTAAAAATGTACTAATCGCTTAACATATTATCTTAATGGCTTAATTAATTAAAGCTACTAAGCATTAGGAAGTGCTTGCCTACCACTTCATCTTATTTCAAATTGTTGATTTATTTGCTATTAAAACCTTAAAGCTCAGGTTGTAAGACCTTAAAAATAGCATAGTTTAGCCAAAATTTTGATTTGGTGCTATTATTACACACTAAGAGGTAACCTAAGTGACATATTCCTCAGTAGAATAGGCTATTAAAGAAGATTCATAAAATACTAGTCACTCTGGCACTTGTTAACGACAAGTTGATGTAAATTTAGTGTAAATTTGTCTGTACAAGAAATCTTTAGTCCACATACCTATATCGCCTAAACAATCATGGAAATAATGTATCGTTTTGTTTTTTTTTTGGGGGGGGGGGGTGCATACTAAGATGGGTGTATATGATGCAGTGGCTAGCTAGGCTACAAAGCGTAAAGTGTTGGTAGCCATTTTTTGAATCCCCAAGACTTCTTCAGGAACATGAATGCATTTCATTAGACAGAAATATGTTGTGTTTCAGTATTCACCATCATTTTGACTGGAAATAGGCTAGTTATCTAGTGGCACAATTGAAATGAATTTACCTAATCAATGTCTATCACAGGTCAATAATCCAATCTACACAATGTGAAACAGACAATTGAAAATCTCGCCTGCTAAATTGATGGCTTGTAAATTTGTCTGTACAAGAAGCTGAACATTATATTTCAAGCCTTAATCCACATACTTATATCATCTAAATAATCACGTAAATAATGTATCTTTTTCTTTTCTTTTTGCATACTAAGACAGGGTGTATATGACGCAATGGTTATAGGCTAAAAAGCGTAAAGTGTTGGTAGCCATTTTGTAAATCCCCAAGACTTCTTTAGGAACATTGATGCATTTTATTAGACAGAATGTGTTCTGGGTTTCAGTATTCATCATCATTTTGACTGGAAATAAGCTTGATGTAGTTATCCTATAGTGATTAAGGACTCAAAGTGGAGCAATTTAAATGAATTGACCTTATCAATGTCTATCACAGGCTAATATTGCAATCAGACAATGGGCTCTATACACAGCTAGAGTTTTAAAGACAACGATAAACTTCCGGTGAAAGCTTAATGTGACTATTTTCAATTTCACAAGGTTGTTTTTACAGCATCGATGTTGTAATGTAATTACATTCATTCAGGTAAGTAGACTTAAGCATTCATTTAGTTGTTTAAGCGTAAAATGAAATGAAAGACCATTGTAATCACTAGCGCCGTCAGTAGCAACAGATTAGCACAGAAATTCCATTGAAAAATGCTGTAGTAAAATAAACTGTGATATTTCTAAGTCATGGCAGAGGAAAATGGAATTTAATGCGGTAGTGCTTTTTGTCCGATCTGAGACCCACTTCATATAGTATATATAACTGGCAGTGAAGATTGATTTTTAAAGAAATCAGACCTTAAACGTGACAATTTGGTAATGGAAAGACAGTTCACCGGAAGCTCTGGGGCTGCCTGGCTGAAAATTAAAAGTCTGCATGCATACAGCCCATTGAAAATCTATATTTGATGATTATGTTTTTAAAGAGATCACCCAACATAAAAATGTACTCAATACTCACCATCAAGTGGTTCCAAAGATTTATAAAATCCTTTTTTTCCATTAAACACAAAAGAAAATATTGACGAATTTTTAAATCGATATTGACATGATCTATAGTATAAAATAATATTATAAATCAATATTTTTTAAAATATAATACAATATAATCATTCATTCTCTTTCAGCTAAGTCCCTTTATTCATCAGGGGTTGCCAAAGCGGAAACAACCTTCTTGCTGTGAGGCGACAGTGCTAACCACTGAGCCACTGTGTCGCCCCATCCACATACTTATGTCATCTAAATAGTCACATAGACGTATCGTTTTGTTTGATTTTGCATACTAAGCCTGGTGTATCAGATGCAAAGGCTAGGCTACAAAGCGTAAAGTATTGGTAGCCATTTTATGAATCCCCAAGACTTCTTCAGGAACATGAATGCATTTCATTAGACAGAAATATGTTCAGTGTTTCAGTATTCATCATCATTTGACTGGAAAAAAGCTAGTTATCATTAAAAGTGGCACAAATTAAACCAATTTACCTCATCAATGTCTATCACAGGCCCCTATTCTAATTAATGTGAAACAGACAATTGAAAATCTCATATTGTGGATTACACTTTTGAAGAGATATTTTCTTTTATAAAGACACTTCTTCCGCACAATATTATTGTATATTTACTTGCCCTCAAGTGGTTCAAAAGATTTATGAGTTTCATTTTTTTTCTAAACACAAAAGAAAATATTTTGAAGTATGTTAAGTCGATATCGACAATACGAAATCATAATATAGAAAATAGTCATTCATTTTCTTTTGGGTTTAGTCCCTTTATTAATCATGGCACCGAACCGCCAACTTAATCAGCAAATGATTTACGCAGGGGATGCCCTTCCAGCTGCAACCTATCTTTGGGAAACATCCATACACTTTTATGCACACACATACACTATGGACAATTTAGCTTACCCAATTCACGTATACTGCATGTCTTTAGACTTGTGTGGGAAACCGGAGCACCCGGAGGAAACCAAGGGAGAACATCTGAACTCCAAACAGAAATGCAAACTGGCCTAGCTGGGACTTGAACCAACTACCTTTTTGCTGAGAAGCGTCAGTGCTAACCGCTAAGCCAACGTGTCGCCCATATATAAATCAATGTCTTTAAAATTCTTTACATTTTTGGGTGCTCTACCCCTTGAAATGCATTAAGAAGATATCACATCATGTATTAATGTGGTTGCCCACTAGATGTCACCAGTGTTGAGCAGAAAATCTACTCAAATGCCATGAACAAGCCACGGGAGAATACAAAATCTTGCGGATTTACCCTTCAACGTTAACATTGCTTCTATAATCTGTCGAGGTTTATTTTTATTATGCTCCATTCATAAACACAGACTCTAAACTCCATTTGAACTACTTCAGCAGTAACTGCGTGGATTTTTCCGACGTTTATCTTTAGGTGTATAGCTAGCATCTGTCACTATATTCAATGTAGCACAACATTACATTTCTAATTTAAACCCACATGACAGCCAGATCTCAACTTTAACACAATATTACTATAAGCATCAGAACATTTTAAAAAAATAATTAGAGCCTTTTGTTTTTGCTCGGAAGCCATATGCAGGTGATTGAGTTTCCCAAACAGTGCGTCACACCTGAAACACCGAACATCTGTGAGCAGAAATCCTGCAGAAAACGGATTTAATGCATACATTCAAGAGCTCAGGTGTCTTCAGGGCTGATGTATTAAATGTCAGTCCACTAACCAGCAGAATGATTGGGCTGTAATTCCACATTAGCGCTGATCTCTGCTGTCAGAGGTGATGTTTGTGCTGGAGTTTGAAGAGCTGCTTTCTCATCAGTATGAGTGGTCAACTAGAGCCCGGGGTCAGAAAACTCACCTGTGCTGACCACCAGCGCAACAGTACTCCTGCTGCCATGGCAACGCAAACTTTATAATAATAATTCTGGAAAAGTGGAAGCGTAGGCCAACAGTCTTCAGGCTACAATAACCCACGACGTGTAGCATGTAAAGATTACTGCGCTTCTTCACATTTACAATACCTTTTCTGTCATCCAACAAAATAGTACTGGGTAACTTATTAACGCAATAGCATTTTTGTCAAATCTTTAATTAGATATCTCACTTCCCTGCTGAAAATCCAGCTTAAACCAGCCTAGGCTGGTTGGCTGGTTTTAGCTGGTTGACCAGTCTGGTTTTAGAGGGGTTTTGGCCATATCCAGGCTGGTTTTAAGCCATTTCCAGCCTGGTCTTAGCTGGTCAAGTTGCAAAATGACCAGCAAAATCTAGCTAAAACCTGGTTTAAGCTGGACATAGTTGGTTTTGGCTGGGCTCCCAGCCTGGCTAGGCTGGTCAAGCTGGTTTTAGCTGGTCATTTTCCAGCCTTGAAATAGCCAAAACCCCTCTAAAACCAGGGTGGTCGACCAGCTAAAACCAGCCAACCAGCCTAGGAGGTTTAAACTGTTTTTTTTTTCAGTAGGGTTGTAAGTTAGCATTTAGACATGTGTTAGCATGATGTATTTACCGATGTATCTGCCATTAGCAACATCGGTGATTCGAAAGACTCACCCTCACTGACAAGGTCCAGAATTTCTCTCATACATGAGCAGTGTTTCCAGATAGAGCTGACTTTTTCCAGCCCCAAAGCTGTCCAAAACCCGCCAAAACGCACAAAAAAAAAAAATGCCCAAAAAATTAGATTAGCATTTATATTTTATTTATATAAATCGAAATTAACCTATTACTTTAACAGTCACAATTTTTAACCATACAGCAACCAACACCAGCAGTCACAGAAACACAATATAACCAGGTCTCATTGGAACACTGCCCTCTCACCCACACACTGCACTTAATGTTAGTGTATGCTATTGTATGCTATGTAAGAAACTGACGTAAGTGAAGTCATCTTTCAATACTGACCAACTGTATTGTTGTTAAATAGTGAAAACATTTTACAAGTACCTTTTTTTCTAAATCTTGGACCTTACTCTTGAAAGAAAAATGACCAATAAAAAGGTGTGAAACATCAAAAGTTAATTTTAAAGTTATAAAGTTAGAGTTTAATACTAATTGTTGTTATACATGAATTTTACGAATGTACTTTTTGCAAGATATGCTAGAAAAATCAGGAAGCTTTACAAATTCTGACAGGAAAATGGGCTGGCAAGTTTGTTATTTGCCTAGTAAATATGACAATTTGCTTTGCCTTAATAGGCAGTTTTAATTTAAAGCCGTAACAGATTGATTTTTTCCCTAATGATATATGATATGATAAATTAGTATTTTTAAAATAATATGTATAAATACGTTTATTTTAAATATCACTGCTAAAAAAAAAATTGGATAGTTCACCCAAAATTTACAATTGATTCACTATTAAATCTCCCTCAAGTGGCTCCATACCCTATTTTCTGTTGAACACAAATGGTTATATTTTAAAGAAAGCTGAAAACCTGCAACCGTTGACTTACATTTCAGGAAAAACAAATACCATGGAGGTCAATGGTTACAGGTTTTCAACTTTCCCCAAAATACAGTATCTTCTTTTGTGTTCAACAGAACAAACTCAAAGGTTTGAAACAGGTACTAATTTCCAACCTTTATGTGTTTGTTTCTTCTGTTGAACACAAAAGAAGATATTTTGAAGAATGTTACAAACATGTAAACATTGACTTCCACTGAAGGCAAAACAAATACAATGGAAGTCAATGTTTAGAGGTTTGTAACATTCTTCAAAATATCTTCTTTTGTGTCCAACAGAAAATAGCGTATGGAGCCACTTGAGGGAGATTTAATAGTGAATCAATTGTAAATTTGGGGTGAACTATCCATTTAATGTTTTCTAAGTGTTCACGCTAGCCAGGTTTGGTTTGAAAAAAATAAATAATAATAGGTGAAATTGTGAAAATAATGAGCAATTTTTAATATTTGGATGAACTATTCCTATAAAGTACTATGAGATTGTGTTATCAGATTTTTAAAGATCACCCAGATCTCGCCATGTTTGTGTCTGTTTTTACGTTGCTCCTGTTCCTCAACAGCCCATGATGGAGTTGATCCCCCAGCTGTCCTGTGGACGGGACTCTCCACAGTCGGGCGGCTCCATCTGTCGGCGTGCTCATGTTCTGGCTGCTTCTTCTGTCATGTCTGACATGCAGCTGCACGGGTGTTTGTGCTGGAGCTCCAACAGAAGAGCAGCACCGCTGAGCCGCTGAGAGACGGCAGACACCATCATCCAGTCCACACCATCATCACTTCATCAAGGAGAAACATCACACTTTTACATCCGATCAAATCACTTGGCAGACCTGAGAAGGAAAATTCAATTAAATAACGTCATGACAAAGTAAAAGTATTACAAACAGCTGATTAACATTCCATTGTCATTCAGATTAATTCAGTTTTTTTATTTACGGCCGAGTGCCTTAGCATCCTACCAGTGACGATATACAGCCACATCTGATGGGTGTGATATTGCGTTTATACAACAGTTCGATATACAATAGTCATAAACAATAAATCAAACACGGAGAGTCTAAAAACCCTTTTGTAAGAGGAACTAATTTCTTCCACCATTCATTTACATCTGCAGCTGATGCCAGAACAGCAGGAGCTGTTGCTAATTTACCAACATCACTTTAGAGCTACTGTTTGAATGATTCTCTAGCGTAATGTCTAAAGTGATGACAAATGGGTTTTTGCTCACATTTTAAGATCATAAGGCTAAACGGCATGAAATGTCATCAGTTTACAGAGATTTCCCAGTATTTCTCTGTTGCAATCGGGAGATCACAATATTACTATGGTATAAATACAGCACTACAACATACAAAAGAGAGAGATCAACTTAGTCATTTACCTGCTCAATAATGATTTGATCAGCCAGCCTGATCTCACAAGAAAATTAACTATTTTACGTTTTGTCAGTTTAGTGGCTAATTCCTCAAAATTGCCTCAAAAGTACATTATGTTATCCAAAAGCAGCAATATTTGTCAAACTATAGAGTGTCCTCTGCTTGTTGCTGTATATGGGTGGAGTAATACACAAGGGTGAAGAGGCGGTACGAGTGCTGTTACTGGCAGAATATCGCACAGCTATCAGACAATCAGATTCAAAAATTCATTCCTCTCTTTTAATGACCTTGAGAAGGTGATCCATGCTTTTATTTTGGAAAGACTTGACTATTGCAATTCTCTATATGTGATATTTTATAAACAAATTTCAGGAGAAGCATGCGCAGAAGTTTCAGTATCAAATACGTCATTGACAATTATTCTATTATCCAATCAGTTCTTGACTAAACCCCTATATATACCAAAGCTGTCTTACCTGCAGCATCTTACCACTTTAGCATCCCTCCACCACCCGTCACCTCACCTCTTAAGCATTACAATCCCGGGGGGAGCATTCTTGGGCCGGGCTAGATAGTTCGCTCGAATCCCAATTCCTCTCTGTTTCCTGATAAGGGGAATAACTCGAGTTGGGGTGTGTTCCCCGAGCTCAGAGCCCTCTCCCCGGACAGCCTGCCAAATACGTTTTATTCTGAAACTATTGCAAGTGTGAACTCGTGAAGTGGGTATTAGTCAAAATGCCCTAAATAGATTGCAATTAGTACAAAATGCAGCTGCGAGACTTCTGACAGGGACTCGCAAGCATGAGCACATATCCCACAGTTCTTTCCTCTCTGAGCTGGCTGCCTGTTAGGTCACAGATTGATTTTAAACTATTAATTGTTGTTTTTAAATCCTTAAATGATCTGGCACCACCTTGCTTATCAGACCTCCTACATGTACTGTATATAATCCTGGTAGGGCACTAATCAGTTTATTCTTTCTGTATCAAGGTCTCGGTGTAAGCAAAGTGGGGATCGGGCTTTTGCTGTTATCGCACCAAAACTCTGGAACGGGCTTCCACCCCACATCAGACATGCTCCAACTCTATCTGTTTTTAAAAAGCGTTTGAAACTCCATCTTTGTTCTTTAGCATTTGAACCTTTTCAAACATAAGGCAAACCCCTCAACAATTAAATTGTAATGTATGTGATGTAGGTTTTATTTTAATTTAGTATTGATTGTGTTCAGCACTTTGGGCAACGTTGTGTTGTAAAAAATGTGCTATATAAATAAACTAACTAACTAAAAACACACAGAACTGTTGTATAAACATATATAAAAGGTAAGACAGAACACTGCACACAAAACACACACATTTGCACATTGACAATGCACAAAAAACACTAAAGCTGAATAAGATCAAATGTTTTCATACCTTTTATTTAAAAACTACCTTAAACATTCTAATATATGGAACCGATAAATAAAGCTGCATGAGAAAAAAGTTGGGGACAAAAAAAGAGACCACTCTGGATTTATTAGATATGCATTTGAGTAAAATGTTAATATTTGTTTTATTCTATAACAGGCCTCAAACTGGATTCCTGGAGGGCCGCAGCTCTGCACGGTTTTGTTCCAACTCTAAAACACAGCTGATCAAATTAATCAAGGTGTTCAAGACCAATAGACATTATTAAGGAGGTGTGAGTTGGAAGTGGTTGGAGTTAAACTCCGCAGAGCTGTGGCCCTCCAGGA
Source organism: Danio aesculapii (assembly GCF_903798145.1). NCBI lineage: Eukaryota > Metazoa > Chordata > Actinopteri > Cypriniformes > Danionidae > Danio > Danio aesculapii. The sequence goes on from NC_079444.1 coordinate 37,765,283, forward strand.
ATTAAGTTTGAGACCTATGATCTATAATGCTCTGATAACATTTCTTCCAAATTTAAGATTTCATTTGCTGCGATTGAGAAGTCAGGGTTATTCCAACCAACATTGGTGATCATTTATTCATTTTCCTTTAGCTTAGTCTCTATTTCAGAGGTCGCCACAGCGGAATGAACCGCCAAATATTCCAGCATATGTTTTACGTAGCGGATGCCTTTCTAGCCGCAACCCAGTACTGAGAAACACCCATACACTCTCACATTCACACATACACTATGACCAGATTAGCTTACCCAATTTACCTATAGCGCACTAGTCTTTGGACTTGTCGGGGAAACCGGAGCACCCTGAGGAAACCCACGCCAACACGGGGACACCATGCAAACTCCACACAGAAATGCCAATTGCCGCAGCTGGGACTGGAACCAGCAAGCTTTTAGCTGTGAGGCAACAGTGCTAACCACTGAGCCACCGTGCCGCCATATTGATTATAAATTTTGACAAAGATTTAACACACATATACATACAGCTGTTGAAAATAATAAAACACCACTTCTCTTTGAGATTCATAGTTATGTGAGTAAAACATACATATATTTGGTTTTATTCTATGAATTACAGATGACATTATATTTAGGAAAAGTCATTTACAGCATCTTCTTTGGCTTGCAACAACAAGTTTATCATTACTTAGACCAGTGTTTCCCAACCCTGTTCCTGGAGGCACACCAACAGTACATATTTTGTATGTCTCCCTTATCTGACCCATTCGTGTCAGGTTTTGGGATCTTTTCTAATGTTCTGCTGAGTTGATTCAGGTGTGTTTGATTAGGGAGAGGTTGAAAATGTGTAATGTTGATGTGCCTTCAGGAACAGGGTTGGGAAACACTGACTTAGACAACACTATGGAAGCCCTGAACCACACGATGGGAAAAAAAGCAATCTTGGTGGTAAGGAATTTAAAAAAATAAAACTTATCTTGTTATAACGACATGATATCTCGTTATATTGACTTAATTATGTTGTTAAAATAAGATATTCTGTCATTATAACGAGATATGTCGTTTTAACTATGTAGTTAAGTGATAATAACAAGATATTATGTCGTTATAACGAGATAAGTTCTTTTTTTTCACCGTGCGGTTCAGGGCTTCCACAATCTTTCAATTAAAAAAAAAAAACATTAAGAGTTTAATCATTTCTGAAATAATCTTGATTTTTTTTTAAATAGAGGAACATCTATATTTAGATATGGATATTTATTTAAGCAATTGAATTTGAATAATTGAATAATTTACAATAAATGATTATGTTAACTTCTTTTCTTGTCATATTACACACACTGTACAGATTTAAGCCCTGCTCACACTGTGAGATTTCAGCCACGATTTTGTCATCTGAGACAAATTTGGGAAATCCCAAAAGATTCCTGAAATCCATGAGCTAAAATCGGTGGTCTTTGATCATTGGTTTGACATGTTTACTGACAGCCGCTTAGTGCCCGTTGTGATCAGATTTTTCCTCTGATCAAGTTCTGGCAGTGTCAGAAGATTTAAGACACTCTCCTGCAGTGTGACAACAGCTGCAATGAGCGTCAATCCAAGAACCAATAGGAGCTCCGAATTATGTGACGCAATCCATGTGACCATTCAAATGACCGCAGGGAAATGTCAAAACAGTTTTTTCTTCCTGGTTTTATTGTTGAGACATGGAATCATTTTAGAATGTGGGATAGTAAAAGAGTCACGAGTGGATGACGTCAAACTCCGGGGGCGTTTTCTGTCGTGTTTGGCGTGTCTTCTTTGTCGTTTTGCCTGACTTTATGACAGCTGAGATCTTACAGTGTGACATGGGAGCCATGTTCATGCAGTCTGACATGCTACAATTGTTCAGGATTATAAATAAATAAATAAATAAAATCGCACAGTGTGAGCCAACCTTTAGTTGGATCAAACAACACGTACATTGTCTGCATGTAGTACCTAAATACTGTGATGAAAGTGAAGTTTTATAAACCAATTTCGAGAGGAGGATGTGATATGATTGATCGCGGCTGGTCTCTCGCCTGTAATCAGAAATAATCCAATCAGATTGATCCAAGCTTACAATAAATAGTGCGATTTCGCCCTACTGTCTTTTTTTGGTTTGGAAGAATGCCCCCTTCCACCCCATCTCCTCCATTTCCTTATTGACCATGGGGAGCTCTCAAAAATTACCTGATGTCAGACCCCCATTGGGCTCAATTATCTCTGAGCTCAGGGTTCATTCCCGGAACCAATGGTGTCACTAGACCCCATTTGGGGCACGTGCCCCAGTAAAAATCACCAGTGCCCCAGTAAATGCTTTGAGATATGACTTTATATGCAAGTGTTTTTATTTAGAGTGGTAAACCCAGAATAAAGACGTTATTCTCTATGTGCAACCAAACCAACGGCTGGTGAAAGCAATGTAGTTTAATCAAAAAGCAAACTGAGCATGTGCGCAGAAAAAAAAACATACCCACGCGCCTTACGCTCCTGTGTGACACTGACGCGCTGCTCTGCTACCGCTGTAAGTCCCGGTTGTTAACATGCACGCTGAAAAAATAGCCGCGCTGCACATGCGTTATGAAACCAGCGTAACAGTCTTTTATGCGGTGTCAGCACGCAGTGAGTTTTGCAAGTCGACAAAACAAAGTTTAAATAATATGATGGTGATTTTATTTGGACTAAGCATGGCTCCTGATAGATTGTATTTTATAAAGCAAATAAAGGCATGATGAGTCAGGGAGCTAAGACCTAGCCTAATAAACCTAATGCTCGGCCATAAGTCGGGTCTAAGACACACAACAGATAATTCTATAACACATCTTTTTTTGTACTCTATAGAATTGTTATAGAATTTCGTTCTAATGAAATAAATATTCATGCAAATTTTATTATTTCCAGTTACATTTAAGATTAAGTACTGTTATTTATTTAGAAAAACAATTGTATAATAACAATAATACGGTTATTTATTTATAATTATATATATATATATATATATATATATATATATATATATATATATATATATATATATATATATATATATAATTTTTTTTGATTAATATTATATATTATTTTTTTGAGAGGGACCTGTGCCCCAGTAGAGCTTTATTTCTAGCAACACCCCAACCAGGAACAGCATGCCAAAGCGTCAAGCAATATCTAAGTATATGACTTACACTGCGGTCACACTAGAGTTTGAGCATGCGAAATTCTGTTGTACGTCACTACGAAAAGGGACGGGATTAAACAAGATGATTAGACATTTAAAAAAGTGAGCGATTGGTCCATATTTTAAACTTCTGTCCAGAGAGGTCATGTTTTGATCTTCGATTGGTCTTACAATCACGTGATGCGAACTCGCAGGACAGAGTTCACTAATCTTGAACTTTCCAACACAGTCAAATGTGAAACTTGCCGCACGAGCTTGTGTTTCCAGTCTGCCGCATTCGCGTGCGTATGAACAGAAGTCTATGGGGAGAAAAGTCCAGCGTGACCGGAGCTTTACAGTTGAAGTCAAAATTATTCGCCTTCCTGTGAATTTCTTTATCAAATATTTCCCAAATAATTTTAAACAGAGCCAGAAATTTTTCACAGTATTTCCTATAATATTTTTTCTTCTGGAGAAAGGCTTATTTGTTTTCTTTTGGCTAGAATAAAAGCAGTTTTCAATTTTTTTAAAGCCATTTTAAGGTCAATATTATTAGCTCCTTTAAGCAATATGTTTTCAATAGTCTACAGTACAAACCATCATTATACAATGACTCTCCTAATTACCACCAACTTGCCTAAATAAACTAGTTAAGCCTTCAAATGTTATTTTAAGCTGAATACTAGTACCTTGAAAAATACAGTAAAATATTACGTACTGTCATCATGGCAAAGATATAAGAAATCAGTTCTTTACAGGCCTGTTCAGCTGATGTGTGGTGATGATTCAGACTCTCAGGTTAAAGAGTTCACCACATCATGAAGCAGAAAGCCACAGTCAACATCTCTCCTCCTGCCTCGCTTTCCTCCCAACTCCAGGATTCAAGAGCTGGGTTGTGACTCTGAGCAGACGAACGTTTTAGTTAGCATAAAAGATAATTCAGTTTTTCTTTCCTCCTCCTCCTCCTCCTCCTCCTCCTCTTTTTCATGGGAAATCCCTGGAGGCTGAGCTTCAGAAGGAAGGCCAGTGGAGTTTGATAACGTACAAGCAGAGCATTTGTTTTACTCACCCTTGAATCAAAGTTTCCTTTGTGTGTGTGTGGGACCGGATCTGTTTTCCAGGCCTGCAGACTCAGGAGAGTCCATTGAGTTCACAACAACAAAGAGGCCTTGCGCTGAGACTTCCAAGAGCTGGAAAAACACAAACGTATGTCCTCGCGAACACAGACGGACAGCAGAGCAAAAACAGGTCTACGAAATAAAGCTGCCTCTTCAGATATGATGTGATCTCATTCCACTACACACTGCCTGATGGAAAAATACATATTCTGTCGAATGCTTGATTCTGATTGGCTGGTCGAACATGCTAATGGCTCATTTACAAAGAAAAAGTCTTTACGTTTGTCTAAAAACTGTGAGACGCAGAGCTTGGTAGACCTGAGAAGGACAAATTCAATCAAATAACATCACGACAAAATTAAACAGAAAAAAATAGCTTATTAATATTCCTTTGTCTTTAGGGCTACCGAAATTGAAACATTTAACCAGGTGTCTTCTTTAAAACTCCCGTTTAATTACAATAAAGTATAAGTATTGTGTTACGCTACAGAACATAATAATTATTTGTTCATTTATTTTATATATATAAATATTATATATATACAGATTTGTGTTTTGTTTATGCATCTGGAGCTGATGTTGTGTTGCACGCTGTGGAGCATGCGCAGGTCTCCCTCTCTCCCTCCAGAGCTGCGCTTGATTGCGGTCCAGCTGTGTTGCGAGTGGGAGCGTATATAAGCTGGAGGAGAGGAACAAAGGATGGATCTTTCTGCAAGGTGCAGGTCGCAAATCTCCGTCGTCGTTACCGCCGCTGTTGCTGTTGTTCCGAGCGTCTCCTATCTCCTGCCCCAGATTGTTTGTTGAATTAGTGGTGTGATTGACTGATTTCGTTAGCTGACAATTTAATTCTTTTCTAAACTGTTCGCCGTTAGATCTGAGCCTGTGTGCTTTTTCACTTATTAAAACTATATATTATTTTTGGATTTAAATTGAAGCTGTAGGTTGGGAATTGCCACCCTGCTGAAAAATTCAGCTTAAACTAGCCTAGGCTGGTTGGCTGGTCTTAGCTGGTTGACCAGCCTGGTTTTAGAGGGGTTTTGACCATTTCCAGGCTGGTGTCCAGCCATTTCCAGCCTGGTCTTGCTGGTCAGGCTGGAAAATGACCATCTAAAACCAGCTTCTCCAGCCTAGACAAGCTGGGAGCCCAGCCAAAACCAGCTATGTCCTGCTTAAACCAGGCTTTCCAGGCTGGCCTCCAGCCTGGTCTTAGCTGGTCAGGCTGGAAAATGACCAGCTAAAACTAGCTTGACCAGCCTAGACAAGCTGGTAGCCCATCCAAAACCAGCTATGTCCAGGCTGGAAATGGCTGGAAACTAGCCTGGAAATGGTCAAAACACCTCTACACCTTACACCTCTACTCAAAGTTTCTCGTATGGTTTACTTTTTCCGGTAAAAACTCGAAGTGTAGAAGCGTCCATACTCTAACCGCTGATATTGCCCACAATACATTGCGCGTAGGACGTGAATTCCATTTAGAACTACAAACGCGGGTGAAAAGTGTAAACAAACTGCAAACATGATGGCACAAGAGACCAACCGTCAAGTAGAGAGGCTTTGGTAAAGATATTTGTATGACTGTTAATTATTATGTAGCCCACTGGGACATGTTTTAATCACGTTTTCTGTGTTATATTTCATCTGCGACAACAATACTGAACTTATATAAAGACGTGTTTGGACATTAACGCTTGAATGCAGAATTATCCAAACACCTGAGGAGATTTCTCTGCATGAAAGACTCGTAAATGGGAGATTAACCTGCTGCTGCTTCTTCAATAAGGTAGGAAATTAAATATGAAAGAAATGTGGATGATGTGTGGATGATTGACAGGGCTCGTAATACAACGATCTGTTAACGAGGAAGTAGTATGTCCCAAAAGCTTGCATACTCTTCTGTTACACACTCAAAAGTGTGTACTTTTCCTTCACAAAAAAAAGTTTTAGGGTGTAGTATAATATGTGAATTGGACGCCGTATGGGTGTTTCCCAGTGATGGGTTGCAGCTGGAAGGGCATCCAAAACATGCTGGATAAGCTGGCGGTTCATTCCGCTGTGGCGACCCCAGATTAATAACGGAACTAAGCCGAGAAGAAAATGAATGAATATGTTGTGACAGATTTGCTTTCTGTGTTGTAAATCCATCACTCGTTAGGTTCCAGTCTTAAAAGGCAGCTGACTATGCAGGCATCTCATTAGGTTTTGGAACACAGCTACACTCCTCAGAAAGCCACCTAGTTTGCATGATTTGAGCGCGTCTCTCTGAGCCGTGTTTAATGTGTGTTTCGTGTTAACAGCAGCTCGCTGGCTAAAGCTCTCTGCTTTGTTCTCCAATCCTGAGGTTAACGATTTTCCGTCGTGGGAGGCGGGGGAGAAGAGCGGCCGAATTAGGATTCAGCTCCATCCTCAGCGCCGAGCGGCTGTCTGCTGCCTACCCAGCAACCCCGGCGCTTTGTGACAAGGAGATGGATGATATCTGCAGCCTGGCCGGCCGCTCTATGGGTACACACACACATACTTCTCAGCGAAGCCGGCGAGGTTGTGCGCACACACATTCCCACATGTAACTAATGCCGTGTTGCTGCTGCTGCTACAACCTTTAACATGTAACACAGAAAAGCAGAGCCGCAGACGCCTGCCTGTGTGACTGGACGCTTCATTTGGGAAAATAGTGCATTCATAAATATACAGGGAATCTTAAAGTGTGTGTTAGGGAATTAGATCTTGTATCAAGGTCAGACACTGCAGGCAAAAACAGTTTCGTGCACCTGTCAATTGTGCAATTTTAAGGCTTTTGTTGTTTTTATTGTCAGTCTAATGGAAAGGAAATATCCAAACTGCATGTTTAAGTGTTCCTTTTGATATTTAAAGATGGTAGATATGTTCATGTTATAATGAGTTTTAATATGCTGCACTGAGCCACACAGCTCCACTTCAGCAGCTTTACACACACCACACTTCTCTGAAGGCTTTTTTACAGTGTTTATTCATAATATGTATGGTTATATACTACATTTAATAATACAAAAAAGAAAAGTTTGATAAATTTGAGACATACAGTCTTAGCCCACTTATAAATTTCTTTCTTTTTAAAATATTTTCCAAACAATGTTTAACAGAGCAAGGAAATTTTCACAGTATGTCTGATAATATTTTTTCTTCTGGAGAAAGTCTTATTTGTTTTATTTCGGCTAGAATAAAAGCAGTTTTTAATTTTTTAAAAACCCTTTTAAGGTCAGTATTATTAGCCCCTTTAAGCTATATTATTGTTTCAATAGTCTACAGAACAAACCATCGCAATAAAATAACTTGCCTAATTACCCTAACCTGCCTAGTTAACTTAGTTAAACTAGTTAAGCTTTTAAATGTGACTTTAATCTGAATACTAGTGTCTTGAAAAATATCCAGTCAAATATTATTTACTGTCATCATGAAAAAGATAAAATAAATCAGTTATTAGAAATGAGATATTAAAACTATGAGGACCCTATTATACACCCGGCGCAATGCAGCGCAAGGCACGACGCAATTGTTGTTTGCTAGTTTCAGCTCAGCACAAGAGTTGTTTTGTTTTGTGCCACGCTGTTTAAATAGCAAATGCATTTGTGCTCAAATGTTATTTTATTAAGTTTATTCATGACAATTTGCTTTTGTATAATGTTATTATTATTAGCAGTATTATTTATTATATGCATATTTATATTTATATTAAAAACAAGCTTAGATTTGCCCACCTGTCAGGTTTTAGGCCATATGGAGCATAGCATGTGTGTTTGGATATAACTCGTTCATTTATTTGTTTGCTGGAAATTAGAACTGAATTTAGAAATAGATTTAAAACAAATCTTTGCACCTAACAAACTAAATTAATTATGTAAAGGTCTGTGCGTACAACACGTTTTCCTATCCACGAGAGTGAAAGTGAAAGTAAATAATGAGCAGGCTCATCTCTCATTCTCACGCTGTAGATGCTCTGTTTAACTGTTTTATTGCTAGTGAAGTGCTCAGTTTTTCCTCTTACAAAGTCCGCCATGTAAATAGCAAATGCGCTATGGCGCAGAACAACTGACTCTTAAAGGGAATGGGAGATGAGACTCTGATTGGTTTATTCTCAAAACACACCTATAACTCATTAAGAGAATAAGCTCAACCCTGTTAGACCATGCGCCGTGGCACAAAGAGGATTTTTGCCGTGGCACAAAGAGTGGATTCTGACACGCCCCTTAATCCGTTTGCGCCCTGCGCTTTGCGCATGGAGAGTCAAAATAGAGCCCCTTAGGCTTAGAAATGTGTTGAAAAAATCTTCTCTCTGTTAAACAGAAATTGGGGAAAAAATGAACGGGAACTGATCAGGGGGGCTAATAATCCTGACTTCAACCGTAAATTAATCCAATTTTAACATTAATCCAAGTTTTACATCACCTTCATTTCTCTAAAACTAGATTAAGTCAAATATTTCCCTCTGTATCTCCTAAATGTAACAGAGGTGGTGGAGGGGACTTTTATTTTGAATTCGTCCTGTTCTTTATGAGTTTTGGTCCAGCATATTTGAATTGTTTTCCAGTGCTTATGGAACCGATAACAAACCTGACTACAATTGGGTTATTTTTGAATATAATAATATAATGGACACCTTTCCATTAACCCAACAGCAAGCCCTGATGGTTTGCATGATTACAGCTAAAAAGATGATTTTAATTAATTGGAAATCTCCAAAGGCTCCCTGTTATAAGAGATGGTTGAACGAGCTGCTTTATGTCATTCAAATGGAACAACTACGTCTTGAAACTTCACAGAAAAAAAGCTGAAACCACATGGGGACCTATCTTAAGACTCATTTTAAGTTTGTAAATGTTCATTTCTAACCTATATATTCATGACACTGGCTCTGTAAAAATGTGAATATTGTGATTTTTTGTTTATATGTTTATGCTACATATATTGTGTGTATATATGTATATATATTAATGTCATTTATTCTGTAATAGTTTTTTCTTCTTTTTATTGGTGTTGTACTGTTTTTGTTAAGTATCTTATAAATGTTAACTAAAAAATATTGCAAAAAAAGATACAAAAAATGCTTTTATCCACAGCTGTTTTCAGTATTTTCTTAATTATACAATGATACAACAAGATACCCAAAAGCCCCTCAGTAAAATCCTTTGACTCTATTGTGAATGGTAATAACTATTTTATATATATATATATATATATATATATATATATATATATATATATATATATATATATATATATATATATATATATATATATATATATATATATATATATTTAACCCTGTTCACAAGCAGTGTCTTGCTTTAAGATGTACTTTTTAAACAGCAATTTTTATCAGAGGAAGAGTGAGATGCAGAAATGAGGCTGGAATCAATGCAGATATATTAACAACATTTATTAGAAAGTCTTAAACATACAAATATGCAAGAGAATAAATGCTCTGTTTTAGGTGTGTGCATGTGTGTGCGTGTGTAAGCAGAAGGTCAGAGGATCTGTCTTTGCTCTCCGCCTCCTCTAATGCAGGAGTGTATTTGTGTCAGACTCACCTGCTGTAACTGATACTGCAAACCTACAGTACACGCAAACACACACACACACACACACACACACACACACACACACACACACGCACACACGCACACACACACACACACACACACACACACACACAGAGAGAGAGAGAGAGGGAGAGAGCATCATTTCTGTAGTGCACACTATGGGAAAATGTTTAAAATGTGGGATATTAAAGTAAACTGCATTTACATTTGCACTACATACATACATACATACATACATACATACTTACATAAAATAAAAGCAGAGCATGTTCAAACTAAAATATTTCATATTCGGTCAAATATATAATTAAAAAAAATCTAAACATCCCTAAAAACTGTTCATTCTTTCATTTTCTTTTTGGCTTAGTCCCTTTATTCATCAGGGGTCGCCACAGCGGAATGAACCACCAACTTATCCAGCATATGTTTTACGCAGCGGATGCCCTTCCAGCTGCAACCCATCACTGAGAAACACCCATACACACTCATTCACACACATACACTACTGACAATTTAGCTTACCCAATTCACCTGTACCACATTGCTTTGGACTTGTAGGGGAAACCGGAGCATCCGCAGGAAACCCACGCCAACACGGGGAGAACATGCAAACTCCACACAGAAACGTCAAATGATCCAGCTGAGGCTTGAACCAGCGACCTTCTTGCTGTAAGGCGAAAAACTGTTCATCAAATCAAAATAATTAAATAAAAAGATAATAAAAATATTAGAAATATTTTAATAAATATAAGATAAATAAGATATAAGTATAAAAAATTACATATTTGAATTAAAGAAAATATAAATATTGTAATTTATTCAGATATAATATAGTTTGTTGTCTACATATAATTAGACAGGCTTTTGCATCAAAAAAAGATGAATGCAAATAGATAACAGTAGGCATTATATATAATCCAAATAAAATAAATATATGGCTTTTATTATTGTTATTATATATCATTATTTATTTAGCAAATTATATCATATGTAATGTTTGGTATACCACACCTAATATTTATACAATTATGATTATTTACAGTTGAAGTCAGAATTATTAGCCCCCCTTTGATTTTGATTTTCTTTTTTAAATATTCCCAAATGATGTTTAACAGAGCAAGGAAATTTTCACAGTATGTCTGATAATATTTTTTCTTCTGGAGAAAGTCTTATTGTTTTATTTCGGCTAGAATAAAAGCAGTTTAATTTTTTAAAAACCCTTTTAAGGTCAAAATTATTAGCCCCTTTAAGCTATATTATTGTTTCTATAGTCTACAGAACAAACCACTGTTATACAATAACTTGCCTAATTACCCTAACCCTGCCTAGTTAACCTAATTAAACTAGTTAAGCTTTCAAATGTGACTTTTCAACTGTATATATATATATATATATATATATATATATATATATATATATATATATATATATATATATATATATATATATATATATAAATAACAGAGCTTTTTTCAACACATTTGTAAACATAATAGTTTTAATAACTCATTTCTAATAACTGATTTATTTTATATTTGTCATGATGACAGTAAATAATATTTGACTAGATATTTTTCAAGACACTTCTATACAGCTTAAAGTAACATTTAAAGGCTTAACTAGTTTAATTAGGTTAACTAGGCAGGTTACGGTAATTAGGCAAGTTATTGTATAACGATGGTTTGTTCTGTAGACTATTGAAACAATAATATAGCTTAAAGGGGCTAATAATTTTGACCTTAAAATGGTTTTAAAACGAAAAAACTGCTTTTATTCTAGCCGAAATAAAACAAATAAGACTTTCTCCAGAAGAAAAAATATTATCAGACATACTGTGAAAATTTCATTGCTCTGTTAAACATCATTTGGGAAATATTTAAAAATAAATAAATAAATAAATAAATCAAAAGGGGGCTAATAATTCTTATTTCAGCAGTATATAATCATGTATTACTGTTTACATATTTAATAAAATTGTATTAACAACAATTGTTTAAAAATCGAATAATTAATATAACGAAGATTTATTCAGGAAACTTTTAATAATGATGCATAATATATTTGTTCCTGGAAAATAAGACAACCATATTGTGTATTATGTGCAGTGAGTGTGTGTTGAAGATTGTGTGGTGCATGTTACTAATAAGCAATAACATGTATAATGACACTAAACAAACTGACCCTCACCTGAAGCTGAAATCAACATCATGAGCTCTCCACACCTACAAAGACAAAACACACCAATTAAAAACATCAATGAAGTCCATCAATACAAAACAACTTCTGAGGCGTCATCCTGGAATTATTCACAACTTTATTTAAGAGAGAAACAAAGACAGACAGGAAAGGGTTATCTCTCTGTGTCCAAAGAACAAAAAGACGGCTTATATCTGTGTGCTCATGTCTGTGTGTGTGTATTTGTCCATCTATGTGCATATGTGTGTGTTTTGTCTGTCTGTCTGTGTATGTGCGCATACATACGTATGTGTGTGCCTTTCTGTATATGTGTGTGTTTATAGTTGTCTGTTTGTAGTGTGTGTTTTTATGTATGTGTCTGTCTTTCTATGTGTGTGCATGTGTATTGTGTGTGTCTCTGTCTGTCTGTGTGTATGTGTGTGTGTCAGTGTTCATCTGACTGTGTTTATGTCTGTGTGGACCTGTCTGTGTGTATATGTGCGCATGCAAGTGTAAATCTGCATGTCTGTCTGTATATGTGTGTTTGTCTGACTGTGTATGTGTTTGTCTGACTGTATATGTGTGTGTCTGTACATGTGAATGTGTGCATGTGTGTGTATATGTGTTTGTCTGTCTGTATATGTGTGTGTCTGTTTGGCTTTGTGTATCTATGTGCGCGTGTCTGTCTGACTGTGTATATGTGCATACATATGTGTGTGTGCATACATATGTATGTGTTGGTGTGTATGTGTATCTGTGTGTGTGTGTGTGTGTGTGTTTGTCTGACTGTTTATATGTTTGTGTATCTGTGTGTGTGTGTCTCTGTCTAGCTTTGTGTATCTGTGTGTGTGTGTCTCTGTCTGGCTTTGTGTATCTGTGTGTGTGTGTGTGTCTCTGTCTGGCTTTGTGTATCTGTGTGTGTGTCTCTGTCTGGCTTTGTGTATCTGTGTGTGTGTCTGTCTGGCTTTGTGTATCTGTGTGTGTCTCTGTCTTTGTTTGTCTGACTGTGTATTTATGTGTGAGTCTGTCTGTCTGTGTGTATATGTGTGCATGTGTTCTATGTGTGTGTGTGTGTGTGTGTTTCAGGATTTGTGGATTGCTCACTCAGTCTTTTGGTGCAGGTAAATGGAGCACCTGCGTCCGTCTGTGCCGGTCAGGTTAAAAGCTCTTCCTCTCGGAGCGTCTGCAGGTTCCACTGGAGTCCCGTCGGCCGACAGAAACCTGCGAGACACAAGCTAATTATCCTCTAAAGCAAGAAGCCAGTTGTGGTTCAATAACTCCAGCAACAGACAGCAGATCCTGCGTCTCCAGGCAACGCCTCCACAGACATCAGAGACACAGAGACTCACTGACTGCCTGACATCCACACATCCTCCAGAACATTACACTCGCTTCACTTTCATTCACTTTCTGACTGAGATACATGCACTAAAATGAGGACATTTCCCAAATCACTATTTATTTTCCCTGTGTCATATTTCTGTCTGACCTAAGTGATCAGGCATTACTGAATTTAACACTTTCCAGCAAAGAGTTTTGCATTTAGTAGACTTCTTTTTTTATAATAATTTTTTCGGGCAATGCAGTGGCACAGTGGTAGTGCTGTCGCCTCTCAGCAAGAAGGTTGCTGGTTCGAGCCTCGGCTGGGTCAGTTGGTATTTCTGTGTGGAGTTTGCATGTTCTCCCTGCGTTCGCGTGGGTTTCCTCCGGGTACTCCGGTTTCCCCCACAGTCCAAAGACATGGTATAGGTGAATTGGGTATGCTAAATTGTCCGTAGTGAATGAGTGTGTATGGATGTTTCCCAGAGATGGGTTGCGGCTGGAAGGGCATCCGCTGCGTTAAACATGTAAACACCCCGGATTAATAAAGGGACTAAGCCGAAAAGAAAATGAATGAATGATTTTTTGGGGGGTTTTCACCTTTATTTAATAGGACAGTAGAGATTATTGACAGGAAAGCATGAGGAACAGAATGAGGGGAAGGATCGGCAAAGGACCGCAAGGCGGAAGCGAACCCGGGTCGCCGTGAGCACCGTAGTGCATGTGTCAACACACTAATCACTACACCATTGGCACCGACCACATTTAGTAGACTTCTAATAGACATCTAAACAAAGACAGCTTGGCTAAAACAAGGCTAAATTTGGGCTGCCAGTTAAAATCTAATTATTACGCTCCAAGTCTAGGGAAAAACAACATGGGTATAATAAACGAAAAAACAAATGTTGTGGGTGGTGGATTTCCCAAACAAAAAAAAACGTAAACTTAATGCAAAATATCCCCTTCGGTCGACAACCAAACTCAGACAATCAGTTGAGAGTAAATGGATAGATTTATTATAGGAAGATAGTAGTTTAAATGAGCATGTCTTCAGGGTGGCCACAGGCCAAAATAACAAACAAAAGAATCTACAAAGTAAATGAACTAAATCACCTATAAATATTTAAAGAAAACTACAGGAAGCTTACCTTCCTCCCTAAACATAAAGTCAAAAGCAATCAAACAAATAAGCAGGCCACCTGAGAAAATTCAATAAACATGGGCGACACAGTGGCTCAGTGGTTAGCACTGTTGCCTAACAAAGAGAAGGTCACTGGTTCGAGTCCCGGCTGGGTCAGTTGGCATTTCTGTGTGGAGTTTGCATGTTCTCTCAGTGTTCGTGTGGGTTTCCTCCGGGTGCTCTGGTTTTCCCTACAGTCCAAAGATGCGGAATAGGTGAATTGAATAAACTAAATTGGTCTTAGTGTGTGTGTGTGTGTGTGTGTGTGTGTGTGTGTGTGTGTGTGTGTGTGAGATTGAGTGTGATTGGATGTTTCCCAATACTGGGTTGCAGTTGGCGGTTCATTCCGCTGTGGCGACCCCAGGTGAATAAAGTGATTAGGCTGAAAGTAATGAAATGAACATGGACAGGATTTACTGTCAGGATATGCAGTCAAATATTAGCACTGAAGTGTGTGATTTTGTGTAGCATTACATTTTATATATACTGTATATATGATGAATTACACAACAATTTAAGTAGTTTAAAATTTTTCTAGTATTTGCACTATTATTTTCAGAACACAAACGCATGCAGCTTTGCACATCTTTTAGCTTTCAGTTGCCTGTAGGCTGGTGAAATACTTTTCTTTAATCACCAATTCAATCCATCATAAATATGTCTTTGGGTCTCTCACCACATCTGGCCTTTGACCTCCATCTTTCAGCAGACATTTCAAAATTTGAGCAGAATTTCTTCAAAAAAAACACGATTAAAATGATGAAGTACCAATCTGATACATCAATGTCAAGCATGTTTTTTGAGTATTAAAAGAGTCTCTGTGTTTCTCTGCACTTTGGCCTTGATGTGAAACTCTTTAAACTGCTTGATTAAACATTTTGACATCCATCAGCTCCATCATATTGACCTCTTCCCAAATGTCACTAGCTTAACTTGATGTAGTAAAACAACTGAAACTAAACAAACTACATGAAAATATATAGAAACAAGGGGTAGCGCTGTAGTTGTAGCCAAATTCTCTTTAGCTTGATGGTGTAGGGCTAAGGGGAAGGGTAAGATAGCCTTTTTCAGGACCACACTAGAAACCAATGGGTACAAAAATTTCCCAGAATACACCAGCTACAACAGCAACATGACTGCACACGAAAGTAAGGAGATGCACAAATGAGTATTTTTTTGTCATTATTACAAATCTTTTACAACAAACAAGCATATCGTCAGCTTGGTATTATAAGTTTCTATCTGCGTTCTGAATGATTTTGAGATATTGAGCTTCAAAGTTTTTGCATTCCATAGCAAACAATAGGTGTGTAACATTTGTTTTTCAAATAAAAAGTCTTAAAATTTAAACAACTCATAAAAAAAAAAACATCCCATAATGTAAATAAGCTGTCATTTAATAACAATATGTCAATAACTCAATTTTGACAAAAATGTCAGATAGAACCTTATAATTCTAAGGTGACGATATGTTTTAATATATTCATAACAGCGTTCATGTTTTACAGTCATGCTTAAAAAAATAAAAAAACGCAAAAATAAATACAGCTAAATTTTGCTATCTATAATCCCTAATAACAACTCCCAGTAGTCCCACTACAGCTTTAAAATCTGACTGTCGATGACACTGGAATACCCTGTCTGAAAAGTCTAGTGGCTGAGAATGACCTTTCTAAAGTGTCTGCTGTAATGTTAATGTTGTTTTTTGTGTTAATAGATGAATATGATGATATAATCTATTTCTAAACTGTTTTCTAATCACATTAATAATAGATTAAGAATGATTTTGAGATATATTAATGCCTCTGAGACGAAAACAACCACTGCATCTCACACTTACAAAACAATACAATCCACAACAACATACAAACTTCTCAATAGTAAATTATTAATACTGTTAGGTTGTTTCTAAACCTATTAAATCTGCACCTCAGCATTCATAATCTCCTTCCTGATGTTGTGTTGTGTAATTTAACACTTTTAATGCACTGTGTGGCTATATATACAGTTGAAGTCAGAAATATTAGTCCTCCTTTGACTTTTCTTGTTCAAATATTTCCCAAATGATGTTTAACAGAGCAAGGAATTTTTCACAGTATAATATTTTATCTTCTGGAGAAAGTCTTGTGTGTTTTATCTCGGATGGAATGAAAGTTTTAATTTTTTTAAAGCCATTTTAAAGTCAAAATTATAAGCCCCCTTAAGCAATATTTTTTGTTTGTCTACAGAACAAACCATCGTTATACAATGACTTGCTTAATTACACTATCTTGCCTAATTAACCTAGTTGAGCCTTTAAATATCGCTTTAAGCTGAATACTAGTATCTTGAAAAATATCTAGTCAAATATTATGTGCTGTCATCATGGCAAAGATAAAAAAAATCAGTAGTTAAAACTATTAAGTGTGATCAAAATATGAAATAAATCAGCTATTTTAAGAGGAAGTGCATTCTGCATGGTTTCACCTCATAGGTTTAAGAGTCAGCATTGATGCTTCTTTCTGTCTGCGTGATGCACACAGATACATTGAGATCCTCGGTGTACATTCAGCCATTATTTGTACCTGCGGTGAGCTGTGAGAACGACCCACTGTTTCCTCTGACCTGCACTGATAACACGCACAACAGCAATCCCTGACAACCAATGCAAGAAAGACTCCTGTAATCCTGTAAACTCAGCTGGCTCCTGCAGCTTCTCCCGCCTGAGCTCTCAGTGCCTAATCTACTTTCAGTACCTTCATCCCAGACAAATGTTAAGTTTATTTAAACTGCATGCGGTTAGCAGGAACACACACACACGCACAAAGCATCAGTGGGCTCTTTTAATTCCTCAGTGGCCGCTCTTTATCTCCTGACATTCACCACTGCAATCTGCCTTGTGGTTTAAAACAAGGGTGACTCTCTGATTCTTGTGCGAACTAAATGATTCGATATCAGATGAGCGTGGTTTTTATTTGTGTGTTTATGATTTGCTGATGAACAATGAAAAAAAAAACTCTCAAATGGTAAGTCAATTTGAGAATTACAAATAAATTCGGCGGTTCATTCCGCTGTGGCAACGCCTGATTAATAAAGGGACTAAGCCGAAAAGTAAATGAATGAATGAAATAAACAGCAAGTGCATTCAGTGCATTCCTTTAATGCGCATTTCATGTTTAGAATATAATCAAACATATTTGAACTTAAATTAAAATGTGTACCTAATAAAGTGGCCGGTGAGTGCATGTTTGTGCATTTAAACCAGAGATTTCCGAAGTACTGTTGGGCCCGCGGACAAAAGTTGCCGCATTGTAACCTTTGATTTGGCCCACCTTCCACCATCTGAGAAGAGAATGAGAAGGATGGAGAGGGTTGGGGCGAATGCCTTTAACAAAGATTTAATCATTTCTAATTTAAGCTAACCTTTTTTTGATTGTTTTATTGCTGATCTACAAAAAAGCTGACTGAAATGAAATGTTTCAATGAAATGTAAATAAATCAGATTTTTTACAATGTACAGACAATAATGTCACTTGACGGATGAAGGACTATGCAGAAGACATCGGTGGGCAAATAAGGCAAAAACAAGTGTAACTCCATTCTGTTACAAATGAGATTGTTAATAAGTTTATTATATATTGTAAAAACAAATGCTGTTCATATAAAGCAATGTTTTCTACTCATTTTAAAATGTTATTAAATAAATTAGGAACATACCCTTGGAAACTATATTTACCTCCGGCCCACTAGCCTCAATCAAGTGAGCTTTTTGGCCCTTCATAAGAAAAAGTTTGAGCACCCCTGATTTAAACAAAACAGTTTTAATAAATAGTTATATTCATTAAATTGAGATCATGGTCACCTAACATCTTTAGAATAGAAAGAAATAATGTTGCCAAACCAAATAATAAATAAAAATAAAATCATTTTTTAAATAATGAATCACTTTTACATTTCTTTCCACGTTTTTCCCTAACATATTCATTGTAGTCCAGTAATTATTCATTGTGATCTTAAAGGTTTGATTTGTTAATATTATTTAGCTAGTTATATTAATTAGCATGGACAAACAGTGAATAAGAATCATTTTTATATGAATCGCAACATTTACTAATACTTTTTAATGATCAAACATCGTATGTTTAGTCAAACAACTGTAAACAAACATTTTATTTAGCTATAACATTAATAAAGACCTCTAAAAACATGATTCATAATATTTATTCATGATAGTTAATGCAGAAACTTATGTAAACATATGAGACTTTATCATAAAGTGTGACTGTGTTATTCAAATATTTCTGTAAATATATCTAAATTACAGATGTATCTAATTAAAAACTGCTTTAATTCCAGTCAAAATAAAACACATAAGACTTTCTCCAGCAGATAAAATATTATAGGAAATACTGTGAAAAATTCCTTGCTCTGTTAAACATCATTTGGGAAATATTTGAACAAGAAAAGTCAAAGGAGGACTAATAATTCTGACTTAAACTGTATATAGAGCTACACAGTGCATTAAAAGTGAGCAACATAAGGTGTTAAATTACACAACACAACATCAGGAAGGAGATTATGAATGCTGAGGTGCAGATTTAATAGGTTTAGAAACAACCTAACAGTGTTAAGTCATTTATTATTGAGAAGTATGTATGTTGTTGTGGATTGTATTGTTTTGTAAGTGTGAGATGCAGTGGTTGTTTTCGTCTCAGAGGCATTAATATATCTTAAAGTCATTCTTAATCTATTATTAATGGGATTAGAAAACAGTTTAGAAATAGATTTTGCTACTTGACACTGTGTAGGTTTATAATGTTGGCCATCAAAACTGTCATTGGCTAAAATGGCAAAACGGTGTCCGTATTTATTCTTTGCTGTTCATTCAATAATCTTAATGTTTGACTTCACTTTAGGTATGGAACATTATTGAGTGGAGATTCTGCCATTAATGATATTTAGATATAAAGATTAGTAAATAGTCTTTATTTCTATATATTTTCATGTTATTTGTTTAGTTTCAGTTGTTTTACCACAAGTTTTTCGCATTGTTTTTGTAGTCAAATTGCAACATTTACTAATACATTTTCTGATCAAACATCGTATGTTCAGTTATACAACTGTGAACAAACATTTCATTTAGCTATAACATTAATAAAGACCTCTAAAAACATGATTCATAATATTTATTCATGATAGTTAATGCAGAAACTTATATAAACATATGAGACTTTATCATAAAGTGTGACTGTGTTATTCAAATATTTCTGTAAATATATCTAAATTACAGATGTATCTAATTAAAACTGCTTTAATTCCAGCCAAAATAAAACACACAAGACTTTCTCCAGCAGATAAAATATTATAGGAAATACTGTGAAAAATTCCTTGCTCTGTTAAACATCATTTGGGAAATATTTGAACAAGAAAAGTCAAAGGAGGACTAATAATTCTGACTTCAACTGTATATAGAGCTACACAGTGCATCAAAAGTGAGCAACATAAGGTGTTCAATTACACAACACAACATCAGGAAGGAGATTATGAATGCTGAGGTGTAGATTTAATTGGTTTAGAAACAACCTAACAGTGTTAAGTCATTTATTATTGAGAAGTTTGTATGTTGTTGTGGATTGTATTGTTTTGTAAGTGTGAGATGCAGTGGTTGTTTTCGTCTCAGAGGCATTAATATATCTTAAAGTCATTCTTAATCTATTATTAATGTGATTAGAAAACAGTTTAGAAATAGATTTTGCTACTTGACACAGTGTAGGTTTATAATGTTGGCCATCAAAACTGTCATTGGCTAAAATGGCAAAACGGTGTCCGTATTTATTTTTTGCTGTTCATTCAATAATCTAAATGTTTGACTTCACTTTAGGTATGAAACATGAAGGGGAGATTCTGCCATTAATGATGTTTAGATATAAAGATTAGTAAATAGTCTTTGTTTCTATATATTTTCATGTTATTTGTTTAGTTTCAGTTGTTTTACTACATCAAGTTTGTCGAATTGTTTTTGTAGTCAACTCGCAACATTTATTTCCATGATCAAACGTTGCATGTTCAGTTATACAACTGTGAACAAACATTTTAATTAGTGTTATTCAAATATTTCTGTAAATATATTTTTCTGGACACGTGTGTGTCTGTCTGAAAACGCCGGTCATTCTTATCAGGCAGAAAACGAAGCATTTTTTGCTCTGATACACACAAGTCCGATGTGCTGTCAGCCAAAAATGTAAATATGAAACCGGCTGAGACATCAGAGCCTGATGCCTGCTGGACCATTCAGAAGTCGGGCCCTTTATTAAATAACAAAATCTTCATTCCTGGCCGGACCCGAGTCTTTGTTCCTTTTCTCATCTAGCTGATGAGATGGACCATGTGTATGTGTGTGTGTGGGATGAGTGAGTATTTATGTGCGAGCTCGGATGAATAGTGTGAGCAGCACACAAGATTTTATCTGTGCGTTGGCACTGCCAGCCTGTGCCGAGTGTCAGACGGATCCTAATAAAACTGTCTGACCCCGCGTTGGGCACCAGGCTGGCGCTCGCCAGTCGCGGCTGACTGCTTGGTATGCACAGAGCATGGCAGAGCTTCAGCTGTTGCTGGGAGCTTTGTGGCACAGACCCAGTCTGATTAGTTGGCATCCGCCATAGTTCAGAGTAAAAACCAAGCAAGGGAAAAATATAATTAGAGAGAGAGAGAGAGAGAGAGACAGAGAGAAAGTGTGTGAGAGAGAGAGCATTAGGGGGAAATCAATTGTTTTGAAACTACATTTCTAATGTGGGTAATTTAGCAAAATGAGGTTTTCAAAAGTTAAAGACTCCAGGGAGATGAAGAACAAAGCCAGACGTGAGACTTAATGAGTGCATGTCTTTAAAACAGGAAGGAGCCCAACCGGACCCCCTAGAACCACCAGTTCAATGCTGAGAAAACAACACGACGACATCGTAAACGCAATCATCTCGAGTTCTGCTAGCAGCAAAGTTGGGTGTCTGCTAGGTAATAAGTGTATTGTCTTGTGTAAATGAAGGTGTCGGCATATGTTGGTTCAATATGTCGCTCTGTCTTGTTTGGCTATGCATCAGACGTTATTGGATTAAACAAAAAACGACATTGCATCTGGCGGATAAAGCCAAGCAGACGGGTTCTGCATTAGTACAGGTGCTGGGCGCCATCGTAAAAACCCATTAAGAATCAAGAAGGAACAGAATTATCAATCGCATCTGATAATCCCGGCCCTTGCTCTTGCCGCCGATGCGATAAAGGTCAGTTATAGATGAGCTGCAGTGGCGACCAGACAGAGCCAGACAGAGCGATTAGCACCCCTCGCCCTTAAGAAAAAACATCTCAGCAGACGTACAGCATCGGCTTTTATTTAAGAACATGAGAATCATCATGATCATCATCACAGACATGTGAACATATTGAACATTCAGACACATCAGCGCCGCTTCCTCTCTCGTCTTCGCTCTTATCTCTCACAGACATCCATCCGTTCGTCCCGTCTCTGTCAGGACGCGGCCAGGGGATCCAGTGCTTTTGCCCTCTGCCCAGGTCCCAAGAGCTTAACCTGTGATTTTTAGCACACAAAGCTCACAAGTTAGGGTCTCAGGGACCAGGAGGAGTGCAGCGGTGGCCGCACGGGTTAGTGACTTACACAGATATACTGCACATTCACGTCCTCTCGCATTCAGATTCTAATGTTCGGCCTAGAAAATAAAAGGAATCTGCATTTCAGAGTTTAAAGCTACGCGACGCACAGGTACATCATGCACCAAACGCCATGCACACACAAGCAGACAAAAAAGGTAAAAAGAAACCCGAAGGAGCGCTTGGATTTGAAGATGCCCGTCGAGTCTTTGTTGGTCAGGAAAAAGCCTCCAGTCAGACGGTCAGTGTCTGTCTTTGTCCTGTGTTTCTCATCTTCAGGATCTCTGGTGAGCAGAACCGCTGGCCTCTGACTGCAGCTTCAGACATGAATGTCTGTATGTGTGTGTGTGTGTGTGTGTGTGTGTGTGTGTGCGTGCGTGCGTGTGTGTGTCTGTCTGCGTCTCGTCTCCCACCACTGACTCCATTACACCGAAAAACGTGTAGCGGCAATTGATCAGAGCCGGGCAAAATTAACAAAAAGCGGTCTCCCTCACCCACCCGGACGCACATCGCCTGCGATCCCCCCAGACAGCGTTTAACAATAAGTTGTCTTTTTTGTGACTTTGTGAGCACAGACGAGACCATGCAACCTCAAAACACTGACCGCAAGCAAATCTAATAGTGCACACGGCAGCCAAAACATGCATGTCATTTACACTGCAAACGCAGTGTAACGTGCATCTAACACACACACATATACACACACACACCTTGAAGACTCCTCCTCCCCCTACAAACAAGCAGCATCGTTCATCCTCAGGGACCAGACGGTGTGGACACTCCCGGAAATGAGAGCCGCCGCCACGTGCCTCACACACACACACACACACACACACACACACACACATACACTCATACACACACACACAAAATGTCTACCTTCAAACCTGTCAGCTTTGTCATCTTCAAGGTAAAAGAAAAGAAAGAAAAGGATTGAGAAAGGAAAAGCGAAACATCCTGAGATGTGAGTAAAAGGAGACGCGCTCATCCTCTTCATCAGGACCAGGGCTCATCTTCTGGTCTTCGGTCACTTGGGTCACCCGCTCGTCCTCCAGCGGTGCGGTCACCTGTCCCTTGTCTCTGTACCTGTACCTGGGCCGTCTGTGAGAGCCGCTCTCGCTCTCTCGGTGTGACTGAGTGCCAGCGAGCGGCAGATTCTGCAGCGAGAAACTCCCCCCCTCCCCTCCGTCTCTCCCTCCCTCACTCCCTCTCTTCATCTCAGCTCCGCTTCGCCTCTGCACTGATCAATCCCTCACTTTCTCCGAAGGCTGGAAAAAACGCAGCCAGCCAGCAGCCAGAAATGGCGTCTCGCTCTCTACCCGGCGCTCTGTGCAGCCACACGACAATCTGTCTGTCACAATATTGTGACAACATTTCCGCAACTGATTGAGGAGGGTCATCCGCTACAACACCGCCAAAGCTGCGCAAAAGTGTTCAAACGCCACGACAAAACACATGTAGACATCCAGGGACGTGCAAACAAAAACGCTAAAGAGAATCCGGAGATAAAAAACAACTAAATAAGTCAGACATTGACAATTTATGCAAAACATATGAAGTATATGAAGAAAAGAAGGAGATAATAATGTAAACAATTCTACAATATAATATCTAATAACACAAAACAATAATATACTAATGAAAGCAATTTGGAACAAAATAAAGATTAAAAAAATGTATTAAATACAAAACGAGAGGATGAAACCAACTACAGTGCTCAGCATATATGAGCGCACCCCTCACAAATCGCTCATTTAAGTGAATATTTTCTATAGGAAGCTTTACAATATTATATCTGTGCAGCTACATTAGATTAGTCAGTACTGAAGCCAAATCTGGAGCTTATCTAACAAAATCACTTATGTTAACGGTCTAAAATTGGTACATACAAATGTATATGTTAGGGAAAATATTAAAGAGGAAAAAAAAGAGAAAAAAAAATCAAGAGAAACAAAAAAGTATAACATTTTGTTGAAATTTTGTAGTTTGTATTTTTTGTTTTAATATTTCGCATGAATTTAAACGTATTATCTTTCTATTTCTACACATATTCTGTGACTAAAATATTTTTAATAAATATATCTGTTTAATTAATCTGTTTTGTGAAATATATTGCCTATATTCGCTGAGAATTCAGTACAAAGTTCTGTTGCATGTTTTTAAATCCCATTAGAGTATATTTCTGAGCTAATTATTATACACCAACCTGTGAGATCTCTTCGCTCTAAAGATCATCTCTATCTGCAAGTTCCACGATCACGCTTAAAATGTCGAGGTGATAGAGCGTTCTCAGTAGCAGCTCCAAGACTCTGGAACGATCTTCCACTCTCCTTAAGAACAGCTCCAACTTTTGAGTCTTTTCAGAGGTCACTGAAAACACACTTATTTTCTTAAGCTTTTAATCATGTGATGTGAGTTTATGTATTTTGGTTTTTGTGTATATTTGCATGCGTTTTATGTACAGCACTTTGGTACCCATTGTGGTTTGTTGAAAGTGCTATAGAAATAAATTGAGTTGAGTTGAGTTGAGAAATGGATAAAAATATTCATTTTCAAAATGGGGTCATATATGCTGAGCACCGTATATACAAATACAACAATAAACAAAACAATTGGCAATATTGAACAAATCAAAGAGGTAAATGAAGTTATTGATGACGACAAAATATACAGTACGCCTATGTATATATTTTATATTTATTTGTGTTGTTACATACGTCTGCGATTATATGAAATAAATAAATAAATGCAACATGTATGAACACAAACAGACCCTTACAGTCTCCAATATATTGCCAATTGCAGAAAAACTACACACAGCATACATTTAGTCCTTATTTGGGTTCAAAAACAACACAAAATATAGCCCACAGTCAGTGCAAACCTCTCATCTGTGTCTTTAATATTCACCAGCACACGTAACCTCTCTTATGCTGTGTTCACACTAGATGCAGCAAGCGCGGATATTTCGCGCGTAAATAGATGCGTGAACATTTTGAGTTTACTCGATTCATTCACGCATCAAATTCACTTCACAACAGACGTGGATTTGTGTCATGGGCAAGGTTTCTGTCTGCCCGGTGACTCTAGCTTCGCTGCTAAGTGGCTAACATGGCTTTTATTGAGAGAATAGCTGTTTACGTGCTTTATGCAGGCTGAAAAACACCGTCGATTCGTTTCGAGCCATCTGAGTCCACTAGATCCTTTCAGAGGTTCAGCAGCTCTGTGAGCTCATAAATTCCTCCAGAAACTTAACCTGGATGATGGAAGCTTTCAACGGTGCTTCTGACTGAGCTGAGCCCAGTTTGATGAACTTTTGTCAGTGTTGGCAAGAGGATTTTTCCCTGAGACATCAGCAGGAGCTACGCCATAATCACGCTCCAACAAGATAAAACTCCTGATTGGTTAACGTGGTGTGAATGTCTGCTGAAGTCTGTGATTTGTGCGAAACACGGAATATGCGCGTTAAGTGCGTCAATTGTGCAAAACACTCAACTCACGCCGCTTCATTCGCGTGAATCACGTCATTCGCGCCGCCTCATTTGTGCGTAACGCGCAGCAGGATGTCTATCCGTGTCTTTGCATTGACTTAACATGTAAATCACTCGCACTTGATGCTTCTTCTGCGTATGGTGTGAATGCAGCATTAGAGAGTAATTCCGTCATTCCCGAGTTCATAATAGTCCAAAAGGTGATGATAATAGTTAAACATGGCAGTTTGTTCATGTTTTAGGTTGCTAAAAGAATCATTCGCTCCTTTGTTTTTTTCCGGCTTCCACCTTTGGTTTTTCACACATCACTCTCGCGTTTGTCTGTTTCTGAGAGGATGTCAGAAGCACATCAATAATCACGCACATGATATCATGAGCTCAAGAAGTTTGTTATTTCAAATATAGATGCGCAGTGAGCGCAAACGAGCTCTCTGGAGAAATTGAAACCCCTCGCCCTTTAAGACGGCCTTGTAAAACCACAAAGAGGCACAGGGTAGAGTCTGCTCTTCTTCTTGGCTTTGTGGTTGTTCATCAAGACGATGACAAGGTTTGTTTGAGCTCGGATCGACCATGGCTTGTTATTATATGCATATATTATTACGCCATAACGTCTTGGCTGTGTATTTAGAAATGTTGCTTCCTTTGTTTTCATTTATTCTTTGTAATAAATTTATTGATGACGACAAAAAGATAAAACCCAATAATAAACACAAAGGCTATGTAAAGTCAGACGATGAAACAATAAAAACATCTAAACTAATTTTTGAAATAAATAAAATAAAAATCTACAGCAAATAAAACAATAATAAAAACACTAGCAATTTAAAACAACATGAAACAAAATACACGGTTGAAAAAAGCTATGAAAAACGATGCAAACAATCGTCATGCAACTGATTGAAAGTCTGCAACGTGAACGAAACATAATAGGTCTTATAGACATGAGCGGAATACATTTCAACATAAATCGCGCATGAACATAATCAACGAATTCTACTTTATCCTCATACAATGTACACGCTATGTTTCATCCATCAAGTCCAACAAACACACGCAGGTCATTAGCGATAAAACCGTATGCGCTGCTAAAAACTGATAAGTATTCAATGAAAATTTCACGCCCTTTGTGCCTCTCCGAGCGCCAGACGCATCTTTATCAGTCTGGCAGTGGCCCTGAATGACCTCTGACCTCTGTGCCTGCGCTGGGGGGTGTGTGAGAGTCGTGACCCCGTCATAGAGAGGTGCTGGGTGGCGACTGCCCACCGCACACATCATTGATTACGATGCTTAATGCACAAACTCACCACGTCTGTTCTACTGCAATGCAGAGTTTTAGACACACACACACACACGCGCACACACACACACACACGCATGCATGCATAAAGCGTGAGAGCTCACAAATCCACATGGACTCAGTGTTTTTAACTCACGTCGTCTCGGGCAGTGTCTGAACACAGGTTTGTCGATAAGAGTGAACGGGTTCAAGTCTATCATGCTGTAGGATGGAGAACTGTGTGTGTGTGTGTGGGGAAGGTTGGTGGGATCAGCAGGGACTGAAACGGAATGATGGTGATCAATCAACACACACACATAGACACACACACAGAAAGAGAGACAGAAAGGCCATCAGCAGAGCGCTGTCACCACACAGTACCAGACAGCACACACACACAAACGAACAAGACACAATGAAAGCCAGACAGCATCGAAAACCCCTAAAAAGGCTACACAAAGAGAAGCATATTGAGTTCCACATCCGTCTCTAATTAAACGGTGACATTACAAGCCTTCAGACATGCTTAGTAAGCTCTTATTTCTTATACTCTGGATGATGAATCAAGTCAAAGCACGTCGACTCATTAACAATCGGATGCAAAATGAGACTCCAAAGGCATGGATCTCTTCAATCACAACCAATCCTTATGAAGCTACACTCACATTATGAGATGAAAATATGATAATGCTGCGCAGAACTCATCTAGATCATGTCGGAATGTGGCTACACTGCTGCTGATGTCTTCTGAGCAGTTGCTAGGGCATTGCTGAGGGTTTCTGGTTGGTCGCTGGAGCATTGGTGAAGTGGTTTGGGTAATTGCTAGAGTGTCGCTAAGACATTTAGGAGGTTGTAAGGGTATCAGTGTTTTCTGGGTCACTGCTGAAGTGTTTTGGATAGTTGCTAGGGTGTTGCTAAGGCGTTCTGGGTGGTTGCTAGGTTGTGGATTCGATTTTCTTCGTATTTTTGCAGGGTTGCAAGGGTTAAGGTCTATGCCAACTGAAGTCGGAGAATTTCGTATGCATTTTTACATATTCATATGCGAGAAATTCATCACATACACAAATCTTGCGCAGTCAGTTCAAGCAGTGATACTTTGTTCTCTTCTCTCTTCTCCAAAGCAGAAAAAGAAAGAGGAATAGGCTACATATTGTGTTCATTCAATACTAGCCTGCATAAAGATGCAGGAGAGTTAGTTCTCCTTATCAAAGAGCTGCGCTATACGATTATTCCGAAATGCAAAGTTTATTTTAGGAAATCAGTGGAACTTTGATACATTGCTTGTGATTCTTCACACATTCACGTATGTAAAAAATCTTGAACAGAGACTGGCAGTACCTACAGACATTGTAATAGATGGTGGCCGCGTTGACGTGTCGATGCAATGGACCAAAAGCATGCCATGCTTTCTATTATAATGTCTATGGGCATTATTATGTACGTCAAATGTATAAACACATTGATGATTTTGCAGGACAACAACTTAACAACCTTCCACAAAACGAGCAGAAAACGTGGTGGCAGATGCTCTTTCTCGAGCTTAATGTTGTTTGCAATTCTTTTTAATGCTTAACAGTGCTTCCTCTAGGATTTTTCCAGCTGTGGCGGCAGGCTTTTTCTACACAGATCTACAAACTACCTGTGGCGTTATTTCAATGACAAATGTCGAGATCGCATTTATGTAATAGCCTACAGCATGCGAATCTCTTTACTTGCGTGCCGATTTCCTCTGCTCGTGCACAAAGCTTCTTGCGCGCCCTCAAATACGCGCTGCTCAAGCGCAGACAGTGTTGCCAGATTGGGTGGTTTTTAATTTATTTTTGCGGGTAAAAAGTGACAGGCGGGTAGTGAAAATTTGGCCGGTTTTGCAACGGCGTGCCCGCCAGCCCCAGTCTGCCCTCATAAACCTGTTTTGATCTCCCGAAGAGATGCCATAGCCCCCGTTCTTTGCATACATATGCTTAGAACAGTGTATAAACGCTTGTGATCTCGACAGCTTTTGCGCTGGAAACAGCCAGCATCATCTGGCAACAATTAGCGTAGATCTTCTTGTGCGCTCTCAAATAAACGCTGCTGAAGTGCGATTTAGTGCGTTTATGTAATGAGAATGTCTCAAACATTTATTAGATTTGCTAGGAATATTTATGAATGTCTCCAATAGACCAACAGAGCAGTAGTAATGCGTCCTGAAGTAAAGTGAAACAGCTTTACGTCGTGTTTGCTGGCCTCACGCATCACGCACCTGTCAGTCAGCCAGTCAGCACGTAACCTTAAAGGGTTAAACAAATGACGCACAGCACTACTACGGTCGGTTACAGAAAAGTTCACGCTGTTATAATTCACTTACCCTTTAATACGTTTTGGTGCGATTATCTCCCGCTATTAAAAAAAATAAAATGTTTTGAATGAGAAGCTGTAATGTAGCTGTGGCGGGATGAATTTTGGCGTGGTGCCCTGCCATGGAAAAATGAATGTAGCGGAAACCATGCTTATGCTTATTGTTCATTTATTTGTTTTCACGAGTAACAATCATAAAATGTTTGTTCTTTAGGGTGAGGGTGTTACGTTCTTGTGTTGTGTGATTATAATTTTTTTTTCTTTCGCTAGTTTCTCTTTTGTTCTCTCTCTCTCTCTCTCTCTCTCTCTCTCTCTCTCTCGCAGTTGTTGCTAGATCGGATATGTTTGCAGCAGGAAGTTAACGAGAATTATTTCTATTATTTATAAAATTTCCCATTTTTTGTATTTTATTAACGTCTACCCCGACCCCAACCCTAAACCCAACCCTCACAGTAACGTAAAAACAGCAGTTGTTCATTCATTCATTTTCTGCCGCTTTTCCGGGGCCGGGTCGCGGGGGCAGCAGTCTTAGGAGAGAACCCCAGACTTCCCTTTCCCCAGACACTTCCTCCAGCTCCTCCGGGGGGGATCCCGAGGTGTTCCAAGGCCAGCCGAGAGACATAGTCCCTCCAGCATGTCCTGGTCTTCCCCGAGGCCTCATGCCGGTGGGACATGCCTGGAACACCTCCCTAGGTAGGCGTCCAGGAGGCATCCGAAACAGATGCCCGAGCCACTCAACTGACTTCTCTCGATGTGGAGGAGCAGGGGCTCTACTCCAAACTCCTCCCGGGTGTCAGAGCTACTCACCCTATCCATAAGAGTGCGCCCTGCCACCCTTCGAAGGAAACTCATTTCGGCCGCTTGTATCCGAGATCTTGTCCTTTTGGTCATGAACCAAAGCTCATGACCATAGGTGAGAGCAGGAACATAGATTGACCGGTAAATCGAGAGCTTTGCCTTTCGGCTCAACTCCTTCTTCACCACAATGGACCGCTACATCGACTGCATTACTGCTGCCGCTGCACCAATCCACCTGTCAATCTCACGTTCCATCCTTCCCTCACTGGTGAACAAAACCCCTGAGATACTTAAACTCCTCCAGCTGGGGTAAGGGCTTTCCTCCAACAGCAGTAACAGCAGTTGTACAGAGTATTATTTATGTTATCTGTTAAATTACCCAATAAATTGTATTTTTTAACACCTACCCCCACCCCAACCATCACAGTACTGTAAAAATATTAATTATTGTTATACAATGTCATTAAAAAATGCTCTTTATTAATGTGCATATCACACTTCCTGCCGGCCGCATTTCCGATATAGACTTTACCCTCTCTCGCTCTCTCTCTCTTTCAGGGTTCTTACACCTTTTCCAACTTCAAATTCCAGCACTTTTCAAGCACATTCAAGGTGTAGTACCAATCTTTCATGACCAGTCGTATTCAAAATTCATGTAGCAAATTAAATCCTTATGAGTCTGAGAATATTCTTGCTGAAAATTAATGCATTCCGGGCTTTGTTTACTGCAGTAAGTTGACATGACAACTGTTTTAAACCATTCCTGAGCGCTGCGTTTGTCGTTTTTAAGTGCAAATATGCATTCTGCGTGAAGCTCGCATAGATAAAATTTCAGGTGCATATGCGACTAAAACAGTCATAATTTCGAGTCCTGCCATTTAAAATTCAAGCAGGTTCAAGCACTTTTCCTAAAATCCAAGCACTTTTCTAAGCTTGAAAACACTATATTAAAAATCAAGCATTTTCCAGGATTTCCAGCACCCGTACGAACCCTGCATTTCTCCTGCTTTCATTCCTACAGTGGCTCCTATTAGCTCACGCTGCTGCCGTGCCCCTCTCTGACGTCATCTCACGGTCTCCAATCCAGCCTCTGCCACCGTGGCATAAAAGTAGTGACAGGACGACACTTGAATTTCTGTGTTGTGTTGCGTGTCAGTGAATTTGCAATCCGTTCAGTGTGTGTTACAGTTTGGTTTATGTACAATTTTATTGTCTATTCTCCATTTGTCCAACGTCAGTGTTACGCACATCTGAGGTTTGAGAGTGGACAGGTAAGAATGTCGCCCGACATACATTGTGCACACGTAGGCTTTGAATATCACTTTTGTTAGACACACTAGGTTAGGAGTGAGCTGAACTCGTTGTATTTTTGTTTTTCTCTTATCTTAGTGTAGGTAAGGTAGTGTGTCAGAGATGCGAAGATTTTCTTTTCAATATTGATATATTTTTCTTTTTGGATAGTTAAGGTAGAGGTTGGGCCGATAGAATAGTTTGTTTTGTTTTAGGGATGCACGATATATTGGCGCCCATATTCGTTATCGCCCGATAAATGCTATTTTTAATGTTATCGTTATCGATCCAATGTCAAAATTAGGCTGATAGATTACATAATTGTACAGAACTGCCTGCCTCGCGCATGTGTGGGTGGAACTTGTTCAGGCGTGTCCACTATAATGGAGCTTACCTCATAGTTTATTCCCTCAAAGTCCATCCTTTCTTTGTGTAGTATTGTTGTGCGTTAATAACTCAGTAAGTAACCATATTCCTTATCATTGTAGATATGTGTGATAGAGTGGCATTGTGTATTTTGGTTTAAATCACCTCAGGAAAAAATACTACTTGTGTAAACATAATAGCAGCGATGCACACGTGCTAAACAACTCGTTGGGTTGTTTGTAATCCAATATGATTATTTGTTATTATCAACGCGTTGCCTACCATGTGTTGTTGATGTAAGATTGTATTCAGTTTGATCGGCATATTGATTATAATCGACATATTGATTATAATGAGCCCACGTGATGTCTGTCTCCGCACACATGTAACGCTAGTGATCTGACAGCCTTCACAGCAGCAGGGGAGAGGTGTGCCAGTCACTGAATCCAGCATAGGGCTTCTCAAACATCCGCTACATTCTGTCTTTAAATTATACACTGTGTTGTCATAAAGTCATCTGTGCTCAATGCTCAGGTGTTGTATCAAAATCTGACTCCGCTTAGGCGCGTCACACAGCGCCTGCACGTTTCTAACTCACAGCGGTTTATCATAAACCTTTCAGATCATTTTTCCCGCAATTGACAGCAAGAATGAACATAGAAGCGCTGTCTGATTGATAAGCAGCAGCTACATGTGTTCAAAAGAATCTAAAACGCCAAATGGGATGAATTTATGCCGCATTTTCTAAAGTAAATCATACTATCTGTATTTAGCTTTTCGCTTGTACGGTGGCTTTGAACTCTCAAAACATCTCTCAAAATGCCTGATTGGACATGAAATATTTGTACAAACATGCATAACTATAACACGTTTTATTCAGAACATTTGAGCTGGTTTCAGTTCTTAGTTTTTTCATTTTCATTTTATTTAAAATATATTTATCTTTGTTAATTAAATCTCATTTTTGTCATTTCAAGAGTTCACACTTAGCTGATGATTGATTATAAAGCTTGTTTGGCATGCTATCCTGAGAGAAAGCCCTGAGCTCATAAGATCCTCGAGCCTGGGGCTCCCTCCCGTTGCAAGGCGGGAGGGAAGTTTGAGCTCAGGTAGATCTCGAGAACTCCCTTGCCGTAGTAACTGATGAACAGATAGTGATTGCTCTTAAGAGATAACTACTTACTAGAAGCATGTTTATGTTGCATGTTTTTTGGACGGTGGGAGGAAACAGGGGAACCCGGGGGAAACCCACATGAGCACGAGGAGAAAGTGCAAACTTCGCACAGAAACGTCTGCTGGTTTGGTAAAGCCTGGAACCAGAGACGTTCTTGTTGTGAGGCAACAGTGCTAAGCACTGGGCACCGTGTCACCCATATAGGAAGGAGGAGGAGTAGGGGTGGAAGGGGGGATTTTTCAAAATGAAGATAGCGGTGGAATGTAACCCAATAACCCAGTATTTGTAGTAGTTTAGGAGTCGTCTGATTGGTGCATTAAGAATTGAATAATGTGGATCCAGCCGCTAGCAATCATAAGCACGTGATCCTCTCAAAATTAGTTTATACATAAACTTCACTTGACCTATTGTTTTTATGCAACAGTCACGTTGCATGTTAATTTGCTATGCAAAGAAAAGGAAATCCTTTATTTTTGGCATGATTCATGTGAAATCATGAAAACAGGTTTATATATCTCACCTTGCATATATATATATATATATATATATATATATATATATATATATATATATATATATATATATATATA
Organism: Danio aesculapii; assembly: GCF_903798145.1. Classification (NCBI taxonomy): domain Eukaryota; kingdom Metazoa; phylum Chordata; class Actinopteri; order Cypriniformes; family Danionidae; genus Danio; species Danio aesculapii. The sequence goes on from NC_079444.1 coordinate 37,798,783, forward strand.
TATATATATATATATATATATATATATATATATATATATCACCTTGCAATTTTGAAATTATTGCTTTTTTTGCTATTCAGTTCATAAGATCAGTTCAAACTTTTAGAAGTTTTTAAAATAAAATCAGTAGTTCACTGTAAAAAAAATATAACATTTTGAACTATTTATATTTATCAGCCTATATATATCAGCTATCGGCCTGCAAATCTGAAGAGTTATCAGTTATCGATGTCCGCCCAAAAATCCATATTGGTGCATCCCTAATTTATTTCTATTGTATGGCCACCGCCCGCGTTTCATTCCTCCAACTCTACCATCTATCCGTTCAAACATTTTGTGTCCCGTTTGTGTCTGTAATTTTCAGTATATTATCACTATCACTATTCACTTTGTAAATAAATTCACTTTATTGTATTTAGTCGTGTGTTTCACCCAAAAATTAATGTTACTCTCCTTCTCCTTCACAGACTATCTTTAAGATTGTAACACACACACCAAGCAGCAGCAGGGGAACCTGATGATCTTTACAACCAATCACAGTCATTTCTGTTGAGCACGTGAACACAATGCCCAATCAAAAGTATCGACTTCGATACCAATCGGTACTGAAATTTAAAAAATAAATACAATTTTAGTAATGTTGAGTACATTCTTAAACGGATAACTTTTATGGCCAATCACAGTCATTTCTGTTGAGCGCATGAACACAATGGCCAATATGCATGTTTAAGAATGCAGTTTGCCGGAAATTAACATTTATAAAATTTCACTACCGTTTGGTACCGAACTCGATACTTTTGACAACACTAGTTTGCACAAGTCTTATAGTGACACTACATTATCAAACACCAAATGTGTTGATGATAAATTCATCTAATAAACATATCATTATGAGAACACAGAAGACCCTAACAGATCATTCAGTTCTGCTGAGTGTGGGTCTTTAACATCTCGTCTGACTGGCTGGCAACCCAACACACAGGCCCCACCCATCCCAAATCAAACTCATTGATCTCTTCAGCAGGGTCAGAGGTCAAATGCGTATCGACTGGAAAAAGTGTCATCAGCAGCAGCGGCGCGGCCCTGACTCCAGACAGATCAATAGCACCTCTGTCTGCTACGCTTAGATTACTCTTATTCATCTGTCATAAATCTCAGCACCTCATCACCGCGGTACCGTCTGGCTCCTGAAGCAGCTGTGGCCCTGTTAAGGTCGACTGCGGTCTGGGAGCATTAGGTCACGTTCATCAACGCTCTGCTCTCGTGTACAGGGGGCAAAAGGGTAGACGGCAAATCAGGGACCTTCTAATCAGAATCAATGAGTGGGGTTTGGCCACACGTCTGGAAGAATCAGACAGAATTGGATGACAAAAGACCATCTTATCACCTTAGATAACAGCGTGACCCAATTTATTTGCAGTATTGTGCGTCAGTGCATGATTTCTGGACTATAGGAGATAAATGTTTGGTCAAAATGTGTTACATTTGAGCTTCAATGCTGATGACACAACCAAGAGACATTAGGAATAACCAATGATAGTGTAGGTAACCCTGTCCTACATGTTAGTTCAACTGTATTGAGTAATGCAAAGGTTCGTGTTTACTTTTAAAGCAACCAGTGAACTACGTATGAATAAATGCACATTAAATTATTATTAAATAATGCACAGGTGATGCAGTAACAATAAAAAGTGTTGATATTGTAACACTAATAAATAGTTCAATGACCAGAGTATGTTATTTAGCTTACGGTACGGCTATTATTACACCTAAAAACATTGTACTAGATCAAGAAATTTCCCAAGTTTTGCTTTACAAACATAATATTGATAATAAAAACTAATTTCTAAGTGAAACATATTCAATCCTGTCGTTTAATATATCTATTTACTTGGTGTCTTTGTGGGTTTGGGTTAGGGTTGGGTCGATAGACGATGCTATCTTCCATTGCCGATGGTCGATAGACATCACGATACTGAGCCTGCATCGCAATCCTCCGCCCTGGCCCCGTCGCAGCAGCAACCCACTTGCAATAAATACACACTTAGGCCCTGTTTACACTAATACGTCTTAGTTTTAAAGTTTTAAAATGCCATTTTAAAATGAATACGATCCACATCCACACTGGCTCACACACACTCTTTCATGCTGCAGCGTATGTGCACGTCTGAGCTTCAGGCAGTCAGTGGATGCTGTGAGCACAAAACCCCAGAGAGCAGCGCACATCGGACAGTTTATCAAGGATGTACCGCTGGATCACGTCTCACTATAGTTGTTAAACGTGATATTGAATTCATCTTGTCTCTATCTTACGACTCTTCGGTCTTTTAAATCTATCAGGTAACGTGTCACAGCGTCAGTACACTTCAATCTTTCACTTTCATGCTTGTACTTAGTAATTTTTGTGAAAACCTCAGATACTGTTGGTTGGTTCCTGTTGGTTGTGCACCTTTTTTACCAATGAAGTTAGTCCATTAAAACAACACAAATCACTCTGCCTATTCATGCCAGAGTCCTGAGGAAAAAGTGATTGAGAGGTGGTAATTTGTGTGTAACATCTTTATTTATTTATGATTTGGTTATGGGTAAAACAAAGACCATGCGGGTCAGGTAGTTGAAACGGAAGGCTACAAATAATTAATTCGTTATGAACTAATTGTTTATTCATAAATAATTAATTCACCGCCACCTATGATGACGATGCCATCGTCCATCGCAATGTTTCACATTAGATATCGTACGATGCCAAAATGGTCGACATTGCCCAACCCTAGTCTGGATTATTTTGCATTAATACTTAAAGAACTTTAATCCAGATCCACACCATGGAACTTTAGGTGCGTCTTTCCCCGAAAAATATTGCATGTCTTTTGTCAATCAATCAGAATTTTAACAGCACTGTAGTATAAAACCCATTACATGTTTTGCTCTGAAAGCAGTTATTTTTGTACATATTTTTCACTTCATCACAAAACAGAACTGATCTTTAAGTGATGATAAAGATAAGACCATGTTTACAATTTCTTACTGAAAAAAATTTACCATGCAGAAGGAATAAGCTGACAAAATCATTTATGAATAATTTATAAAACATGATCTGAATAAAAGTATGTTTTAGGTAGGGCTGTGCAATTAAACGAATTCGATTTCCATTTCGATTTTGGCTTCTAACGATTGCGAAAAAACATTAATCGAGATTATGAAATGATTACTGTTGATTACTAAATGATTACGTTCATATACCACCCTCCCCCCTTTCCAGTTGTACACATTTGTTGCTCTGCAAAGCTCAGTTTCACGTGAAAATGACTAAAAGAATGTACTGTAATGTAACCTGCTTTTATTCTAGCCAAAATAAAACACACAAGACTTTCTTCAGAAGAAAAAATATTATAGGAAATACTGTGAAAAATTCCTTGCTCTGTTAAACATCATTTGGGAAATATTTATATATTTTTTAAAATTCACAGGAGGGCGAATAATTTTGACTTCAACTGTATATCATTTTGAATAATCATGCTTACAATTATGAGTAAAATAATCGTGATTATGATTTTTCTCATAATCGAGCAGCCCTAGTTTTAGGAAACTAAAACTAAAACTAAGGTTTTTTATAGATTTAAACATAATTTAAACAGCTGTTTATTGCAATTTGTCGACACCTTAAATGATAATATGACAAAAACAACAGTTCATTAGTTGAATTGACCAAGTAAACTCTTCAGGATACTGCGTTCTTTGCTTTTCAGCGGACCCACACTTCACTGAAACAAAAGCTTCCACTTTCTCCCTATCAAATCCCCTAATTTATTTGTTCAGCCATCACATAAATCTAAGCACAGCTGTAAGCAACGAGTTGCAGCTCGACTCGACTGCCAGCTGGATTTACTTTTGCTGAACCAGCAGGATTTCAAGCCGGGTTCGCGGCACTACATCTGGAAGAGTCATCCGAGAGCAGAGGTGAAGGCAGAAAAATCCCTCCAAAAATAAAAGCAGCTCGACTCCCTCAGTCAGCTTCAACAGGAAACTATACAAGACAAAACGATTGGGCTCGCCCCTTCAATTCAACATAATTCACAAATTAAAATGATTTACTCATTCTCATGTCCATCCAATCTGGAATGATGTGGAAACCGTACATCCAGGTCACTCTTTTGAACATAATGAAAATGAATGATGACCAGGGCTGTCAAGCTACAAAGAAAGAAGTATAAAGTTCAATAAAGTGGTTCAAAAGTGATATATTCTGAGAGTTCTGAAGTTATTAGATTAGAGCCAATGGAAACGTGTCCTGTAATGTCTTGGCAAAGTTGTGATTACGGATTTGTGAAGGAATCATTATTCTGATCCTGTTAATGAAACAGTTGATCAAATTCACAAAACAAGGCAGACTTAAGGACAATATTCTAACACGGGGACCAATTCTCTGTTTTAACTACATTGTAAAAAATGTCTGTTCATAGACGGTGTGTGTACTTTGTGAGGGTGACATGGTGGCTCAGTGGTTAGCACTGTCGCCTCACAGCAAGAAGGTCACCGGTTCGAGTCCCGGCTGGATAAGTTGGCATTTCTGTTTGGAGAAAAATGAAACACCCGAAATGATATGAAACTATGGAGGAAACGTGGATAGCGTGGTGATGCAGTGAAGTTAATCAATCTATTTGCTATAACATATAACACGGGATCATGAAAGGAACATTTAAAAAGCAACTCAAGTAAACATCTTAATCACATTATTGTCTTTTTGTCTCAGATTAAGGTAAATAATTCGATCACTGATGTCCATTAGGCTTGGGTGGTAATACGGTAATATGAGATCTAAAAATAGCAATGGTGTCAGTTTCAATACCGTTATACCGTCATAAAAAACAATGCACTTATATAGGAGACAATTAATTAATATTATTTATTTAATGCCTAAAAATGTGTATGTGTGATTGTCATCACGGGACAGTGTGGAGGAGAGAGAGAGAGGTGAGGTAAGATGGCGAGTCGCGCACCAAGTGACCTGGTCTTGAAAAAGAACACAGCCTCTGCAGTTTGGCAGTATTTCGGGTTTCGACCGAACGAGAAGGGAGACGTGGTAAATACGAACTAGAGGTCTGCATTCCCGCTGCTGTACCACGGGGACCCGACCAGATTTCTTGCGGTGCGGGAATAAATTTCCGATTAAAGCGCTGGAGAGGTCGGTAACTCTGGTGTAGTTTGAACGGGAGCGGGAGGTCTAACAATATCGTTCCCGAGCAAGCGAGCACGCGCACATCCGTATGGATGCCATTTATTTGTGTGCGTGTGTATGTGTGTGAATGAGAGAGAGAATGATGCTGTGTGTCGCTTGTTTGGTTCTGTCAATGTGTGTGTGTGTGTATGTGTGTGAATGAGAGAGAGAGCGTGATGCTATGCGTCGCTGGTTTGATGCTGTCTATGTGTGTGTGTGTGTGTGTGTGTGTGAGAATGAGAGAGATGCTGTGTGCTGTGTGTCTATGTGTGTTTATACAGACAGCTTGTTATAGGCTGTCTCGACTGGTTTTGCTCTTCTGTTCACGAACACATCACCCCCCCCCCCTAAAATTTAGTCAAGCGCAGATCTCTAATACGAACAAGACAATTTGCAAATTGTGCAACAAACAGGTGACTGCGAACCCAAGGTTGCATATACGGTATTCAGTTTCTGAATGGTTTAGGCACAAGCCAACAGTTTGGTGACGCTGTCTGAGCCTTACATCATTTTTTTTATTATGCACGGTAATACCGTATACCGAGGTAAAATAGGGAGGAGGTTTGACCGTATCAAAATTTGGATACCACCAGAGCCTAATGTCCATGTAAACAAACATTAATTCCATTAATTATTGTAACAATTTTAATCCCTGTTTCGAAACAATCAATCTGGAGGTGTGAAAGCTCCCTCAATCAGAGTATTGTCTTAACCGTATTAAAATCTGAGTATTGATATCCATGTGAAGAAGACCCAATAAACAAAGCAGCATACAACCTCTTTCAGCGTGCGAGCTGTGGGTGAGCAATGTTTTGATTTGTGTGTGCGTTTTCCCTTCATGAGTTTTGACTGCTGTTTTCTATAAATTAAATCCCAGGGCCTAAGCGGAATTCAGATGTAAGCCTGCATGAAGGTTTGGCTGACAGAGAAAGACAGCTGACACCCGACTAAAGGGACTGAAGTGGACTTAAGCCATGGGGAGAGGAGCTGCGTCTTTTCAAGCTTTAGAGGGGCCCGCGTTAAGCCCGTTCCAACCCTGTCGTCGTGTGAGAGGAGAATCAATGACGGAGACTCTTACGCTCGCCCATTGAATCCTCGTTTATTTCACTGCTCATTTGTCTGTGCTTAATTGATAGCAGTTAAGTCCCTTTCAGCATGTTTGGCTGCATTGCTGTGGGGCCTATGTGTGCTTATAGAGGCTTTCAGGCCAGACTAAAATACTTGATGAAGACTGGGCCTCACAGACTGCGGGCGCTCATGCTGGAGAGCCACCAACACAAGACGCTGGGCAGACATATGAGGCCGCATAGCTTCAACATGCCACTGAAAAATGAGAACAAAAGCTTATAAAGCCAACATTTGGACGCAAACCTTGTCTTGAGTTTTGAATGGCAGATACATGCCCGCTGCCAAATACTCAACTCCATTTTAAATCACTACTTTTGACTTGTGAACATAACTAAACAAAGAATTTTGAGGTTTCAAATGCAGATCCAATGGATAAATCATATTTCAGAAATACTGAGTTATCTGAGACACGCTACTGAGTTTTAAATGTCACTTTAAGTCATGCAGGCACCAAATAGGCATATAGGAATGATTTTAGAACCATTTTGCACCAGTCTGCATAAACTGAAATGTACAAAAGTGATTTTACATAAAAGAAATGCCTTTTGAACACTGGTTTAATGTTTCAAACTTTTTTTCACAATTTAAAAGTGGGTGAAATTATGTTTATATTATATTATATTATATTATATTATATTATATTATATTATATTATATTATATCATATCATATCATATCATATCATATCATATCATATCATATTATATTATATTATATTATATTATATTATATTATATTATATTATATTATATTATATTATATCATATCATATCATATCATATCATATTATATTATATTATATTATATTATATTATATTATATTATATTATATAATATCATATCATATCATATTATATTATATTATATTATATTATAACATATTAATTATATTATATTAAATCATATTATATTATATTATTTATATTATATTATATTACACTATATTATATTATATTATATTATTTATATTATATTACATATTACACTATATTATATTATATTATATTATATTATATTATATTATATAAATTATATTATATTAATTATATTATATTATATTATATTATATTATATTATATTATATTATATTATATCATATTAATTATATTATATTAATTATATTGTATTAATTATATTATATTATATTATATTATATTATATTATATTATATTATATTATATTATATTATATTATATTATATTATATAAATTATATTATATTAAATATATTATATTAATTATATTATATTATATTATATTATATTATATTATATCATATTAATTATATTATATTAATTATATTGTATTAATTATATTATATTATATTATATTATATTATATTATATTATATTAATTATATTACATTATATTACATTATATTATATTATATTATATTATATTATATTATATTATATTATATTATATTATATTATATTATATTATATTTGGTCAATTAGTGTAACAGATATTTTGTTCAATTCAATTTAATTCACCTTTATTTGTATAGCGCTTATACAATGTAGATTGTGTCAAAGCAGCTTCACATAAAAGGTCATAGTAAATAGGAACAGTGTAGTTCAGTTTGTAGTGTTTAAGTTCAGTTCAGTGTGGTTTAATAATCACTACTGAGAGTTCAAACACTGAAGAGCAAATCCAACGATGCGCAGCTCTATAGATCCCGAACCATGCAAGCCAGTGGCGATTTTGAATGTAAAAATGAAAAGTATGCTTACTCTGACTTGTACCCTTACATAAAATAACTGCAGTAAACTGAAGTAAAGCTGCAGTACAATTTTTATGGTACACACTACTATTTAAAATATATCATATAAATATAACTGTAGCCAATATAAAGCCAATGCAGTGATCAGGAGGTATTAATCTAGTATGCCAAATATAGACTACACAGAACTTCAACTCTTACAGGAAATGACATCAGAGCTAATCATTAAAAACACCACTGGATCAAGAAACAGAATTAGTGTTGTGCACTTAAAATAAGCTCTAATATTTCCTTAATATTTATCAATTCTCTATGATTCAAGAGCAAAATCATGTGAAGGTTATCACTCGAGCCTTAAAAACACATCTAGAGTCTCAGAATTGGACGAAGACAGAATTTCCCATGTCAAAAACTGAAAGCACCAACACAGGCTTACTAGAAATATACGTGCTTCAGCCTACATTGAAACTGAAACTGCTAAATTTTAGTATTAAAATATAAAATATATGTATTTAACATACATTTGACTGTATTTTCTAGGTAAAATGAACATTACAAGGTAGTACGATGCTGCCAACTTTTGTTCCTTTTCACACTAAAGATATTTACAGGTATATATTTTTGACGATTATATTGATGGATTATATCCATGCACTTCTTTGCACAAGACTAAAATACAACAAACCAACTTAACAGTGTCTGTCATTAGAAATCGAATATGTTTGCCTCACCTATCTATCTTTATAACTTTTCTGTTGTACTTGTGATTCAGAGCATTCAGGTTCAAAGACAGTTAAACACGGTTCCACAAAAGAGATAGAAGCAATGTAAGATCAAGGTAAAACTACATGGTCGCAGTGCACTTTTATCTTAGGTTTGCTTATTAAAACATTACTCAAGTGGTTTGCTAGGTGATCTGTACAGCAAGCCCACCTTCTACTAGAGGGGTACTGTGTCTGAAACGTACAACAAAATGGACCATAAGTAACGTATTTCAGATTTACAAACAATTAGACAGCGCTCTCTAGTGGATTTGTCATCTGCATATTTCATATTTCCAATGAATGGTCTGGAAATCATGCATAGCCCAAAGAACAAGCAAGTACAAAATCTGTTGTCCTAAAAAAAAAAGGGGGGTCCATTTTATAGGGCATGTTTACTGCTTTTTTTACAGTCCAAATGTAGTGCTTTAAAGAAAAAGAATTAAAGAAGTAACTTTTTTAGAGCACGAGCTACAGCACAGCATGCTGTCAACACACTAATTACAGCACTGTTGCTAAAAATATCAAAGATACATCAATACAAGCGATAAAAAAAAGATATATATGAAAACTTTTATACTAGTTTCAACCAACCAAATAGTCAAGCATTGTGACCAATTCCTGCTGCCCCCCACACATATCCAATGCAATCTGATTATAAACAGCCAACACAAATGTCTGGAGGGAAAACAGACTGATATGCTGCAGTGATGACAAAACACAAGACAATTCAACATCCCACTGTGTCAGCTGAAAGGGATACTGGGTGATTTCTGTGGTGGTTCCAGCTGTCATTTTAGTGAAGGTGCATTATAATACTAAAAATATGCAGCATGTCTTCTGTCCAACCGCAGATATGAATAACACTGTAAATGACAATGAAATTGCCATCCTGAAGGAACACTTTAATAAATAAAGGTTCTTTATTACCATCAATGGTGCCCTGAATAACTTTAACATCTACGCAACCTTTACTGTACAAGCAAGAAAAGCTTCTTTATGGTGAAATTTAAACAATATATACATATTTATATGTTTCCATATAAAGCATAGCATTTTTTTTCAGAGACACTTTAATAATAGGCAGGGCCAGACAGAATCGGTTGACTTTTTTTTTACCATTTCAGTGCAGAATTTTGTAAAAAATAAATAAATAAAAATTCTGCGAATTCATGATTTGAGTTTAGTAACTTTTTAATTGATTTGTGATAAATTTTCAAAATGGTTTGATGTATGTAGTTTTGTTAACCCTTATGTACTGTTGGGGATGTTTTCATCCCCTCTGAGGTGATTTTGAGTCTTAATTTGGCCATAAGTTTTTCTGTGTTTCAGCTAGCAGAATGATTTTTGGTGACAAATCTTATTTTGAAATATGCTTTGAAAAAAATAAATAAAATTAAATAAAATTAATTAAATAAATAAATAAATCAA
>NC_079444.1:37814042-37851542 GCF_903798145.1 Danio aesculapii
GCCAGTTTGTTATTTGCCTAATTGATGACAATAGGCTACAGTTTTTCATGTTAAACATTCCTATTTTTTTTCTAATTATATTTATATATGATGTAATAAATTTTCATTTTAAAAATAAGTATTTATTCATATTTCTTTATTCTAAATCTTTATGAAATATTTTTGGTTCATCAAAAAAAGTGTGGGGCAGCGCGTTGGCGCAGTGTGTAGCACTGTCACCTCACAGCAAGAAGGTCGCTGGTTCGAGCCTTGGCTGGGTCAGTTGGCATTTTTGTGTGGAGTTTGCATGTTCTCCCGTGTTTGCGTCGGTTTCCTCCGGGTGCTCCGGTTTCCTCCAAAGTCATGCGCTTCAGGTGAATTGGGTAAGCTAAATTGTCCCTAGTGTATGTGTGTGAATGAGAATGTATAGGTGTTACCCAGTGATAAGTTGCGGCTGTAAGGGCATCCGCTGCGTAAAACATATGCTGGATAAATTGGTGGTTCATTCCGCTGTGGCGACCCCAGATTAATAAAGGGACTAAGTCGAAAAGAAAATGAATGAATGAAAAAAGTGTGGTTATGACCATCTGACAAGCTAATTCAGCTACAAATAGTGCTTAAAATATGACTACAATGCAGTATTTAGATCTAATAATTTAATAGAAAATTAGGTGAACAACAGCATAAAGGTCCACTTTTGGAGAAAAAGAACCTTTCACCAGGCTGCCTACAGGCCTGTATTATAAATAAGTAAATATTTTAATTGTTCCAAGCCAACTTCATTCATTTATCCATGCATCTTCCCTCGGCTTAGTCTCTATTTCAGAGGTGGCCACAGCGGAAAAAACCACCAACTTATCCAGCATATGTTTTACACAGCGGATGCCCTTCCAGCCGTAACCCAGTACTGGGAAACATCCATACACACTCATTCACACACACACTACGGCCAATTTAGTTTATTCAATTCACCTATAGCGCATGTGTACTATGGGGGAAACCGGAGCAGCCGGAGAAAACCCACACGAACACAGGGAGAACATGCGAACTCCACACAGAAATGCCAACTTGCCACCCATCTAAGACAAATCATTAAATAAAAAATGCAGGTAAATACAGCTGGCAGTGGTTTTAATTTAAAACCTTAACTACAGAAAAACATGTCAATATCTAAATCTTGCAAAATCATTTACAAAATTGCAATTTTTTCATTGAAATAATCTCCCACATTGCTGACATTTTGTTTTTCCACTAGTATAAACGTCTCTCAAGCATGTGTCTGTTATGCAACACATTATGGCATTTGAAAGACACCAACCGAAACCTAAATGGCCAGCAATACACATCTGAAGTAGATCAACTGCTGGAAATGATCCACAATTTATTAGTTGTAATATTTCAGGCAGATCATTTTCCTATCAGGCGGAAAACCTTAACATTAAAAATAAGCATTTTTATAGCTGATTTTGGTTAGGCAGCTGCTATATCATGCATGCATACTTTATTTTCTCCATTAGGAATGAACTGGATTAAGAAAAATTGGGAGGAGATGAAAGTCAACAGAAAGGCAACGTCATTTCAGAGGTGGCGTTTATTATGACACTTTACTGAATAATTACAAAGAAAAACAAAATGTCTTTAGAATAGTGTGAACTGGTTAATCAAGCCCAAAAAGTCAGGAACTCATTTAAGAATTAATTGTATTGTTTTTTTTAATGTAACTGGTTTTAAATCACTAACAGAGTTGACATTTTAGACCACTTTGTGCTTTAGCTTAATATGCTAACCTTAACGCAGATACCACATGGAATGTCTAAAGCAACACTTTATGTATTTTCAACATACTGTATTATTATTTTAAAAGGAAAAGTAGACATTTTGAGAAATATCACAATTGGAGAGATGACAAATAATTCCTTTACTATTGGCCTATCCATAACATTTGTACAAATTAATAAGAAAAGAATAATGACAAGCCTTAATGACTTCCAGAGTTTCCCGCCAGAGAAAGCGACATCACCTTGAGCAAGTTAAAAGGTTTATTTACCGTAGTAAAGTAAAAACACAAAAAGATGAAAATTATACTTCATTATTTCAGGATAATTCAATCTAGCATGTTTCACGCGGTGGAGAAAGTCAAAAATATATATATAGTGGGAGTCTTTAGGGTAACGTTTCAACATACACTCACCGGCCACTTTATTAGGTACACCTGTCCAACTGCTTGTTAATGCAAATTCCTAATCAGCCAATCACACGGCAGCAACTCAATGCATTTAGCCATGTATACATGGTCAATAGGATCTGCTGCAGTTTAAACTGAGCATCAGAATGGAGAAGAAAGGTGATTTAAGTGACTTTAAACGTGGCATGGTTGTTGGTCTGAGTATTTCAGAAATAGCTGATCTACTAGGGTTTACAGAGAATGGTCCGAATGCCTTGTTGATGCCAGAGGTCAGATGAGAATGGCCTAGTAATAGTACTAGTAAGGTGTACCTAATAAAGTGGCCGTTGAGTATATAAAGCAATTTCAACATATAATTTTAAATATATTTAACGTTAATATAAATATATATATGCAAAATTTCCACATTTCTTTAAACATCAGTGAGATAGATATACGATATAAAGTGGGTGACAGACGAAACAAGATGCGCTGAGTTAAATGACATTGTTTCGCACCATGTCTTATGTAAATGTGTTTTACCACAGTATTTTCAATGGAGTTTCTGCACTAGCCTGCTTCTACTGACAGTGCTTGCGTTTAAACAGTCTTTCATCTCATTTCATGCTTGAACAACTAAATGAATGCTTAAGTCTATTTAACTGATTGTATTTTAATTACAATACAACATCAATGCTGTAAAAGAAACCTTACAAAATTAAAAATAGTCACACAAACCTTTCACCAGAAGTTTAGCATTGGCTGAAAAACACTAGCTGTGCATATAGCCCATTCTAGAATCACCCTCGCCACCCAGTAATAAAAAGAAATGCAAAATTAAATCATTCACCATATTTTCCCCTTAATCAATCAGTAAATGACTAGATTGCGGCACAAATACTCAAACTACCTCAAAAGTTTAGCGGAAACAGCTTGTCCAAGCACATCCCTGCCTGGGAAAGCCATGCATGACTGTCTGCGAGAACAGGGTGAGCTTAGACAAGTACATGATGTTTCCAAAAGACAACACACAATCTGTCAAGCCGGCAAAAGTGAGCGCTTTACAAACAGCTGCTGTCCTTTGAATGCTTTACCTCCTTGCTGATGTTCATCGGGATGTAAACGCCCAGCTCGCGGTACACTTAAGACATGCCAAAGTAGGCGGCGGGATTTGTACCCATTCATTTACCACATCATTACTTTTTTCTGGAGTTTCGGGAACAGTTTGAGCCCCATAACACACTAAAAACAGCCTGTCTGAGATTAAAATTAATAGAAGACACCGACCAAATAAAAGTGCGGGGAAAATAGTTTTGCTAAATCAGAAAAGTCTCGCGCAGTCCGCCATTTTCTCAGCAAGGAAAAGCAAGAGAGGAAAAAAAGAAGAGAAAGAACTCTCACTATAGCATCGCTCTCCAAGTTTCTCCCTTTCTGTCCTGGCACCTTCACAAAACCTTCACCAGCGGGTCACTTGAGTCCAGAAGCATTCAGCTAATGGCGAGTGGACATCTTTTGTCTAAAATAAAACCTTTCGCTGAGCATTCCACGAAAAAAAAAACCTACGAAAAAAAAAACACCTTCCAGGGGGGCTGAAAAAGGGGGTGGCGTTGGGAGTCATAGCAACGTCTACCTGGCAGGATGCCCATCGAGAGGACAAGAAGACACAGGAATCAGCTGAATTTAAACAATGATGCCAAGTCACTCAGAGGAAGAAGAGAGAAAAAGGAAACATCTTGATATTTTAACGATGCTTTTTTCGAGTAATTCTCAAGCGAAGAGCAGCGAAGAGGCTTGCAGATGGCAAAAAATAAATTAAAAAAACACCCCACCGGACTACGTGTCTCCTGTTGCCTGTGAATGGAGTGACTCAGTGAAGCTTTATTTCAAACACAGACGGCGATTCATCATCCATCCGTCTGTGAGTCATAATCGTAGTTTGTAGATTGTTGTGGGCTGAAGTAGTTTCCCACCAGGGCTTTAGAAAGTGTGATGGCTGACTACGGGGAGAATTTGTGGGCGTTTCCCGTTTGAGCGGCACACATGAGATCACAGATGACCTCTGTATTGATACAATACAGCCTCGGAGTTAAAATGAGGTGAAGGGCAAACAGCAAGAGGAAGCAACTATGGTTAGCAGAGGAAACGTAGTTATAATATTAGTATTTGCTGGTAGAGCAGAGTTTGCGCTTAACTAATAGTGCCTCAAACTCCTCAAAAAATAGCAATATGCAAAATGCAGAAATATTGCAATTTGAATCAAAATGAAAGTGCATAGAAATTTGTGTAATAAAACCTTTGCTAGAAATGTAATGCTTGTTTTGTCAATCAAAATGTTGATGGACAAAGCCTTATTTGAATCTTTACAGACAGACAGACAGACAGACAGACAGACAGACAGACAGACAGAGAGAGAACAGAATATGTAGAATTATATAACAAATGAATGACAGAACAAACTAGAGTCAAGTGTAACAAATTATAGAACAGACAAATAATTAAATGTTAGAACAACAGAATGATAAATAGACAGATAGACATATAGCCAGACTGATAGACAGATACACAGACAGATCAACAGGCAAGCAGACTGATAGACAGAGTGATAGACATTCTGACAGACAGAAAGACAGACTGATAGACAGACAGTCAGACTGACAGACAGACTGATAAACAGACAGATCGACAGAGAGACCAACAGAGAGAGAAAGAGATTTAGATAGACCGACATAGACTGAGACAGACAGAGACCGATAGACAGACTGACAGACAGACTGATAGACAGACAGACTGATTGATAGACAGACAGACAGACAGACAGACAGACAGACAGACAGACAGACAGAAAAACAGACTAATAGACAGACAGAATGACAGACAAATAGACAGACAGACAGACAGACAGACAGACAAACAAATAGACAGATAGACAGAATGAAAGAAAGAAAGAAAGAAAGAAAGAAAAATAGACAGACAGACAGAAAGACAGACAGACAGTCAGATTGACAGACAGACTGATAGACAGACAGACAGAGAGACAGACAAACAGACTGATAAATGGACAGATCGACAGAAAGACTGATTGATAGACAGACAGATTGATAGACAGACAGATAGATAGACAGACAGACAGACAGACAGACAGCCAGTCTTGATAGACAGACAGACAGATTGATAGTCAGTCAGACTGACAGACAGACAGACAGACAGACATACAGACAGACAGACATACAGACATACAGACATACAGACAGACAGACAGACAGACAGACAGACAGACAGACAGACAGACAGACATTCAAAAATGTTGAGCAACTCCATTGTCTGAATAGTTCACTTTGTGTCCACTTTAAGCTTCACCACATCAAGTCAAGAACTCCAGATTTGAAACTGGATCTGCTGGAACTAATTGAGTTAGAGGCACGTCACGGCTCTTTTGAATCTTTTCTTGGACACACAAGTGTACTTCAGACGAGCGTCTCGCTGAACCCAACACAAAATATGTCATGACATCCCGATGAGCTCTCTCACTAGAGCGTCAATATGAGCGTTTCCCACACACAAACCACTGCGTCGCCTACGGTCCCACTCACAACCCTGCCGTTTGGATCGGATCACGCTGAACTCATCCACCCTTGTTCTTGGATGGATGAATTTCCCAACACACTCTGACAGCAGACAAACCGTCAGCAGATCTGCATCAAACCACAAGAGATGATCTGTTCAAGCTGATGCATGTGTGTGTGTATATTGGTGTGGCCCTCGAGCACACCAGAGGAATGAACCGGGGAGAAAAGATGACATCTAAATCCTTATTCCAGACATTTGACATTCAGCTGGCAGATAATGTTAAAGGCAGAGCGTAATTACTTTAATACTTAAAATGACTAGTATGTAAATTACAGGTGCATAATTTAAACTGTGAGTTACACGAGATATTCTATATATATATATATATATATATATATATATATATATATTTTTTTTTTTTAGACAGACAGCTAGACAGACAGACAGATATGGAGGGAGGGATGGATGGATGGATGGATGGATGGATGAATGGACAAATAGACGGACAGACAGACATAAATGTGGTGTGACATTCAGCTGGCAGACAATGTTAAAGGCAGAGAGTAATTACTTTTTATGCTTAAAATGACTTGTATATAAATTACAGGTACATCATTAAAACTGGGAGCTATATATTAATATATTACATAACACAATTAAAAAAAATATATATATGTATATATATATATATTTTTTTTTTTTTATTAAAATGACGTGTTGTGTAATATATTAAGCTGTATATTAGCAGCAGCCAACATTAGACTCTTTTATTATTATTAATTGTACTGTGTAAGCTGATATTGTTAGAAGATGGACAGACGGACGGGCGGACGGATGGATGTATGGAAAGACAGATGGACAAAGAGAATGATATGTAGAGCTATACCACAAATGTGTTGGGACATTCAGCTAGCAGATAATGTTAAAGGCAGAGCTTAATTACTTGTTATGCTTAAAATGACTTGCATTTAAATTAAAGGTGCATAATTAAAACTGTGAGCTACTTGAGATATTATATATTATTACTTGAGATATTATATATATATATATATATATATATATATATATATATATATATATATATATATATACACATACAGCTGAAGTCAGAATTGTTAGTCCACTGAATTATTAGCTCCCCTGAATTATAAACCCCCCTGAATTATTAGCCCCCGTTTATTTTTTTCCCCAATTTCTGTTTAACTGAGAAGATTTTTTTCAACACATTTCTAAACATAATAGTTTTAATAACTCATTTCTAATTGATTTATTTTATCTTTGCCATGATGACAGTAAATAATATTTGACTAGATATTTCTCAAGACACTTCTATACAGCTTAAAGTGACATTTAAAGGCTTAACTAGGTTTATTAGCTTAATTAGGCAAGTTATTGTATAACGATGGTTTGTTCTGTAGACAGTCAAAAAAAAATTGCTTGAAGGGGCTAATAGTTTTGACTTTAGAATGGTTCATAAATTTAAAACTGCTTTTATTCTAGCCGAAATAAAACAAATAAGACTTTCTCCAGAAGAAAAAATATTATCAGACATACTGTGAAAATTTCTTTGCTCTGTTAAACATCATTTAGGAAATATTTAAAAAAGAAAAAAAAAATTAAAAGGGGGGCTAATAATTCTGACTTCAACTGTATGTATATATATATATATGTGTATGTATATGTATATGTATGAAGAGCTTAGATGCAAAAACCTCTAAGTGCCGTCTGCAATTTTCCTCTAAAATGAGGAATATTTTTATCAAGCTCCTGCGTGTATGTTCAGTAATATCATTTTTATGGCAAAGAATAATTCCTTTTCCTGTTTTTAAAATAAAATAACTCAACATAAACAAAGGAGGCTGAGAAAAAATGTTATTTTCGATTTCAGACGGCACTTTGAGGTTTTTGCATCTGAACTTTTTTTAACATATTAAGTTATGCGTAATATATTAAGTGATCTATTAGTAGCAGCCAATATTAAACTTCTATTTTTATTATTAATTGTACTCTTTAAGCTGATATTGGTGGAAGATAATATCAGAGCTCTTTTTAAATACTTTTTGTACTGTGCATTATATAATTATATCGGCAGAAGTTACTCTTGTAAAATATGTCAACACATTTATGTACATCATATGCTTTATTTCATATTTCTTCCCCTTTAAAATATCTAGTGATCAATAAAGGCTTTTGTTGTGCTCTTCTGACACTTTGCCTAAATGATATTTGTCACTCTAGTTAAAGCCTAGCAAAAGTATGCAAAATCTTTGCCTAAAACCATCAGGCATTCTATACACTTCCTAGGCATTTTATACAATACTGGGATTTCACACAATGCCGGTAACGTATACATATACAGTTGAAGGCTAAATTATATATTGAAAAAAAATCCAAATGGTGTTTAATGTAGAGATAAATTTCCAATACATTTTTAAAGATCATTTTTTAATTACTAATAAGTATTTTTTTGTCTTTGCCATGATGACAGTACATAATATTTTACTAGTTATTTTGCAAGATAACATTCAGCTTAAAGTGGAATTTAAATTTAATTTTAAATTTAATTTAAACACTTAAATAGGTTAACTATGCAAATTAGTTTAATTAGGGAAGTTATTAAACACATTTTATTCAAGCACTTAAAGGACCCATGTTTGTTTTCAAGTGCTTTCCAGCCTTGAATTCATATGTCTGAAATGTCTTCATGCACTTTCCAGCAGCATGAGAAACCTGATGATATAATGATAACTAATACACACTAATTTACTAATAAAATGGTCAATTTATAAATATGCTGTCATGTCTAGTCTTTCAAAGCCCCCAAAATAGCACACACACACGCACACACACACAACATCTGTGAGATTCAGAGTTTCTTCCTTGCACTAAACTACAGAGATAATCTACCATAACCAATACAACACAACGTTAGATCAGTTTGTGCATGTGTTTGCTGACATGTCCCAAAGAGCCAGGTCTGACAAATAAAGTGTGTTTTCACGTCACTCTGAGCTTGCAAAAGCAATAAATCCAGGCTCAGGGTGTGAGAGGTTCAGTCTCAAACACAGCCTGCATTCAGAAGAGAAGAAGCTGAATTTATGCAGCGAAACGTGTGTTCTCCGCACATCATTTAGCCCGGCTGTGTCTGCTCCATGCATGATTGAGAAACACGCGTGAGGGGTGTGTGTGTGTGTCTGTCGCATGTCATTCGGAGGCTCTTACTGCTTGCTGATTGTGACAGTACAGCGCTATAGTGATATTTATACCATGGCAGTGAGGCTTGCATTTACAGTTGAAGTCAGAATTATTAGCCCTCCTGAATTATGAGCCCCCCTGTTTTCTGTTTAACGGAGAGAAGATTCTTTCAACATATTTCTGAACATATTAGTTTTTATAACTCATTTCTAATAACTGATTTATTTTGTCTTTGTCATGATGACAGTAAATAATATTTGACTAGATATTTTTCAAGACACTTCTATACAGCTTAAAGTGACATTTTAAAGGCTTAACTAGGTTAATTAGGTTAACTAGGCAGGTTACGGTAAATAGGCAAGTTATTGTATAACGATGGTTTGTTCTGTAGACTATTGGGAAAAAATATATAGCTTAAAGGGGCTAATAATTTTGACTTTAAAATGCTTTTTAAAAAATTTAAAACTGCTTTATTCTAGCCGAAATAAAACAAATAAGACTTTCTCCAGAAGAAAAAAATATTATCAGACATACTGTGAAAATTTCATTGCTCTTTTAAACATTGTTTGGGAAATATTTAAAAAATAATAATAATAAATTAAAAGGGGGGCTAATAATTCTGACTTCAACTGTATGTAGCAATGCACATCATTTTCATGATACTCCAAATGATCACAGTAACACTTAATATAATTAACATATGGTAATACTTTATTATTATCAGCATAAACTACAGCAAAACCATACAACTCAAATCAGGCTAACGGAAATGAGGATTATTTGAAAAAAAGAATGCACATTTATTATTATATATTAATTGATACACTCAAATAAATGACATTTGCTGTTTGTTGAGCTTAATTAAATTGAGAACTTAATTGTTTTATGTTCAATGCACTTAAATTTGTATGAACTAATAAGTTAACTTAATTCCTTCATGTTGTCCCGATGCTAATTGATTGCGTGGCATCCAGAATCTTTTACTGTGTACAAAAAAGCTGCACAATTTATCGTTTCAGTATTAATGTCGCAATGTGTGAATCCACAATAGTCACATCGCACAATCTACAATTTCACAACATGTTACTGTAATTTTTCACAGTAAATTACATTCGTGTCACTTTACTGGATTTAACTGTTAAATTTAACTGTTAAATTTTATTCAGATTTTTACATTATAATCAATAAGTAAAAAAGGTACTACCATGAAAGAAATACTACAATGACTATATACTGTAAATTAACAAAATGAATAATGATGCTCCTGGCTCTCTTGTCTACTTTCAATATTTAGCATAAATACAGCTTGGGCATTCCGCTTAATTTCTCTTTTTTATGTTCTATGAAAAAGAAAGACACACATGTTTTGAAAAGACACTGCGGTGATTATATAGGTTATCAGAATATAGGTGAAGTACCTATAAACAGTTTTTCTTGTCTTGTCACCTCACAAAAGGGTAATTTCATATCCGGAGAAGCAGCAAACCAAGGTCAAAGTTCAACTGAGACCAGCAGGAAAAAAAAAAAGAGAGTGGTTTCACAAATATAAATAATATCATATGTAATATTAATATAAATGGCTAAACTAAAATAACAAAGATGTAAAAATAAAAATAATGATAAAATATATTTCAGCTATACACAGTTGAAGTCAGAATTATTAGCCCCCTTTGAATTTTTTTTCTTCTTGAAATATTTCCCAAATGATGTTTAATAGAGCAAGGAAATTTTCACAGTATGTCTGATAATATTTTTTCTTCTGGAGAAAGTCATTTGCTTTATTTCGGCTAGAATAAAAGCAGTTTTTAATTTTTTATGAAGCATTTTGAGCTCATTTTTTTTCAACTGTCTACAGAACAAACCATCACTATACAATAACTTGCCTAATTACCCTAACCTGCCTAGTTAACCTAATTAACCTAATTTAGCCTTTAAATGTCACTTTAAGCTGTATAAAAGTGTCTTGAAAAATATCTAGTCAAATATTATGTACTGTCATCATGGCAAAGATAGAATAAATGAGTTATTAGAGATGAGTTATTAAAACTATTATGATTAGAAATGTGTTGACAAAAAATCTCTCTGTTAAACAGAAATTGGGGGAAAATAAATGGGGGCTAATAATTAAGGGGGGCTAATAATTCTGAATTCAACTGTATATTAAATCAAATGTATTTTAGATCTTTAATATATATTTATTTTATTATATTCATATTTATAAAAAAATCTGATTTTTTTATTGTTATGTTAACATACGATAAATAGTATTATACTATTAGAAATACGCATCACGTAATATTTATTAATCCAGGCTATTATGTAATATGAACAGTGACATTCATTAACAATGTTAATTTATTTAGAAATGATCTTTAAACCTAATACAATCTGTCTTATTTACAATAATTAACATTAAAATGAACACGTGTCGGTTATTGTTAATTCATGATATAATTTAAAGTATTAAATAATTTTCACAAATAAAATATTACTAAAGTTCCCATTACTTGATAAAGTGAATGGACTAACATTTGGTACAGTATTTATTTCATTCTTGTTAAAGTTAGTCAATAAAAGCCAATAAATGTTGATTTTTATTTAGACTCAAGTCCATTAAATATAATTAATAATTTATTTAATTAAAAAACGATTTTAATAACAGTAATATAAGGTTAGTAACATTAGAACTAAGATTATTAATGCTTTAAAAGTATATTTGTTTGATAGTTCATGTTAAGTTAGATGGTTACCAATCAAAACCTTATTGTTTCCATTATAAAGGGTTAGTATTACATTAAATTCAATGGATGAAAAAAAAAATGTATTACTATGAAGGAAATATAATAATGACAATATGATTTGTCAAAATGAACACCAATGCTCCTGTCTGCTCTTATTATTTGGAATAAATACAGCTGGGACATTCTACTAATCTTCTCTTTTTTATGTTCTATGAAATAAACCAAGTCGCACATATTTGAAATGACATTGCGGTTCGTACATAGGTTATCAGAATATAGGTGAAGTACCCAGAAACAGTTTTTCCTGTCTTGTCACCTCACAAAAGGGCTATTTCATATCCGGAGAAGAAGCAAACCAAGGTCAAAGTTCAACTGAGACCAGCAGAAAAAAAAGAAGCTAAAAGAGAGAGGTTTTCCCGCAAGACAGATCGAACCACTGAAAACCAGACAGGGGGGAAAATCAGACAGACGTCGCAGTAATGTGAAACAGCCATAATGCGGTCCCTTCAGCGGGGCGAACCAACTGCACACGCAGCAGCTCGCAGGGGTAAAGAAGCAGATGGCTGTGGAAAATCAACACTGGGTGCTGTTCTTCTTAATGACAATTATTCATCCGCTCTATAAACAATGTCAGCGAAGGTGACAGAACAGTCTGACTTTAATCTGCCACATGTGAGAAAAGCAAGAGAGCGTTGGACCGCACTGCAGCTCCCTCCTCAAACCACTGACCTCCACCATATACAAGCACACCGGGTCATTAATGCCCAAAGTACAATGTCAAACATTATTTCGAGACGCCTTGTTAATCTCCACCGCAAAAGAAACTTGGAGGTGAAGTGGCAGGACAACGTGCACTGAAAAATATGATTAATTGGATTTACTAAATATTATGAAGGTAAGTGGTTGGAAACAATTCATATGGGCTGAATTTAAACAAACAAATTAAAATGTAGGTATGTTCAACTTCATTGGTTTGTTTAAATCCGGCCCATATTAATTGTTTGCAACCACTTGTCTTAAAAACATGTAGTAAATCCAATGAATTTTTTTCAATGTGTGAGCTTTTTATTGGAATGCTTGTTGTGCACGGTTCAAATTTACTACCGTTTTGTTATGTTCGGGACAAAAACTCACTGAATTGCTGTAAAAATGCATCAAATAAATATTTTTTCCCCAATTTCTTTTGCATAAATCTGCTAATCAAACTCCATTCTGATCAAAACTACTTAATGTTTATAAAAATGACAGGATTTTAACTTTTTAATTGCCAAGTTAAAGACAATGTTTGATCCACATGTTGTTTCACATGTCCAAGATTTTGATGAAATGTAAGAAATTAAAAATCCTGTCCATTATTACTTTTTATATTAAAAATACGTCATTTGGTGTGTTTGTTAGAGATGTCCAGATCCAATCACATGATCGAAAATCAGGCCCAATCACATGGATTCAGACTCAATCGGATGTTACCTCCCGACCAGGACTCGATATATACAGTTGAAGTCAGAATTTTTAGCCCCCGTTTGATTTTTTTTCTTCATTAAATATTTCCTAAATGATGTTTAACAGAGCAAGGAAATTTTCACAGTATGTCTGATAATATTTTTTCTTCTGGAGAAAGTCTTATTTGTTTTATTTTTGCTAAAATATTAACATTTTAAGGTCAAAATTATTAGCCCCTTTAAGCTATATATTTTTTCGATAGTCTACAGAACAAACCATCATTATACAATAACTTGCCTATTTACCCTAGCCTGCCTAGTTAACCTAATTAACCTTGTTAAGCCTTTAAATGTCACTTTAAGCTGTATAGAAGTGTCATGAGAAATATCTAGTCAAATATTATTTACTGTCATCAAGGCAAAGAGAAAATAAATCAGTTATTAGAAATGAGTTATAAAAACTATTATGTTTAGATGTGTTGAAAAAATCTTCTCTCCGTTAAACAGAAATTGAGGGAAAAATAAACAGGGGGGCTAATAATTTAGGGTGTTTAATAATTGTAATTACAACTGTATATATTCTCATTATTTGTTAACACATCAATAGTTATGTATTGGCAGAGTTAGACCTCTATCTTGACTTCACACAGAAACAGCACCGCGTGTGGCATGACATCACTTTGTTGCAGAGACGCTATTGGTTAAATGCCGGCAAAGTAGAACACGGAAGCAGCTTGAAGCAGAAAGTGCGAGTATGTCTGCGGTCTGGATGTATAATAAAGTTGATGATTACAACATTGCCATAGCAAACTGTGAGATGTGAAAACTTGGGATTGCCTGCTGGGTATTCTAAGTTGAGGTGCTATAATATTTACTGTTGCATTAAAGTGAAGAATTGATGTTGTTCATTACTTGATTGAACAAACAGAGCACTTCTGTGAGGTAGCTTGAACAGTTGTTGAATGTTAAAATAAGGTGAATTAAATAGAAAAAATAAGGAATATCCTGGACCTATTTCTTCGCTCTTCTTTATTCTTTTTTTATGTATTATAGGTATCGGATCGGGTTTCGGTATTGGTAGATACTCAAAATCAAATGTATGTTTTCACCAAATCAGGGACATCATTTGTAAACTTGAGTTAAAATCCTGTAATTTTCTAAACAATTTAGTAGTTCTGATCAGGGGTCTGTTCTTCGTACGTGGATTACCTAGTTAGCTGGATTTGGTTATTGACAATTTTACATGATCCAGGATCATTTCATTCTTCAAAACTCCAAGAGTTGTTGTCATAGCAACAGTTCTGGTAGCTCAAACCTGCTACGGAGCAGACTCATTTCATATAAACAGGGTTATATTGGGCCATTTCAAGCAAAGATAATACTGAAAGTATGTACCGAATTCTGATATTTTCTGATATATATTCAGAATATATATATATATATATATATATATATATATATATATATATATATTAAGTTTAAAAATATATATTAATAAAACTTATGCAATCTGCACTCCGAAATAATTGTACAAAGACTGCCACCTGGTGGTTCAAAGAGTAAATTTATTGATATGAACTTTTTAGATATAAACACGTTCAATCGCTTTAGTACAATTTGTATATGATAATAGACATGCACAATATGCAACTTTTTTTTAAGGAATTATACATTTATGCAGTCATGTACATGTTTTGACAGCTAATATGACAGTGATTTGATGCTTCACAAAAGTTGCAGACAACTTAATGCAGACACCATAATACTACTATGGCTACTATAATAAAGAAAATCTGTTCTAACTACATAAAATTAAAATAAAATTTATTTTTATTAAAATAAAAACTACATAAATTGCTAAACACTCTTGACAGATGAAAGTGTAAAGGACCCCAGGACTGAGGTTTATTAACAGATTTATGCAAAACAAAGTGCATTTTTACAGCAGTTTAATTCAGTGGATGTTTTCATCCCGAACATAACAAAACGATAGTAAAGTTGCCAAAGGTGTATTGTTGAGATTTTTAAAAAGTCAAAGAATTTTCTCAAAATATGTGTCTAAATAAGATTTGCCACCAAAAATCTTTCTGCTAGCTGAAACACAGAAAAGGTTATGGCCAAATTAAGACTCAAAATCACCTCAGAGTGGACGAAAACATCCCCAACAGTACACAAGGGTTAAAAAAATGTTTAATTCAGTGTGTAGCTTTTAATAATTTGTGAAAATTACAAGCAATTTTTGTTAGTGTAAAATCCCTAAAAAACACACCAAGGGATATGCATATGCAAACACGTTTATGTGAACGTAATGAAATGCATCTGCAGGCACAAAGGCTGATTAAAGCAAACACAATAAACAGATCTGCTACTCGCAGTTTGCTTTAGACCCTCAGGAGATCGAGCCAACTAAAACACAACAAAGTTGAAGGCACAAATAGGTTTTGTGCAGTGAGGTTTGAGCTTTCCCAGTGCAGAGAGGCCAATGCCTTCTGCTTCCCTTTAAATGCTTGCAGAGTTTGCCAGGCAACGAGCCAAGAAAATGACTTTGTTTGACCCAGCTGCCAATCAGTTGTGCTGGGTGGGTCCGTCTAAAACGCTGACACCTTTTCTGCGAGCCTCATTGGCCGCTGCTGCCTCTGGTGGGCGGAGACAGGTTGAGAAACAAGGCTGTTGACGGGGAAAGGGAAGCAGAAAGCTGGTGCAGAGCAAAGCGGCGGCCAATAGGAGCAGAGCAGCTAAACGCATTTAAGAAAAAACTGATAAATGCATTGATTAAACTACAGCTCATTTCATGAATTTATTTATAGATGCAGGGCTAAAACTTTAATCAATAACCCTAATTTAAAGTCTTTACATGGGATGAGAAATCAAAACTGTTGCATGTTGCCAGGCAGCTTTTTAAAAGCACCCAATCACAGCGCAAACTCTAATTTGCTGATTTGCAAAATAAAGAGATCCTGCGAAATGCAAAGTTTCCCACTCGCTGTGTGAATGAGAATTAATCACTTCAAATGCAACAGTTTCAGACTCATTTTGGAATCATCATTTTAAAAACCAAATACATCAAATTTCATGGTCTCTACCTAATTACGGTCAATAACAAAGTTACAAAGCATTTTTAATTTAACGACGTATTGCAGAAACAGCGCACATTGAGAAAAAAAAGCAACTGATAAATGCACAGATTAAACTAAAGCTCATTTCATGAAATTATTTATGAATCCAGGGCTAAAACTTTAATCAATAACCCTATTTTAAAGTCCTTCCATAGGATAAGACATTAAAACTGTTGCCAGGCAGCTTTTTAAAACCATCCAATCACAACACAAACTCTAAAATGCACTGATTAAACTAAAGCTCATTTCATGAATTTATTTATGGGTTCAGGGCTAAAACTTTAATCAATAACCCTAATATTTAAAGCCTTTACATGAGATGAGAATTCAAAACTGTTGCATGTTACCAGGCAGCTTTTTAAAACCATCCAATCACAGCGCAAACTCTAATTTATTGATTTGCAAAATAAACAGATCCTGTAAAATGCAAAGTTTCCCACTCCCTACGAGAATTAATCACTTCAGATGCAACAGTTTGAGATTCTTTTTGGAATTTACATTTTAAAAACCAAATACATCAAATTTCAAGGTCAAATTTCCAAATTACGGTCAAAAACAAAAATACAAAGGATTTGTAATTTAATGATGTAGCGCACATTAGTTTTTCACACAGCGATACTGGTAAATAACTGGAACGACTTCACCGGTAAATTCAGAAAAACGCTGTTCAAACAGGCAAGGACGTTACAGAATTTTTCCAGAAAAGACTATTCACACATCCATTTCAAAATACAGGTAAATTGTGACCTCATTAACCAGAAATGACCTCTAAAGGGCTGAGCTTGTATTTGTAAACATTGAAGTAGTCGGGCTTTGGTTGATGGTTTCACTTTTATTTAAAGCTTTAGCCTTCAGGTAGCTGCTTTGTCCAAATGACATCTAAAGGCTGAAGCGTTAACCACAGCTAAATGTTTACACATTTGACTACATTACAAACTCTGTGGATGGATAAGTAACTTCAATGAAAACATAAAAAAGGAACAATTTCACATGTCAAGATGTACATAATATGTGTGTGCTGGCGCTCACCGGTTTCTTCACGTGCACACGTGTCAAGCAACTAAAGCAGAGCTTGAAGGTAAAGAAACAACGGCTTATCATAAGCATTTTATCAATGATTTTTTACACAGTTGGCATTAAGAAGCTACACAGTAACGTTATCTGACTGACATCTAGCAGCTAAATGTGTCTGGAAATATGTTTAAAGGCTAATGTACGAATTTAAACTAATTTACTGATTTGCAAAATAAACAGATCCACAAAATGCGAAGTTTACCACTCCCCAAGAAAATAAATCACTTCAAATGCAACAATTTCAGACTCATTATTCAATTCAAGTTTATCTGTAAACCACTTTTCACAATAATTATTATTTCAAAGCAGCTTTACAAAAGTTGCACATTATTGAATTACAATAAAATTCAGAAAAGTTAAGGTTATTAGTTACCAAAGCTTTATTAGTTACTAATAACTAGTAGCTTTTAACAGGTAAAGTTTTATATATATAAACATAGTTAACCTGCAGTTATATATACACACACAACACAGGCTCAATCTGAAAACGTAGCCCTATATACATTTCTGGAGATCGTAAATTATGTAGCCAGGGGAATGTATGGCTGCATTTCATCTTTAAAACAAACTGTACAGGGCGGTATGACGCCGTTGCTTTTCACGATTACCAGCAGACTGTTTACCGTCGTGTGGACTGCTGTTACCAGTTTGTCAAGTGGCTCGCCGCGTACGTCAGAGGATTTGAGACGCAAAGTGGAGTTGACCGTGATGCCGGGGTTCGAGTCTGGCAAACAACAGTTCCAGAAAGCAGGAAAGACAAAAACAAAAGCCAAAAAAGAAAAAAAACAAGTAAAAAAAAAAAAAAACAGTGTGAGAATGTAGTAAAATCTGAAAACATGGTAAAAATCTGGCTGCTGTGAGGACTTTTTTTTCTTCGGTTGAGTGGGCGCTGGTCAACTGATGCTTTTAAAACACTATTGATTGGGTTTAAGGAAGTGGGTGCTTGGGGGATCGGTCGGTTGGTCAGTCATTCAGTCAGTAGACAGCGGCCTCTGGTGGATATACACGAGAAGAGCAGGCGCGACTGTAGGCATGGGACGATAACAGTGTTCAAGGTATACCGCGGTTTGGAAAAGTTTTCTGCTATACTGTTCCTAAGGTATGAGTAAGATTTTTTTATTTACATTTTTTGTTTGTTTTTTCAGGGCAGCAGTATCATCAGCAGAAAAGTTGCCATTTTAAATGGTAAAAAATCTTTGTTTTTGAAACAAATGAAGACAGCAGAAGCTCATAATGCATTAAAAATTTTTTAGCCTGACATGTTTCCTGTTTAAAAATATTTAAAATGTTTCTCAAATTAAAATATATTGTGTACAAAGAGGGAAAAGGTTTTGTTTTTTACTCACACATTTAAAAAATATATATTTTAGAGCAGTAATCTCCATACCGTGATACAGTGAAACCGTGATATTTATATACATGGTTATCATACCGTCAGAATCTTACACCGGCCCATGCCTACACGATTGGCACTCGCGAGAGAAATTTGAGATATCAAAAAAAAAAAAAAAAAAAAGTACACAGCGGCCTCTGGCGGATTCGCAAAACAAAACTGCAGAAAAACATAGCTCCTGGGATGTATTTGGCACTCTCCAGAAATGTATATATACGCAATCAAAATGAGCTTGGGTTGAGTTTATAGGTGATGTCCATGTGTACATGTTTATTGAAGTGTATTTGTGTTTTAAGTGTATGTGTTTATTCTGGAATCTACATTTTAAAAACCAAATACATCAAATTTCAAGGTCTCTATTAAATTACGGTCAATAACAACATTACAAAGGATCGAATGACGTAGTGCATAAACAGTGCACACTGATCATTGACTGAACCCTTGCTAACCGCTAGCGACATGCAGACATAGATCTTGTTTACCATCACAAAGAATCAATCGATGTGTTTATATTCCACATATTACATTTTGTCAGAGGAAAAAGTATTCGGCATGTGACCGGAGAGGAGGCGATCAATAAAAATGCCATTAAATAAGTCTTGAGAAAGCAGCATGATAATTGAGCGAGACCATTCAAATGAATTCAAACGACTTCAGGCTTAATTAGTCTTGCTAGCGGCAGGTAACGAGCCAAGGGGAAAAATGAATCTCAGCATAGCTCATCGACTCTTCTGAAACTCACCGGACTGGACACCAATAGGATTTCATGTTCATTATAACTACAGAGATGGAGATTTTTGACACAAAGGAGGCTGTCAGACTGATTTGGGCTAATCAGACACATCCTAAGAACAACTTTGCTTTAAGTTCGAGAACTGGATGAAATTTCAACATCCTAATTCAGACTCTGGGTCCAAATATTGGTTCATTTTATCAAAAATTCCACATTATAGGATTTTAAGTGCAAAATTTGACATTTGTAGCTTGTCCTGGGGCAATACGCTCCTGTTTTATACTTAATTTGTTATTAAAGTATTGTACTTTTCAACCAAACATTCTTATATGGCCAAACAGTTCTCAATCAGTCACATATTATATATGCAATGGGATGCACTTCAGATTAAAAATAATTTCTAAAACATCTTGAAACACATATTGGCCTTTGGTTAACTTTTTCAAATACACTGCAAAAACATAAGCAGAAAATAAATGTTTTACAGAAGGAGAAAGTTATGAAGACACATTTAGAAAGTGCATTGGTTACTTTGGCTCTTAATGCATTCGGGTCTGTTTTGACAGAGAAGAGATAAACTCTTCTGAGGGTAAGTAAATGATGACAGAACTGTCATTTTTTTGCAAATTACCCCATTAAGTAACTGAACGCATCAAGAATCGCTCTGACTGGATGAATGAATGAGTCATGAGAATGATTCAAAGCTTAACTTCTTTAATCAGAGGTGGTGAATTAGTCCAAAATTATCATTCTTTTTTGTATTTTCTCTCTTAAATTTACTAAAATGATTTGCATTAATTATCTATTTACATTCCTCTTGTAGTGTTTTTGCTATTTGTACACACACAGAGTCTGAGATTAATGTTAATTAATTTCTGACTGCACATGTGGCAGAGCTGACAATAAAGCTGACCTTGACATTGAAATAGAGGTGTTTCTCCACACTGAATTAATCATCATTTATTCATATAATGTCTCAAAAGCATTTAATTCCAGTATTTGTTTTTAGTTTCACCCCTAGCTTATCCAAACTGTGCTTAAACCTTCTGTACAAATATAGCATTCTACATATAACACATCTGAAATGTATCATTTTTCTTATTTTTTTAAATAAAAAGGGTTAAATTAAGTAATAACATGGTAAAATCATGGTAACATTAAATTATTATTCTTTTTTTCCTTCAAATATACTTAATGAGGAGCTGCTGATTAGTGGTTTTAGCTGTAAAATATTAAATCATATCTCTTTTATAAATATATCTCATTTTATAAATGAATTTTCCTTTGGTTTCAAATGGACCTTAAATGTGAGAGTCATATACTGATCTTGAATGCATCATGAGCGTTAAAGTTTACTCAGAAATTTTTATTATATTATTATTTACTCACCCTTGACTCGTTCTAAACCAGTGACTTAGATAGTATTTGTTTTTTCTGCTATGGAAATCAATGGTTACAATTAGATTTCTGAACATTCTTCAATATATCCTTCTTTTGTGTCCAACAGAACAAAAAACCACCTGAGGGTCAGTAAATGATGCCAGAATTGTCTTTTTTTTAAGAAACTGAATGAATCAAGAATCGCTGACTGGATGAATGAATGAGTCATGAGAATGATTCAAAGCTTAACTCCTTTAATCAGAGGTGATGAATTAGTCCAAAGTTATATATTTTTTGTATTTCCTCTCTTAATGTTATTACAATTATTTGCATTAATGATCTATTTACATTCCTCTTGTAGTGTTTTTGCTATTTGTACACACACAGAGTCTGAGATTAATGTAATTTCTGACTGCACATGTGGCAGAGCTGACAATAAAGCTGACCTTGACATTGAAATACAGGTGTTTCTCCACACTGGGATCATCATTTATTCATATAATGTCTCAAAAAGCATTTAATTCCAGTATTTGTTTTTATTTCCACCCCTAGTTTATCAAAACTCAGCCCCCCTAGTTTTTTGCGATTATGCAATTGCTGAATCCAACGTAAATTGAGAAAAAAAAAGGATTTTTTTTTTGCGATCCTGCTAAATTCTTAATTAAACGCTAAATAATCCCTAAAAAATTATAACATCACATCAAAACATCAAATTCCAAACCATATAATCAAATTATACTTATTTCAGTTTGCAATTTATTGTTTTACAAGACTTATAGACATTGCATACGCAGCACACGTGATGAAAAATGACGTCTCACATGCGCCCTCACAATCATTACATGGGAGTGGGGGAGAATGTTTTGCAGCCTGTACAATAAGCAGACGCGGATGAAGCGCTAGTGATTTACATGTGAAGCCAACGTAAAGATGGGATTATACACCCTGTTGCACGAATTGGGAATTTTGTGAGTTTGGCACTTCAGACTGCAAAAGAAAGTGTGAAACATCTACCAAACAGAGCAATGGAACTGACGGAACAGCAAGCAGCTTACAATGATGGAGATTGGTTCAAGGATGACTGCCGCTGGACTTGACCGAATTGAAGGACAGTATTTGTGCTTTACATGGCTGGTATTATGATGGACATTAAACCGATAAATGTTTTTGTTTAACTCATTTCCTGCAGTTAAAAAGAAAAAATGCTTCCCTGCCATTGACGAACTGTACAGCGATCCGTGTTTTAGGTGTAATAAGGTTGGGGAAGCCATAACATCCAGGCAAATGTCCTGAGTGAGGTGCCTGATGTCAGATGCTCCGGGGAGTGAAATCTGAGAGAAAGTACAATCATGGATAAAAATAAAGAGTTATAAAACCTCCCTTTGGCTTAATCCCTACCGTTTAGTACAGTTTTAGATTTTGTCTTGCAAGAAAACCAAATAAAAAGCTTTATTTTTATGATGTATCGTTTTCGTTGTGTCAGACGGCAAACCTAACATAGTAGGCTACCTAATATGGTCAATTATATATATATATATATATATATATATATATATATATATATATATATATATATATATATATATATATATATATATATATATTTGGGGTGTGACGAGATGCTTACTCCACAAGATGAGACGAGACACGAGACTGGGTTCACGAAAATCACACGAGACAAGATTTTTACACTATTTCTAATAAATCGTTGTTTATTCAACTGAGAAAAAATAAATAAAAATCACAAATTACAAAACTATCTAGGGGCTTTTTTTTAAATCAACTTGTAATGAATGTTATTTTACTTGTATTTTAATGAATTCTACGGAGAAAAGGGCATGCAAACAATGTAAAAAATTCTGCTAATAGCCAATGTGAATGGAAATAGATTATTATTAATTTTAAATAGTGACAAAATATTTGCTAATATATAAACAGAAAATAGATTTTAATTTAACTGAATTTTTTTTTTATCACAAACTGCAAAAAAATGTAGGTGTTTTTTAAAAACATGTAATGAATGGTATTTTACTTTTATTTTAATGCATTCTATGTTGTAAAGGACATGCAAACACTATATTTAACTATAAACTAAACTTGGGCTTCTCGCCCAAGCAACCAAATGACACGTGTAACTTTGAGGCCAGCCTGGATTGCCAGGTGTGTGCAAAGCACTTGATTTGCAGTTCAAATCAAATCCTCCTTACAATCTTCAATGCTAATTTCACCCTCATGCTCCATCTTAATGTTACAACTCACGAGACAACTTTTTACCTCGACAAGAAATCTTGTCGCGATTTAATCTCCTGAGATCTTGTCATACGAGATCTTGTCACACCTCTATCTATCTATATATATATATATATATATATATATATATATATATATATATATATATATATATATATATATATATATATATATATATATATATATATATATATATAAATATAAAATCACAAAATTGTCAGCAAATTTCTGGTAAAAAAAAAAAATAATAATAATAATAATAATAAATAAATAAATAAAGTTCCTTCAACATTTCTCTCTAAGTCTGGCTTTTGTTGTCTCAGAAAATACCCTGCAGACCAGACAGGCATCCAAGCTTTTATCAAAAAAAAAAAAGACACACTTGAAATACACATTTAAGACTCATTTGTGGCAATCATCCACAATTATAGAGGCCGGCAAAAAGCTAGACTTCACAATCAAGTGGACTATATTAAATCCCATGCTTCTGAAATGACCATGAAGAGGAGTTTTATTGAGTCCAGCTCTCTGACATCTCTTACATCACTGGCAACTAAAAAATATATAACGCTCTTTTTAGCTGCAGTCTGTCAAACAGACTTAACTGGGTGAAATTTATACAATTATGTGGACTGCGGTGGAATACAGACTTGCAAAACACCGCCTGTGTCCTGTTCTTAAACTCCTTTTTTTCCTGCAACCGTGATAAAAAGCGTTAAGCATGGAAATCACGGCATTTTCCACTGCCTGATCCACTGCTGATTCAGCAGAACGCTGGAAGGGCACAGCAGGAATGATATGGAAAGGCATAATTATGATTCACCCCTGCACCGCGCAGGAAATTGCTGAACCAAAATTGTTTTGCATTTTTCGTGCACCTCCGAGTAAACAAAGCGAGTGGGACCGAGTGCCCATTTGCATACAAGGAGTAAACTAATTTCTTTGACGAATAGCAAACTTTGTGAACATGACACACTAAACAATATGATCATTGATTATTAGACTGGCAGGGCACTGACGATCATTGAACGAGCCCTATAAAGAGAGAGAGTTGAGATAATCAGACAGTTTTACTGGCACTTTTACAATAAGTCAATGGGATGATAGGCGGACACACAAGCCAATCAGCATCATCTCTTTAATTAGCAGTGACACTTTAACTCTTATCTTTACTCTGATTTCCTTTGAATAAAAAAAGGGTAGGGTACACTGTAAAACCCAAAAAGTTAAAGGTAACTCAAACCATTTGAGGAAACCGATTGCAACAAACCATTTAGGTTAAAAACAATTCATAATGAATACTGTGAACTTAATTCAGTTAAGTAAACGAAGCAATTTGACTGATAACATTCCTTTAGGGATGCTCCGAGCGATCAGCCGGAGATCGCTATCGGCCGATAATCACATTTTATGACTCAATCAGTACTCTCTAATCTGGCCAATCACATGAACCGATCGCAAGTGTTCATTTACCAGTTTACAAGCAGAAGAAGATCCAGTTTAACTTCTTATGCATCAAATTTGCGCTCAAAACTTGAATTGTTCTTCCATCATTAGCAGTATTTCCAAATTGCCTTGTTAGTCATTTTTCTTCTCTAATTTTTTACCTGTCTTATTTATTATTTTCAGTAAAGCTGCTTCTGAGCATGAATCCAAAAATCCTGATCGGAGCATCCCTACAATTCTTATACACTTGAAATAAAGAATATTGCCTTGAAGATCTTTTTTTCTTTTCAGAAAATGACAATTGGCCAGATACAGAAAACAAACAAACATTTGCTGAGCTTATTCCAAGAAATTTTGATTGCTTAACTCTACTGAAGTTTTTATTTAGTCTTAAAATGAATATAAATTTAAGAAATGAAGGCATAATTTAAATGTTAAAAAATACACTCTAAATCAGTGGTTTCCAAAGTGGAGGTTGGGACCCTTTGGGGGGCGCGGGACAGTTGAAAGGGGGGGGGGGGGGGGGCGGTTGTAGTCACTTGGTGATTTCAAATATCAAATTAATTTTATCTGTAACTATTACAAGTACTAGGGATGTCCTGATCAGTTTTTTTGCCCTCGAGTCTGAGTCATTTGATTTTGAGTATCTACCAATACTGAAACCCGATCCGATACTTCTATAATACATAAAAAAGAATAAACAGCGAAGAAACAGATTCAGGATGCTCCTTATTTTGTATTTAATTCATCTAATTTTAACATTCAACAACTCTGTTAACAAAAAGTACTTCTGTGAGGTAGTTTAAACAATCAAGTAATAAATAACATCAATTCTTCACTTTTGGACTTTAGTGCAACAATAAATATAAAAAAATCTAATATAGAAACAAATAGAACCTCAACATAAAAAACCCAGCAGGCAATCCCAAGTTTACATATCTCACAGTTTGCTATGGCAATGCTGTCATCATCAACTTTATAATACCTCCAGACCACAGACATACTCGCACTTTCTGCTTCAAGCTGCTTATGTGTTCTACTTTGCCGGCATTTAACCAATATCATCTCGGCAACAAAGTGATGTCATGCCACACGCGGTGCTGTTTCTGTGTGAAGTCAAGAAAGAGGTCTAACTCTGTGCCAACACATAACTATAGATGTGTTAAAAAATGATGACAATATAAACACATATTTATACACACATATATATTCGAGTCTTGATCGGGAGGTAACGTCCGATTCCAATTGAGCCTGAAACCATGTGATCGGGCCTGATTTCCGATCACGTGATCAGATCTGGACATCCCTAATAACCCAAATAACAATTATCATATTTTATCCATAACCTACAGAAGAAAAAATATAGTACTTAACAGTTACATTAAAAAAACAACGTGCAAATAAAAAGCCATCAGCCACTCACTTTTTTGCGACCCCTGGGGTGATTACGCTATATTAAAGCCACAGCACATTGATTTTATGGCACCAGGTTAAACTTTCTGACACCTTTACAGCACTCACGTAAAACAAAAATAAATATAGGCCCATCTGAACATGAAGGATGATCTCTGAGTGGCGTTCTCCAAAATTAAATGATGAATAGACTTGGGCCTATTGGTATGTGTGCGTCGTTGAGTGCAAGGTTTATATATTTACAACCCCCTCAGAAGATATTGGGTGTCGTGAGTCACTGGCATTGTAATTTTGGGGGTCGCGGGCTGCAAACTTTGGGAACCCCTGCATTAAATACCCCTTTTCATTGTAAGTTTGGGAGAAATGTCACCAATAGCTTACAGAATAAAAACAAAAATGTACTCAAACACATAATTATAGATTGTAAATCCAAAGAAAGCGGTGAGGTAACTTTTTTTTTCTAGTTGAACATTGTTTAAATGAAACTTTCTTCAGTGCATGAATGAGAATTTAATCAAATAGCACTTAACATTAAGATCAGAAGACTGAAAAATATAACAAACCATCTTAAGTACTATATTTATGGCACTTTTTCTCATATTTCTTTTCTTGACAGCCCTATTTAATGCTAAATGGAGGAAAGAAACAGCATGACAGAAGTTTACATTTCTCTGTGAACTATTCCTTGAAACAAACTATTATAAAGAATAAATGCACTTTAAATGTCCTATAAATGTCCTCAGTATAAATGTCGAAAACATCATTTAGCCTTTAATTTGTGAAACATATCTGCTTGAGAAGTGGTTGCCGTTCAGAAACATTTAGCTACAAAGGGTGAAAAGTAGCTCAAGCTAATTAAATCCTCAGAACAGTGCACATCAAAATATGCTTGGAAAGTCAACATGTGGCTGCCAACTCGAATTGAGCCCTGTGACAGATTCCCGATTCTGGGTAAAGCAAACAGGAAGCGGCTGGGTCGAGATTATGGCTGCCTGGAGTTTCCACAGGCCCCCCTGCTGTGTTACATGTTCTCCGTTTCTTTTGTTTGCCGTTAACCCGTTAAACCCCTCATGAGAGGCCTTTGAGGAAAGTGTCATATACCCCGGGGGGCCATTTTGTTGAGAACAATGATCTTAAAGGAGTTACACACCATTGCAATGGTCCTCTTCCCAAAGGCCGAGACACTTATACTCTAAAACAAAACAGAGGTGATCCAATGACAAGCGAGCAAGCTCTGGCTTTAGCATTAAATCTATGACTGAGCTATCCACCTTTACACCATGTTCTAACTACCTGCAACGCAGCGCTGCAACACACGATAAGAAAGCTATATTTTTCATGTTAAAATAAGATTTTGTCCTAACCATCTACGACAACAACGCATAAAATTTAGATTCTTTCTGTTGCGTCAAAACAACAGCATAAACAGTTATGACAATCATGTCCTCAGATACAGATTGCACATTTTTTTCAGTTGTTAAATGCTACCAATGTGAGTTTGAACACCATATAACATGACATTTATTGCCATACTACTCAAAGTAGCAGCAGATCTAGCTAGTCCATGCTTTTATGACTTCTAGGCTGGATTACTGTAATGCTCTGTTCGCTGGTTGCCCAGCATCCTCTATTAGTAAATTCCAGCTAGTCCAAAATGCAGCCGCAAGAGTTCTTACCAGGTCTAGAACATATGATCATATCACCCCAATTTTATCCTCCTTACACTGGCTGCCTGTTAAGTTTCGTATTGATCATAAAATATTGCTTCTTACCTATAAAACTTTAAATAATCTTTCTCCTGTTTATCTAACCAACCTTCTGTCCCACTACAATCCAACTAGAATAGTAAAGTCGAGTAAAGGAGGTCGAGCCTTCTCATTTATGGCTCCTAAACTCTGGAATAGCCTTCCTGATAAAGAGGCTCAGACACACTATCTCAGTTTAAAACTTGATCAAAGACCTATCTTTTTAGTAAAGTATACACTCAATGCATCACATAGCGGTATGATGCATGAATGTACTCCACGCAGGTTTTTGCATCTCGCTTATATACACTATGAACAGCAGCTAAGCTAATTATTCTCTTTGTTCTCTATTTCCCAGTAAATATGGTCCCAGAAAACCAAAGGATGCTACACGATCATTGAACACTGGCTTTTAAGTTTGGAAAAATGTTGGAAATATAGAATAGAAACAATGACAGTATGAACAATTGTTATTTGTAATTTGTACTGCCAATCTATCTGCTGAATGATGATGGACGGATAGTTTGAGCATTGTTGGTTGGATTGAGGAATGGATGAAAAGATTGATTGATGGACGGATGTATGGATGAATAGATTGAGCGATGGATGGATGGATGGATGGATGGATGAACAGATTGAGCAATGGATGGATTGAGCGATGATGGATGGATAGATGGATGGACGGATGGATGGATGAAAAGACTGAACGGTAGATGGATGTAAGGATGAATAGATTGAGTCATGGATGGATAAAAAGAATAAACAATGTATGATG
The DNA here is from genome assembly GCF_903798145.1 of Danio aesculapii. Lineage (NCBI taxonomy): Eukaryota > Metazoa > Chordata > Actinopteri > Cypriniformes > Danionidae > Danio > Danio aesculapii. The sequence goes on from NC_079444.1 coordinate 37,842,456, forward strand.
TATGTATGAATAGTTTGTGCATTGTATGGATGGATGTATTGAGCGATGGATGGATGGATGTATGGATGAATAGATTGAGCAATGGATGAATTGAGCGATGGATGGATGGATGAAAAGAATGAAGGATGTATGATGCATCGATGAATAGTTTGAACATTGGATGGATGAATGGATGAAAAGATTGAACGATGGGTGGATGTAAGGATGAATAGATTGAGCGATGGATGGATGGGATGGAAAGATCTTAGAATGTTAGAACGACAGCAAATGACATACAGACAGACCAGACAACCAGACAGACCAGACAGATAGACAGACAGAAAGACAGACAGACAGACAGACAGACAGACAGATAGGGCTGCAGGTTCCCAACTTCCTTTTCTTTTTCAAAGTTTAGTGGCCAATTCAGCTGAAATTCACCCAAACCGAAAGAAAGCCAATCCTTCACTTCAGAGTTCAGCACAAGCCTGCGGTGCGGACAGACAAATTGCTTATTGCTGGAAACCGTCCACGTGGAGGCTGGTTATAACACTCTAGTGGAGCCCATTGAAACATTCAACACAAACTCCGGCTCGACTCCAACAAGAGAAATGCAGGCTCCAAATGTTAATGTCCCCGCACAGATTAATGTCAACAAACTTTCTTGACGGTGAAAGCCAGAACGGAGTCATCAACTACGGCTGAAGTCAAACAAACCCAACGCCTGCACGCCATGGCCTTAAGAGAGGCTTCTTAAACATTCCCTCAGTTGAAAGTGTAAGTGGAAAGCTCCATCATTACTCAGCATCGTGTTGATGTGTTTGATCTCTCAGCTTCTGGAGAGTGTCTGACCCATGATGCCCCTGTGCTGTCAGCAGGCAAACGCCCTGTCACGGCTCCTACCTTCATGAAGCACGAGGGACTTGGACCAAACACACAGAGGTACCCCTGTGCAATATGACGATATCAAAATTATTAGCATTCCTGTGTTTTTTTTAATATTTCCCAAGTGAATTTTAATAGAGTGAGGAAATTTTCACAGTAAATACGATAATATTTTTTCTTCTTTACAATTTTTTAGGAACAATTTCAAGGTCAGTATTATTACAGGGTATATGCAGGAATCCTAATGGTAATTTCAATACCTTTTTAAGACCTTCTCAGTATATTTGAAGACCTCTTCAAGTTCTAATCAGTATCAAACATTTAACTTAAACTGTAGTTAAATAAATTAATGGAGCACAACCATGCAACAGAACTCTGATAAGCTCGGAAGAAACAACAATTGAAATAATTTTCAGCTTTGTCCCTTTATTAATCAAGGGTCGCCACAGCGGAATGAACCGCCAACTTATCTAGCATATGTTTTACACAGCGCATGCCCTTCCAGCCGCAACCTAACACTGGGAAACATCCAGGCACTCTTGCATTCACACACATTCACACACGGACAATTTAGCCTACGCAAATTCATCTATAGCTCAGTTCTTTGGACTGTAAGGGAAACCAAAGCACCTGGAGAAAACCAACGCAAACACAGGGAGAACATGCAAACTCCACACAGAAATGCCAACTGACCCAGCCGGGTCCTGAACCAGCCAGGCGTAAGGCAATTGTGCTACCCACTGCGCCACCATGATGCCCGAAATAATAAATTACACGGTTGTTTTCAGCGAGAGGCTTCAGCCACTGTTTAAACTCATCTTTCTTCAACCAGGAGTACACAAACTTACATTTTCCCATTTCGCTATGGTTTCACTACATATACATGTGCTCCGGCCCGAACCAATTGCGTGAATCGAGCATGTCGTTGTTAATATTAGGAGGAAAATAAATATATTTATGCTTTTTTTGAAACCACTTTGGACAATGCTTGAACAAAATTTAAGACCTCGTAACAACACGATTAAGACTTTTGATAACTTTTAAGCGCCTTAATTTTCTCATAATTGATTTATCTACTTTCAATACTTTTTTAGACCCCGCGGGCATCCTGTATTAAGAATTTGTTGGGATTGGGCCTAAATATCACATGGGAAATATTTGTAAAAGAGTAAATATTTCATATATTTTGCCCTCAATGTATATTGTTATGAGTATATGAGATGACTTTAGCATCTTGAAACATATCTAGTCAAATATTATGTACTGTCATCATGGCGAAGATAAATGAAATCAGTTATTAGAAATGAGTTATTAAAACTATTATGTTTAGAAATGTGTTGAGAAAATCTTTCCATTAAACAAAAATTGGAAAAAAAAAATACACAGGGGGGCTAATAATTCTGACTTCAACTGTATATTGTGATATGAGATTTATATCATAGCCCTACACATAGATGAATGTCCTCACGTGGCTCGGCTAACAGAGCGCTCTCTGTCTTCACCTCAAATCCCTTTTGGCCCAAATTCCTGCCTGCATGCCAAGATCCACCTCTCACAACTGAAGATCCACGGAGAACCCTGAAGATACACGAGACACGTCCTTATATATCTGTTATGTGTTTACGTGCGGCTCTCGCTGACCACAAAACAAACCACTGAAGGAGCAGCAGGCAGACATCTTGCACAAGCCTTTAACGGTGTGTCAGATTTTTCTGTTTGTATATTGGAAACGTGATTGTAATTGACTATTGAACAATGCTTCTGACAATATCAGGAATGTAATTTAGATTAATAGCCCAATCGTGTTCATTTCAGGGTTGTCTGGCTTTTAAAGGGGAAGCTCGTTTAAAACAAAATATACATTTTGTCTTTTACTCACACTCATGTTTTTACAAATGCATAAGACTTATGTCAGAATGTTCAGCAGAATGATGTGCAACAGAATGATTGAGCAAAACCTCTTTAAAAACGAGGATGAGGATTTCATCTCAAAAGTATTCTTTCATGTTGTGAAAACACAAACCGATTAGGTTACAAATTGAAGTGGATTGAACATTAAAAAATTAAGTTGTCCCAAAAAAAAACCCTCAAGAATTGTGTTGTTTCGACATATTTTAAATGTGCAGCAATTTTGAGTGTATATTTGTGTATTTCATTCATTCATTTTTCTTAGGCTTAGTTCCTTATTTATCAGGGGTCACCACAGCGGAATGAACCGCCAACTATTCCAGCATATGTTTTAAGCAGCGGATGCCCTTCCAGCCACAACCCATTACTTGTAAACATCCATACACTCACATTCACACACACTCATACACTACAGCCAGTTTAGTTTATTCAATTCACCTATAGCGCATGTGTTTGGACTGTGGGGGAAACCGGAGCACCGGAGGAAATCTGATGCTTACAGTTTAATTCTACAAAGGCATTAACAAAGTTTAATTAATGACTAAATGCTATTCATGTTACACAAAGTATGCCAGAAAGAGGCTCAATGAAATTAAAATGATTGTCTTCTGTGTGTGTGTGTCTGTGAGAGACAGAACACACACACACAAATTTACATAAAGCAAACAATCTATTACTCAATCTATTATTTATAAGTCAGACAAAGAAATTAAATATATAAAGTCTTTATTTGATGTTTTAATATAATTGCAGATTATAATAATAAAAATAGAGTACAACTAAAAATAAAATATGCCTTCTGGGGTAAGTTTGGGTATTGGGGTTTGATTTATTGTAAAACTTAATAAAGACATATATTAAAATATATATACTAAGCAGCAACCTCCCGCTCTCCCTCGTGAAGTAAATACAGAAGTAACTGAAACTGCAAATCATCAAAATTATGCTAGCCCTGGTTTTCCAAAGAAAAGCCTGTCTAAGGAAAATACTAGCAGGCGTCTGTTGCTCTGCTCATGCTCCGCCTCTTTGCCCTCATTTGATATCCCCAGTCTGAGCGATGACGAACAAAAGGCGACGGTTAGCCACGCCTTCTTGTAGCTTCTTTTATGTTCTTTAGAAACCTTTGGTAACATAATGGATACTACATCTATTTCTTTTACGGTCTATGATATATACGTTATATAAATAATATTTTGTTTATTATATAGCATATATTTACATTTTTAACACTTATTATAAATCACTTTTTAACAACTTTTTCTACAAATAGGATCTCATTATATTACAATTAAAATTTTTAAACAACAAACAATACAGAAAGAAAATATGTTTTATATTTTATATATTATTATCGTATTATGCTTGTGTATATATATATATATATATATATATATATATATATATATATATATATATATATATATATATGCTCTTCCCACAAACATCAGGAACGGCAGTTTCCTGGACTGTTTTAAGAAACTTCTTAAACTTACCTTTTTAATGTTGCTTATAATTCATTAGGCTTTCTTTTTTTAATTAGTATTTTTTGAGTTTCATGTTTTATTGTGTTCTGATGCTCATGTTAACGCTTTGAGTCTGAGAAAGCGCACTATAAGTAAAATGTACTATTAGTATATATTACATTGTTTAATTTAATGCTGGATGAAGATTAATCATAATTAATCATATCCAAAATAAAAGTTAGTTTTCACATAAGACATGTGGGTGTATTATATTATTCATTCATTCATTCGTTTTCTTTTCAGCTTAGTCCCTTCATCAATCAGGGATCGCCACAGCGGAATGAACCACTAACTTATCCAGCATATGTTTTACACAGCGGATGGCCTTCCGGCCACAACCCAACACTGGGAAACCCCCATACACTCTTGCATTCAGACACATACACTACGACCAATTTAGCTTATCCAATTCACCTTCACCACATATCTTTGGACTATGGGGGAAACCGGAGCACCCAGAGGAAACCCACGCAAACACAGTGAGAACATGCAAAGAACTCCACACAGAAATGCCAACTGACCCAGCCAGGGCTCGAACCAACAACCTTTTTTTGTGAGGCGATCATGCTACCCACTGTGCCACCGTGACGCCCTACTTTATATTATATTATATTATATATACACACATATATACACACACACATACACATTTATATTTAAGTTGTATGATGTACATATATTTTTTATATCTACATAAAAATAAACATTCTGAAATATATACATGCATATGTGTGTGTTTATATATGTGTGTGTTATTATTAGCCCCCCGTTGAATTATTTTTAAAATATTTCCCAAATTATGTTACTACTACTACTACTTTCACTAATCTGATTTTACAGTAAAAAACCTAACTCTTCAATCAAAACAACTGGTTCATTGAGAGGGAGATTCCTTCCCCCGTATGCACCAAACGGAAAATCCAGGTAGCACGATTTGAAATAGTGAGTAAGTAAGTCATATATATCTTACAGAGTTGTGACTATATCTATTTGTGTTCAGGACTGCGGGTTAAATCTGGGCTGCTGTTAATCCCGATGCCTCTCTTTGAGCAGGTGAACTCAGCCTAAGACTTTCCCACGATCCCCCAGCAAATCTCCTGCCCTGAACCCTCAGCGGACCCGCTGCCATCTGGACCCTCTGTGTTCTCGCTGGGAGGGCAGGCGTCAGCTGCACGGCCAAATTCAGCGTTCCAGCACAACCCCCACCGAAAGACAAACAGCCAACCGTCCCGCATGCTTCAGGACAACAGCACAGAAGCAAACCTCAACTATTAATAATGGGATCGTAATGGAGTACAGAACAATGCATCTGACAACATCACGATTCTCATTTAGATTTATAGTGCAATCTAGGGGCTGCACAATATCGGAAAAATATGACATTACGATATGTTGTTTTGCTGTGATATGTATACAATTTCACCTGATGATTTGAATGGCTCTATCTGGAAAGATTTCATTCATTTAGATGGACTGGGATGATCAAGTCTTTTTTCTATGCAGTGCATCTTCTTAAACTATAATAAATAACAACCAAAAATAAACAGTGCTTTATGCTTTTCTGCAGAGTCCAAGTACAGAAACTGAACAACCAAATGTAATATAACATGGTCGACATTGTAAAATAATTTAAAAATAATAATATTTAATAACATCGTTATCTTTTAATCTTTAATCCTGCAATATAACTACTGCAGATACATACAGCTGAAGTCAGAATTATAAGGCCCCCTGAATTATTAGACCCCCTGAATTATTAGCCTCCTGTTTTTTCCCCTGTTTTCTGTGTAACAGAGAGATTTTTTTCAACACATTTCTAAACATAATAGTTTTAATAACTCATTTCTAATAACTGATTGATTTTATCTTTGTCATGATGACAGTAAATAGTATTTTAGATATACATTAGATATTTTTCAAGACACTTCTATACAGCTTAAAGTGACATTTACAGGCTTAACTAGATTAATTAGGTTAATTAGGCAGGTTAGGGGAATTAAGCACTGAATAACGATGGTTTGTTCTGTAGACTATAGAAAAAAAAATAGCCTAAAGGGGTTAATAATTTTGTCCTTAAAATGGTTTAAAAAAAATTTAAAACTGCTTTTATTCTAGCCGAAATAAAACAAATAAGACTTTATCCAGAAGAAAAAATATTATCAGACATACTGTGGAAATTTCCTTGCTCTGTTAAATATCATTTGGGAAATATTTAAAAAAGAAAAAAAAAAAAATCTCAAAGGGGGGCAAATAATTCTGACTGCAACTGCACATTGCTATATCGATACTGTTCAGTGCCAGTGCAATAAAAAAAGATGTTCAGCACAATGTTAAAGCTGCTCTTTCCATATGATCTTAAAGATTTCATCACAAAAGCATCTTCAAATGTCCCCTCAAAAAGCTTAGTTTGACAAGTTTGAAGCATTCTCAATAAATGTTTACATACACTCTAAGAAATAAATGTACAGGAGCTGTCACTGGGGCAGTACCTTTTACATATTTACATACATATTTGTACATGAAGGGTCCATAATGGTACCTCAAAGGTACTTTTTATGTACATTTGGATACTAAAAGGCACCTTTGAGGAACCACTGTGGACTCGTTGGGTACAAATATGTTTCTTTTGAAAAGGTACTGCCCCAGTGACAGCTCCTGTACCTCTTTATTTCTGAAAGTGTAGAGCAGCTTTGACATTCTGCCATCCTTCTGTGTACTATGACATAGCAAACTCAACTCTTAATAATGGGATCGTAATTGAGTACAGAACAATGCTTTCCAACAACACCACGATTCTCATTTAGATTTATAGTGCAATCAAAGAAATAAAAAAAAGATGTTCAGCAGAATGATGAAGCTGCTCTTTTCCCATATGATCCCAAATATATCAGCACAAAAGCAGTAATTTGTATTTTCAAATGTTCCCTCGAAAAGCGTAGTTTGAGGAAAAGACTCAAATTGTAATAATTTTCAATAAATGTTTGCATGGAAGAGCAGCTTGAACATTCTGTTATCCTTCTGTGTACTGTAACATAAGAAGCAAACTCAACTATTAACAATGGGATTGTAATTATTGAAAAATATCATCAGTATAGAAGAATGCTTTCGACTACACCATGATTCTCATTTAGATTTATAGTGCAATCAAAATTATTTAACAAAAAAGATGTTCAGCAGAATGACCAAGCTGCTCTTTTTCATATGATCCCAAAGATTTCATCACACAAGCAGTGATATGTATTTTGTAATTTGCCCTCAAAAAGCTTAGTTTGAGGAAGGGAAGGAACAGAAATTGAATCATCGACTTTTGATTTAACGTAAAAGACGTTCAGCAGAATGACCAAGCTGCTCTTCTCCATATTATCCCAAAGATTTCATCACAAAGCAGTGATATGCAATTTCAAATCCCACAAAAAAACGGTTTGAGGAAAAGACACAAATGTAACAAATTTTTCCATGGAAGAGCAGCTTGAACATTCTGCTATCCTTCTGTGTGCGATAACATAAAAAGCAAACTCAACAATTAATAATGGGACAGTAATTGAGTCTAGAACAATGCCACAGTTCTCATTTAGATTTATAGTGAAATCAAAGAAAAAAAAAGTCATCAACTTTTGATTTAACATAAAAGATGTTCAGCAGAATGACCAAGCTGCTCTTATATGATCCCACAGATTCCATCACAAAGCAGTGATATGCATTTTCAAATTTCCCCTTAAAAAGCTTAGTTTGAGGAAAAGAAGGGGAAAAAACTGAATCATTGACTTTTGATTTAATATATAAGATGTTCAGCAGAATGATAAAGCTGCTCTTCTTCATGGGATCCCAAAGATTATCACAAAAGCAGTAATATACATTTTCAAATGTTTGCTCAAAAAGCGAATAATTTTTTTTTACAAATGTTTGCATGGAAGAGCAGCTTGAACATTTTGCTATACTTCTGTGCAACATAAGAACGGTTAAACAAAATTTGAATGACGATTAGATGTACAATTATCACTAAAATGTTTTTGGGCAAAATATTCCAAAACAAAATTTCTACCAAACAAAAAAAAGATGTTTGCTGTTATTGATAATGAGCTAAAACAACACAATTCTTGACAACTTAATTGTTTTATGTTACATCGACTTAAATTTATACAAACAAACAAGTTAACCTAATTCCTTCATGTTGTCCCAACACAAATCGATCGTGTGGAACCCAGCGTTTTGTGCAGTGTGTACAGAAGATAACCTCATAAATCCTCAACACAATCTGACAGCCAAATCATATCAGGTGCATATTCTTTGCCTGTAAATACTAATTATTTATTTGGTCCAAACAAAGGGATAGCTCACCCAAAATTTAAAAGGATCTCATAATTAAATGATTTTAAACACATTTGAGTTTCTTTCTTCTGTCAAACACCAAAGAAGATATTTCGTTGCTGGAATGCATTGACTTACATAGTAGTAAAACAAGTAACATATAAGTGAATGAGTGCCACTACCAGCATTTTTCAAACTATCTTCTTTTGTGTTCGATGGCAGTAAGAAATAGATTTAGGGTGAGTAAATGATGACAGAATTTAAACGTTTGGCTGAACTATCCTTTCAACCCTACTAAATTCATTAAGACAAATTTAATGAACTGAAATCAACTATTAACAAGACCACAACAAAACGACAACTATCACTCTCAGCATCCGACCAAACAGCAATCAACTCAAATGACATAAATACGAGCGCCACACAACAAAAGCACCCCTGACATCACAATATAAACCTTGACCTTTGGCCTTTTGGTACGGCG